>NC_134489.1:22899673-23228423 GCF_040206685.1 Ascaphus truei
GGTGAGACACGAGGAGGCTTTGCAAACACAAAGGGCTGTTGAGCTCACTCTGGGCTCTGGACATGAATAGAAATAGCTGGGAGCTTGTATTTGGATAAAGAGTGTAAGAGAGGCTGTTAGAATACAGGCTTAAGTGTTGTTACCCCTTCAAACCAGCACAGAAAATAGCCCGAAAGAGTAGGGAGGTTCAAAAGCTGAAAGCTTACAGCCCCCCACAGCCCCCCACTGGGATTTCAACATTGAATGGTCACCTGCGGGTCCTGAGGTCTTATTAAGGATTAGAGCCACAAATCTCCAATTAATCAGGACTCGTAATGTACCTTAAACAGGAACGGAAATTATTTTCCCTGAATTCACAAGGTATCCTCAAAGCGTATTCTATGCATAAACAAGGTCCAAACTACATCTCATTGGCATAGGCCGGATATCAAGCTACAGTAGCATAATTTAGCGTTATCTTCCAATAGCGTGGCACTATGCCAGTCTCGCCAGTACTCCTGTGTCGCCGTTTGTCCCATCCTGGCCACTAAACAGGACTTTTGCTGAAATGGAGAGAGAGGAGAGGGAAATTGTGTTGGGAAACAACGAATGTGTTATTCACATGATGCCTACCTGTGATGTTACACCCATCTAGACACCACGCCATCAAAAGCCTCTTTTCAGTGTTTGGATAGGAGTAATGCCAAATTTAGGTATAACAAATAATATCACGTTAAATCACCTGCGTTAACCATAGCAGAGGGGTTGGTTATGCAATGTTATAATAATGCCTCTTTTACATATCATTGCATGTCATTATCACTAATGTGGATGATAGTTAACACTTTAATGGGAGAAAGCATGGGTAAATGTTATCTTATTGTTCTTTGAACCTACACATTTAATGTTAATGTGACATTGAAGCGGCAATCCATTCGTGTATATATATATATATATATTTATATTTGAAGCAGGGGGTCTCCGGAGCTGAAACCCATTAATTTCAGCTCCGGGAACCCCCTGCTTCTGGCGATACTTACCTCCATAGTAGATGCCAGTAGGCGCTCTCGGCTACAGGGTAATAGCCGCAGTTCAATGCTCTCATGGTCTGCGGGCCAATAGGAAGCCATGATGTCATCAGGCTCGGTTTCCTATTGGCCAGTTGATGCGGAAGCTTTAAACTTTACAGCCCAGCTTGCTCAGCCAGGGCGGCTACAGGCACCTATTTCGGAGATAAGTATCTCGGGAAGCAGGGGGCCCGCGGAGCTGAAATTAATGGGGTTCAGCTCCGAAGACGCCCTGCTTCAATTCCATATACATTAAAAAAAATGCCAAAAATATCGCCGACTTGGCTTGCTCCTTTAATTTAGGGTAACCCCACATTAATTGATATGATGGAGCTTTGTAGATGTGGGCCTACAGTAAGAATAGACCATGTGATGAGGGAGAAAGATGACATGAAAACAAACCTGAAACATGCAGCATTGTGACCCCTTTGCTTCTCTCCTCCCCTTCTCTCCTATTCTCTCTCCTCACTTTATTCTCTATATTCATGCACTTTTGGGGGGCTTATTTCTCATCTATTGTCCCTTATCCTTTGACTACTTCCATCTACACAGGTTAGATTATTATAGTCGCCTTGTCCATAGTATCCCATGAGGCATCTGCCATTCAAAAGGTTCAATAAAGTGGGTGGTCCCAGGACACAAATCTAACATAACCTCACAGAAGAGTTATTTGTATATGGAAGCACTAAAGAACCCATACAACCCTCCCCTTTATAATCCTGATATAAATGTGCCCCATACCTTATTTTTTTCTAGTTTGCTATACATATGGAGGAAAATACTGACTCATCCACCACGGGGAGTAAATACCGAGAAGTTAAACCCAATTCATGCCAAGTTATTAACTCTCCCTGGATTTCAGTGAGTCTCGCTGATTTGGCGTCACTCTCACTGATTGCTTTTTTGACTTGACTGATAGAAGTCTCTGGAATGCCACCTGTTGCTCGAGTGAATCACTGAGGGGTCGTTGAAAGTTGACATCTCTGATGCATGAGATATTAGCAACTCTAAAGCAGGGATGGCCAACTGCTGTCCTCCAGGGCAGCCAACACATTTTCAGGATATCCCTGCTTTAGCACAGGCATAATGACCGAGCCACTGATTGAGCTACCTGTGCTGAAGCAGGGATATCCTGAAAACCTGAACTGTTTGTTGCCCTTGAGGACTGGAGTTGGCCACCCCTGCTCTAAAGCCTCTGCTCGCACGTGGGTGGGTACTATCCATAGTCATAGTAAAGCCCCTGCTCGCACGTGGGTGGGTACTATCCATAGTCATAGTAGGGATTGTCCAAAGATGGAAGGGATCCCTACATAACTAGCTATGCTCAAATACTCTCCTCCTTTATTGCTTCTTTCTCTTACTCTTGCCCT
Source organism: Ascaphus truei (assembly GCF_040206685.1). Classification (NCBI taxonomy): domain Eukaryota; kingdom Metazoa; phylum Chordata; class Amphibia; order Anura; family Ascaphidae; genus Ascaphus; species Ascaphus truei. Next base: position 22,902,090 of record NC_134489.1, read on the forward strand.
GAACGTTTTTAAGAGTTATGTGTCTACATTGTGTAAACACATGTGACCTACCATCTTTCTCTGCCGAATTTGCTGTGATGTCATGTTCATTGTTTTCTATATCCTCCACCACACCACTTGCAGTAGTTAACCAAAGAGATATCGTCTTCCTATTGGACGGGTCTGTCAACGTTGGAAATGCCAACTTCCCGTTCGTGAGGGATTTTATCACCAGCATTATTAACAACCTTGACGTGAAGAGCGAAGGCATTCGAATCGGCCTGGCCCAGTTTAGTGACACCCCCAGGAATGAGTTCTATCTCAACTCTCTGACCTCCAAATCTGAGCTTCTGTCCCGCATGGGCCAGCTGAGGCTGAAAGGGGGGTCTGGCCTGAACATTGGCTCAGCTCTTCAATACATTATGCAAAACCATTTCACGGCCAACGCGGGCAGCAGGATGGAGGAAGGGGTTCCACAGCTGCTAGTGCTTCTGGTGGCTGGAAAGTCCTCAGACAGCATTGAAGCCGCTGCCAATGAGCTACTGAATTCCAGGGTTTTGACTTTTTGCGTTGGGGTCAGGAATGCTGATATGGATGAATTGGAGAGAATTGCATTCAATCCAAGCCTGCTTTATAAAATGGATGATTTCAGTTCCTTGTCTGGCTTGAGTCAGCAAATGTTAACACCTCTAATCACCTACATTAAAGGAGGAGTGACAATCAGCACTACAGGTAATACATGTTCTTGCGTCTTTGTCACCAAGGATACCTGAAACACGGTGCTTTGTAATGTTTCTGGCTTCTGTGGCAGTGAGGGAGGTATGCAAGAAACAGTGTGCCAATATCTTCTACAGCACAACACAATGGAGGTGAAAGACAAGAGTATAATGTACTGTACAAGTTACCAGCCAATATACAGTCATGTAAAGCTTACACATCAATTCAGCCCGTCAGAAATAGGTATTCTTCAGATACTTACATATTTTATTGAAACATCCAGGCCAACGAGGCTTCATCAGGGTCTTTTTAGACCAACTACATACACTTTGGGGGGGTAGTTTTTTTTATATACAACACTAATTTGTGTAGTCACAAACTCTATTGGGGTTATTTATAAAACTCTGATAGTGCTGATTGGGGCACTATGACACGGACACTTCCATTGATGTCAAGAGTTTTCCATGCAATTGTGCCCCGATTTACTTGGCTGGTATATTGTCTAACTTAAGAGTAAAGAATCAACAAAACCCAGTGTCTGAGGAAGATGGAGGCATGTACAGGACAGTTTCCATGGAGAGTTGGCTAAGTGAATGAATAAAAGGTGAAAAGACAGACAAATGGATCTCTATATAGTACAGCATAAACTATTACAATGTTATTAATGAAGAATCGGTCCGATTGGCCAAAATCTACCATTCAAGTCAATTTAATAAACCCTATAATATCAAATTGAGTCTCTGATTTCGGCCTAAGAGGTAAAAGGTTCTTGGATAGTCCATATTTGCATCAATATCTATACGTTTCTGTGATGGTTTTTTTGTCACTTTTGTACTCAACATAACTTACTGAATTTGTGTACATGGACAGTAACAAGCCTTATACTGATGAAAGCCAAAAGGTTGAAACATCTGTCTGTGAGTAGGTCTGCTGGCCATGCACTCCTTTTAACCCAGGCTGTGCTGTAAAATCTGTGTAAATCAGTAGGCATAAGCTTAATAGGGATCCATTTGAAAGTAGATAAGAAGTAAAAAGTGATACACTATAAGGGCTCATTTGCATGTCATTACCCAGAATCCCTGGCTGCAGTGGGAGCACTGTATGTTATGTGACTATTCATTAAGACAGGTTTAGGGACCTGTCTGAAACCTCTAAATGTGCTACTCATAGTTTTTTTTATCATTGCTGCATGATAAAGGGCTTTTGTCACTTTTTAACTAACCATCATATATTTGTGTCCTTGACTAACAATGAAATCTTAAAATCCTACTTATACATTTCTCTTTCTCCTACTTCCTGTGAATAGCTGATGAAAGCACCAAGAAGGATGTTGTCTTCTTGATCGATGGCTCTGATGATGCCAGATCGGGCTTCTCATCTCTGCGGTCCTTCATTCAGAGGTTGGTGGAGAACCTTGATGTGGGCCAGGACAGGGTACGTGTAGCAGTGGTCCAGTACAGTGATATCACTAGACCCACCTTCCTTCTTAACACCCACCAAGATCGCCAAGGGGTGCAAGATGCAATCCAACGTCTGTCTCCCATTGGAGGGTCTCTTTTGAACACAGGGGCTGCCTTAGACTACGTCACCACAAATGTCTTCACTGGTTCGGCTGGCAGTCGGGCAGCTGAGGGGGTTCCACAATTTCTGATCCTGCTGACAACTGGCAAGTCAAGAGATGATGTCAGGAGGCCAGCCACAGCACTCAAGACCAGAGGCGTTGTCCCCTTCGCCGTCGGAGCCAACAAAGCCGATGAAGCTGAGCTACGAACCATCTCCTTTACATCTGATTTTGTTGTGTATGTTCCTGATGTCAGCCAGGTGGAGAATGTCTACCAGACTATCTCCCAACGAGTTGGTCAGTTGTCCAGAGAAGAGATTACCACTCTGATCCAGTCAGTCTCAACTGGTAAGATGAACCATCAGACAGGACCAAATTGTATAAGTTGAACTTAAATGGCAATATATACATCAAACAGAGAATCATTTGACAGGACTCTGAATGGGAGCAATGAGGGTTGAGTAACACTAGTCCGGTCACAGCTGGAAATACTTTGCAGGCCATTGCTCAGAATGATGATGCAGGTCATGCATGCGGCCTCTTTAATGGATTTCGGTAGTGTGCGTGCACTGCAACAATGAAATGGAATCTGCAGTTGCCAATGCTGAGAGTAGGATGGATCTGAGATAAGCCCACCTATTAAAGGGACTAAGGGACATTGAAGTGAATATTTTAGGCACACAACATTCCTCTTTAGAATGAATATGAGATTTAAGTTGTTTGTTACTTTATTTCCTATGGGCATAATCTGTTTTTATTTAATCACAAGATCTTATCTATCTTCAGATACAGAGACCAAGAGAGACATCTTGATCCTAGTTGACACATCTACCAACACTGCTGGTAGATTTCCCCTTGTGCGTGACTTTGTGGTTGGAATCATTGAAAGCCTCAATGTCGGTCCTGATGCCACCCGTGTCTCCGTGGGTCAGATGAATGAGAATGTCAAAGTGGAGTTTAAGTTTGACTCATTCCCATCCAAGCAGGAGGTGCTCAGCGCGGCGAAAAAGATGAAGCTGAAACCTGGCAAGAATCTCAATATCGGCAAAGCACTGGAATTCGCCGTTAGCAACCTATTCACGGCAGAGTCAGGGAGCAGGATCAGAGAAGGGGTCCCCCAGCTTCTAGTTTTACTGTCTGCCGGCAAGTCTTCTGACAGTGTGGACCAGGCAGCCGCTAACCTGAAGCGAGCTGGGGTCCTGACGTTTGCAATCAAGGCCCGTAATGCTGACTCCGAAGAACTGGAGAAGATCGTTTTGGCACCAGAGTTTGTCCTATCTGCAGACGCCCTAACGGAACTCACGACAATCCAGCCCCAGATTGTCAATCTGGTGAAGACTGTTTCACTGGAAGGGACCACAGATACCTGTAAGTAACCTTGTGTCCTCGGGTAATGGGGCGGTAAATCCTAAAATTGGAGGAATTTTCACACTTTATTTCAATTTAAGTTTGCACAAAACAGATGGGGTGCAATACGGAATCAAAAAGCAGCACTAGGATTATGACTGAATACGTTCCTTTGCTCTGAGTCGGACACATTTGTGATATATTTGGAGCTGTTTTTGTTTCCGTTTTGCACAGGGGAATCTTTAATAAACAGACCCTCTATATATCTGAGTAACATTTGAATGCAAATACATCATTATTTCTCCAGGGAAAACTGTGAAAACTAAAAATGCAACCATTTCCTTCCTGTTTCTACCAACGCAAACAAAGCTCTCTGGGGCTGTTCTTTTTACTGATTTAGGCCACGATTATAATGCCCGTGCGCGCACCGCGAACAAAAAGCCGTACCTCTATGAGGCAGGCAACAGAGCACGCGACCAAGCACGCGATTTTCGAAAATACCTTTGAAATTGTTCTTGTAGCGCGCCGGCCGTCTCCCGGCCGCGTCACGTGAGCGGTTCAGCCAATGAAGGCGAGCCGCTCATGTGACGTCACAGCCACGCCTCCCGATCGCTCCAGACTGCAGTGCATGTTTCGCGCGTGATGTCACGCACTCGGCTGCGCGCGCATGCCCCAACTATAATCGTGGCCCTTAATTGAAAAGTGTTAACGGTAGGCTCTACTCCCCCATCCCTTTCATGATTTTATTTAATTTAATTAAACAAAAATGAGAATGTTTCCACAAATTTTAAATAAATTAAAGGGTGGACATCAAATGTGCAATGCTGCTATAAATGTAGCTTTCTGTCCCCACTAGTGTTTAAAACAGTTCTAGTGTGGAACCACAATTTCATCTTAAAAGGTCAAACAATCATGAGCTTTTCAAGAATATTGCGTCCACAGTTTCATTTATAGGAAATGATTTGACCTTGCCAAAACAAGCAATTACTACGGCTAGAAACATGTGCTATATTTACACTATCCCTTGAATCAAATGACAGGCCAATCATTATGGCCCAAGTAACACGTAACAAGGTTTGATATGCGGATGAAGTAACTGCTGCCTTCACCATTCCTATTGCACCATTGCTCAACATACTGTATTGATGCAGCTGAAACAGCAAGAAATCAGAGCAAAGTGACTTGATACATTGAAACTTGCACGCACATATTGTATCAGATTTTTAAACAAATAAATTCCCCATTCATTGAGGGTCATTCAAGGCACCCTAGTGTTTCGCCTTGAAGAGATAACTACAGTAAGTACTGGGTCTACCTCCTTAGTTTCCTGTTGCAGGTGTGATGTCTACAGAAACCTGATGGAGGTAATCGGCAGCTAATGGCTTAGAAAGAGTTGGTTATAGTTGTAACTATCTTGTCTTATCGTTTATTAGATGATGTAAACAGAAGGAAGGATGTTGTTTTCTTGGTCGATGGCTCTGATGATGTCAGATCCGGCTTCCCGTCTCTCCGGTCCTTCATTCAGAGGGTGGTGGAGAACCTTGATGTGGGCCAGGACAGAGTACGTGTAGCAGTGGTCCAGTACAGCGATGTCACCAGACCCACTTTCTTTCTTAACACCCACCAAGATCGCCAAGGGGCATTAGGTGCCATCCAACGCCTGTCTCCCATTGGAGGGTCTCCATTGAATACAGGGGCTGCCTTAGACTATGTCACAAAGAATGTCTTCACCAGTTCGGCTGGCAGTCGGGCAGGTGACGGGGTCCCACAATTTCTGATCCTGCTGACAGCTGGCAAGTCCAGAGATGATGTCAGAAGGCCAGCCACAACGCTCAAGACCAGTGGTGTTGTCCCCTTTGCCATCGGAGCCAACAACGCTGACGTGAATGAGCTCCGAACCATCTCCTTCGTGCCTGATTTTGCTGTTTCCGTCCCTGACGTCAGCCAGCTGGATACGGTCTACCAGACCATCACAGACAAAGTGGCTCAGCTTAACAAGGGAGAAGTAGAAATACTTATCCAATCTGGGTCGTCATCGACTTCCACTTCCACAGGTCAGATATTCTGTAGGTGCTGTAAAATGTATGCAATTCAGGGAGAGATTCACACCTCCCTACCAATAAGCTATGGTCTTTATTTTTTATTGATCAATGTAGACTTTTCCAAAACAAGACATCAACGCTTTCATAACCATGTACTTTTTCTGTAATGTTCCAAATAATTTAAGTACAATTACTCATCCTTTGAATAAATACATGTTGAAGATCAGTGATCAAATGCACATTGATTGGAAACTTCTGTAGGGAGTTGGGAAAAAATTATGAATGTTGTCAGAATTCTACTTAACGCATCACATGTGATAAAATACATGTTGCATGGTGCTCTATTCTGCTAACTAGAAGCACGTACAAAGTAGTGCAATATTTTGATAACGTTATTTTTATTGTCAAGTGTTTAACTATTGTATGCTTGTTCACTTTTTCTCCAAATGTACCCTTGTGTAGGTGAAAAGAGGGATGTGGTGTTTCTTGTTGATGGTTCGAAGGCTGCTACTCCTGACTTCAACAGCATCCGGGAACTAATCGGGAAGGTCGTGGAAAAGTTGGATGTCAGCTCAGACAACACCCGAGTGGGTGTCATCCAGTTTAGCGAAGACCCCAAGGTTGAGTTCCTGCTGAATGCACACTCCACCAAGGATGAGGTGCAAAATGCAGTGAGAAGAATTAGGCCCAAGGGAGGAGCAGAACTGAACACCGGGGCTGCCTTGGAGTACGTGTCCAAGAATATCTTCACCAGGCCTTCTGGAAGTAGGATAGAAGACCAAGTACCCCAGTTCCTCATTCTGCTCTCCTCTGGACCATCTGCAGATGATGTTAGTGAGGGATCAAGACAGGTGAAGGAATCCACCGTGGTCCCTTTGTTGATTGGAAAGAATGTGGATACTGAGGAAGCCAAGAAGATTACTCTGAGTTCAGAATTTATATTCCCTATTTCTAGTTTCCGCGAGTTACCCACCCTGGAGCAAAAAATTCTCACTCCTGTCACCAGTCTGTCCATGGAGCAGATATCCACAATCATTGAGACATCCAGACAAACCGGTGAAGGTAATGACCCCAATGACTAGGCTATTACTATTGTTACTGGATGCTAAATGCACAGAAAAGACAGATATTCTTGTAAGAAAATGTGTCATTTTATGTTGCTGAGTGTACAAGAGTTTATCCAAGGAGAAGAACTCGGGCATCCCATAAAGTCACATAAAACAATGACATTTATTGCATAGTGCTAGTCTGGCCATAATAATATTAATAATATTATTCCTTATTAAAAGTACCATGGGAACAAAATGTCATCCCAGACTAGCACTATGAGCTAAAAAATACATTTGCTTAAATTAACTTGACGGTGTTCCTGGATTGTTCTCCTTGAATTGAGTCCACTTGGCATTGATGTAGGATTTTACGCCTGCTCCACTGGCACCACATTGTATGTTAATCTAAGTTCATTTCTAGATTTGGTAGTGTCCTGTGCCTACTTCAACACACAAGACATAGCAGATGGACAGACTACTGTAAGTCCTGATGTGTCAGTGATACAAATCTCTAAGCCTGGAAAGTGTTACATGTGCACAAATTAGAGAGACAGAGAGACAGAGAGAGAGAGAGACACACACACAGAGAGACTGAGTTAGCCAAGCTTTTTGATTATAGATATAAAGATAGATAGACTGTCTTATATTAAACTTAAGTAACTTTTTGTTGGTTTGTATTTGCCAGAAAAAAAAATGATGGGGCATATGTATTAAGGCCAAAGTGGGACAAGAAAGCTGCACCATATGTATCAAAGCAAAAAATACCATTTACATCAATATAGTTTGTTTAATTGATATGATGCAATTGTATTGCTGCACTATTGCCTAATTTTGCATGACATCATTTATTAACCTTTCCAAAAAGCCCCGTTCAGTGTTGCTGTTCATCCACATGTCTAGTTGACCGGTCTGCTCCGTTGCTCCCCAGTCCCACACATTTATAATGTGTCAGTCGTTGATCATTATTTTGCCCCATATCCTACCCACCCCATCTCTTCCATTAAGCATCTTCAAGTGCCTTCAAGATAAGTGGATAATCCTGATGTGTATTATCTTATGGTTCTATCAAGGGTTTACTGTGTGTAGACCAACCTATAGAGCCATAATTACTGTACTAAGCGGTGCCACGCCATAAGAAAACTTTGAGTGTTGAAAGACAACATATGGTCCACTCACTTGATTGGGCCAAAAGGTGTTTTGTTTTTTAGCTGGAAGGTGTCTTATAAAATAACATCTACTATATATTTTGGAAAGCTGCTTGTCTGTTCGCAATGCATTTGAGCACCTCTTAAGATATTGTGACGAAATTTGCATGATTGTTCTTGAGGTCAAGGAGCAGGTTTTTGTCTGTTTGGAAACAATTAGACGGCATTTTAAATCAAGATGGCAGGCTGAACCATTCAAAACTGCACCGATTTTTAACCAAATTCGCCAGGATTGTGAGTAGCTGGACCGAATGTAGAAAATCCATGTTTTGCACATGGTCAACTTTATGTTGGATGCTCCAGAGTGGGAACTGGAAAAAAATATGTACATTTTTGCGCCTGATGGAAAAAGCAAAAATATAATTTACCCAACAGCATTATAATAAAAATAAACAACATTTCATTAAGCAACTAAAACATTTCATTATCCATTCATAAATTGTTTGGTTTCTTAGAATTCCCGAGCAACGTCGGGTACTTTCAGCTGGTTGCGTTAGAAATGTGGACCTTATTGGTTTCTCCCACTGGAGCTCTGCCCTACTCTTTTAAAAATCCATCGGTGGAAATATTAGCACTATTTATTGCCTCTCTTAAAGCTGCAGACCAAGCATTATCCTACATGTGTTTTTATTTAATAAATCAGTTCTGTACTATGAGAAAATACTTGTGTAAACTAAAAGCAACCAACTGCAAGAAACGTTGGGTAAAAGGCTATTGAATGTGGTGCTTTTGTGCCTCAAGCTGTAGATTACAAGGCAAACACGGGCTCATATGATGAATGCGAAATGTTTGGTACCTACAACACAAGTCTGGGGGTGACCTTTACTTCTAACAATTCTACATGTTCATTCTTTTATTTTTTATTGAGTTTTGATGTTACATTCTTTTTTTTCTTGCCTAATTCCCCAATTGTAGAGGTCATCGGGAAATATGTCTCGACCTTCTATGCAACGGACATAACGTTTCTTGGTGTGTGTCGAGTTGTTGCTTTGCTTAAAAAAAATTACAATAAAAATAAGTTAAAAAAAAAACTACCAGGGAGACAGGAGTGAAACACAAATCATTGTTTCTATTGTCCCTTTGATATTAAGTATGTCCCACCACATGCAAGTCAATGGAGGATTGGAGCTGTCACATGTTGGCAATGTGCTCTTTCCCTGTACGGATGTTTAATGGGATTTCTGCTCACTTGCATCTCACTTGTTCTTGTCTTTCTCCTCAGAACCCGATGGTGAGAGGCGAGACGTGGTTTTCCTTGTTGATGGTTCCACAAGCATTGGTGGAGATGGCTTTGCTCACATTCGAGACTTCATCTTGGCTGTGGTGCAGAACTTAAACATTGGACCCAACAAAGTTCGGGTGGGTGTGGTGCAGTTTAGCAATGGCGCTTTCTCAGAGTTCTACCTAAAGACCAACCTCAACAAACCTGCCCTGGTCCAGAGCATCCGTCGCCTGCGATTCCGGGGAGGGACTCCCTTAAATATTGGAAAGGCTCTGGAATATGTGGCAAAGAATCAGTTTGTGAAGTCAGCTGGGAGCAGGATAGAAGAAGGAGTCCCCCAACACCTGGTGCTCCTCACTGGTGGGAAGTCCCAGGATGATGTGAAAAGGTCGGCCAGGCTCCTTGGGGATTCTAATATCAAAGCCCTGGCAGTGGCATCCAGCAACGCTGACAGGCAAGAATTAGTGGACATTGTGTCTGACCCACGACTCCTCTTCACCGTCAGAGAATTCAGAGACCTCCCAAACATAGCAAACATTGTATTCAGGTCTTTTGAAGGTCCTGTAGACTCTACTGTGGCACCAGCAGGAGGCATGCCAGTTGGTAAGTGGCCTCTTATTACTACAGCAAAAATAGTACTATTTAAGGATGTTGTGCAATCATGTACATTATAGATGTCTTACATTGAACTAAGGGCTATCAAAAAGTAGTTAAACAAGATGGCAATACTCTTTGGTAGAGGGATGATGTTAAAAAACAGCATTAGCTGCATGTAAAGTGTTTTATGTTAACTAACAGAAACAAAACACCTGAAGATTTAATTAGTCTGATATACTCATTGCACAGCAATAGAACTGAGGAACTTTCTTGTTTGTCCAACATTAGCCACCAACATTTCTACACTTTTAGAAAAAACAAAATCTCATAAAGTACCATAAAAATAAGAACCAGAACAAATGAAGAAGCCTAACTTTAACCAGCACTTTTACTTTACTCTGTTACAGATGGAAAGAAGGAAGCAGACATCGTCTTCTTGGTGGATGGATCCATAAATTTGGGAAGGGAGAACTTTAAGGAGGTTCTTCAGTTTGTGTCTGGTATAGTGGATGCGGTGTTTGAGGAGGGGGATTCCATTCAGGTCGGGCTGGCTCAGTACAACTCTGATGTTACCGATGAGTTTTTCCTGAAGGAATATACCAGTAGTGAGCCGATCATGGATGCTGTGACCAAAGCTGAATATAAGGGAGGCCGTGTGGCCAGCACAGGAGCTGCTATCCGTCACTTGCAGGAGAAACACTTTGTAAAGCAGGCTGGCAGCAGAATCGACAGCAATGTTCCTCAGGTCGCATTTATTATCACTGGAGGGAAGTCCATAGATGATGGGCAGACAGCTTCTCTGGCTCTGGCAAGTAAGGGCGTGAAGGTATTTGCCATCGGGGTGGGCAGCATCGCTTCTGAGGAAATCTCAAAGATGGCAAGTGACACAGCAACTGCTTTCCGAGTGCCCAATGTCCAGGAACTTTCCGAGCTAAACGAGCAGATCCTGATTACCCTGTTGGCCGCTCTGAAAACCAAGCAAACCACCCTGTGCCCACTGATGACCGATGTCCCTAAGGGTAGGTACACAACACTGGTTGCATTCAAGATTCTCCACTGGGGAGTGTTAATATGGCAAGAACAGAATATAGAAGGATGACAAAATTAGCATTTCATTTTTCAGTATGAAAAGTGGAATTAAAAAAGCATTCTCCTTTCAAGTACTGGTCTAAAAAGAAAGTGAGTAAATATGTGCAGATGTGTATTAAACAAACAGCTATCAGAGTCATCTTATAACAATTTTTGAGAATCAATAAAAAATAACATCTGCAACTTTAGTGAGAGACATACTGACATGAGCTGTAAATGGCAACAGAGAAAATGAGGGATTGATGAAGAGATTTGAGATAATGAGTCTCTCACTGTCCCTCAGTTTAATCCTCTGTGGCATGTCATATTATCGGGGGGGAAAAAATAGATACTCTTTTAACCCGTTCCATGCTGTAGCCAGTGCTCAGCAGTTACAAGGTTAAAATCTGCACCCCTCCTTCAGGAGATAATGTGCACTCATCAGTTAAATTGGTGTCACCTCAACTGCATCAATCAAACACAATCCAGAAAAGGCCACACAATCTCTATGTCAAATTCCATGTTCCAAATTCCAATGTCCATGTCAACAATTCCATGTTCCAATGTCTAGGGATCTTATTCCTGTACTATAAACACGTAACAGTTTGGGTGTATGCTAACAACTTAAAAAGCCGTGTGCATGGTTGGATCAATGGAATAACAATAATATTGATTGTTTGCAGACTGTAAAATGGAGGTGATTATAGGATTTGATGTATCTGACGTCAGGGCCGGACAAAGTATCTTCAATGCCCAAAGGGGACTGCAACCCAAAGTGAAGCAGATTCTGGATCGTATCTCCAAAATGCACAGCATCAGCTGCTCTGGGCAGCAGAAGCCCTCTGTGAATGTTGCCATCTTGGCACAGGGGGGCACAGGGGCAGTAGAAGCCTTCGACTTTGCAGAATATCGTCCAGAGCTGCTTGGCAAGCTGACCAGCCTGGACACTCGAGGGCCATACATCCTGACAGCTCGAACTCTACAGACCTATCTAAATAAATTCCGGACCTCCGCTGAAAAAGACAGCATCAAGGTAAGACCCTCTGTACATCCCTGGACAGTGTATTTAAAGAAGAACCTCATGGTTGGCATCCCCTCCTTGGATACATAGTGGGCATGGCCTGACCATACAGTTACAACCCTTATTGGAGAAAATAATAGCAAGAAACACATTTGGCCCCTACCAATAATTACTCTTCTGAGTGAAAAATTCCCATACACTATAAAATCCCTACCAAGATCAATACAGAAATCCATTCTATAAGGAAGATGGGTATTATCGGGTAATAGATTACAACAAAGGTGGGCACCACCCACAATAAACATACATGGCAAAATAGCAAATTACAGCATGTTAATATTGGGGAGATTATATATCTTTTCCTGTGCATGTAATTTGCTGTTTTAACTCCCTTAGTGCTAAATGATTATTATGTAGCAGAAAAACGCTGCACATGCCACTGTAATAATATTACTCCATATCTAACTCTATGGGTATGTCTGTGTCGAGATGCATGGCACATGCCTCAGTCACACCTTACTATGCACTCCACAGGTGGTGATTCACATGACAGACGGTGCTGATGCAGGGATGGCTGAACTACAGGCAGCATCAGAATCTCTGCAGAATGCAGGTACATAAAGCCCGGGTAAAGCTGACCTTTGTCAATGGCCTCAGATTCCATCTTCTCTTCTTCCAGTAACAAAGGAGGTGACAGTGGCACCAGACCATCCTCCGTAGATCCTTTCATTCTGTACCACTAAGTCACCATACAATGACAAACTCAATGAGCCATCAGTTCTTCCTCTTTGTGTCACTTTGGATGGAAAGACCTGGTCTCCAGATTCATATGTCACCAGAGACTCTTTTCTCTGTCACAGTGTCATCTTGTGATGCTACAGTATATCCCTGCTTGCGCTCTACATAATACAAGGTACTCATAGGTTCTACCGTTTTCGCCCCTTTCTCAGGGGTGAGGGCTCTGCTCTTCGTGGGGCTGGAAAACGTTGCCAGGCTTGACCAGGTGATGCAGTTGGAATTTGGCCGGGGATTCACTTACAATAACCCCCTGCGGCTGAACCGAGTGGATCTGGATTACGAGATCATGGAAGAGCTGGTGAGGCCACAGTGACTTCCATCGACAAATACAGACACAATGTATAGAGGCTTTGGCTTTTAACAAGCAACTAACATACCACATACCAGAATATGCCTAGTGAGTATATACAGCTACTGTACATGTATGTGTAGTGTCTACATCAAGAGAGCCAAATGGAGAGGCCAAAACACCCTAAAAATGAATGTATTTCATGTGCCCATGGCTACATGGATAAAATCTGGTAACCAGTGGGCTAAGAGCCTTAAAAAGTAGTGGTACTGTGTCTGATTTCAAGTAAAATGTAAGTAGTATTAGTTTTTAACTAAAAAAAAGTGTGTGTGTGTGTGTGTGTGTGTGTGTGTGTGTGTGTGTGTGTGTGTGTGTGTGTGTGTGTGTGTGTGTGTGTGTGTGTGTGTGTGTGTGTGTGTGTGTGTGTGTGTGTGTGTGTGTGTGTGTGTGTGTGTGTGTGTGTGTGTGTGTGTGACATCTTCACTCACAGCTCTAGCACTTGTACATTCCTGGCCTCCAGTCGGGTGCCTGACTGGTCCAAATGATATTTTGCTTTCTTTGTGCAGGATAATATTGCAGAGAAGGCATGCTGTGGTGTGCCCTGCAAGTGCACTGGACAGAGAGGAGATGTGGGACCTCCAGGTGGCTCTGGACAAAAGGTAACACAATAGGGGTGGAGTTACGTCTGCCATACGAAGCATGCTAGGGTGGGTGGAGAGTCTGAAAGGCCAGTGCACAGTGAATCGGCAAGTACCGGGCACTATTGAAATAATTGTGTTCACAGAGCTCCAGTCATGCACACAAGACCTTAACAGAATTAATATATACATGAAAATACCTCGGAAAGAATTAATTTAATTAAAAAATTATAGTAAAGAAAGCAAATAGTGGGAATACATCTAAGAGCATAATAATGCATGCATAAGGTGGTATAGTGTGCATTGTTTTCATGCTATAAAATGCTTTATTATTCTGTTATTATTCAGTGTGTGAATAACAAATAATATGTACAATCTCCAGACTGGAAGCCATGGGAGAATTTTACTCATTGAAGGTACAAGAATTGCACACGTGAAATTCTTGAGTGGTGCTAATCTGTTCTGATCTTCTTTCTAGGGTACAACAGGTCTGAAGGGTCACCAAGGCTTCCCAGGAGAAGAAGGAGGACCAGTGAGTAGAAATGAGCTATGGGTCTTTCTCTAGACATCTGTTCTCTGCCATACAGTTCTACGGTGCATCAAGGCTGAAGTGTCAAAGAATAACTCAACACTTCCTATTATTCACCTCTGCTCTGCTTCTCATGTTGGATCTCACTATGCTGCCATCCACTTCCATCTTCTCTTCTGGTTACTTACAAGTCCGAACCCCTTCAATTATTATCAGGGCACTGCTCTTTTCTCCTACAGTACTACCCAATCACACCTCTGTATCCTAATACTTGTGACTTTTTTTTAGATCCTCCCTGGGCTTTGAAACGGTATTCGTGTAATTCAAGCAGTTAACTAATCTCTAGTATAAATAGATCTCATTACTCAGGTACCAGACAAATCAAGAGGGACCTCGCAGGACATCACTGGAGTGGCAAATAATGTCTTGATTATTTCCTCAGGGTGAGCGCGGTCCTCCAGGTGTTAATGGAACTCAAGGCTTCCAAGGATGCCCAGGGCTAAGAGGAACCAAGGTAAGACATTGATTCTCATATCCTATTGCAGAATATGTGGTCAAATAAAAGTGTAGTCGGGAAGTTTGGGTACACAGTGACAATCAAGGGCATGAGAACATGATAAATATTCCTAAAGATTAAAGGGGACATATATTGAAGGAGAAATGTGTTTCTATTCCACTTTACTGTGCATTTATCAGCTGGGCCTCATGGTTTGCCAGTTTCATGAAGTAACACTGCTTATGTATTTGTCTCTTTTTAGGGTTCCCGTGGATTCTCTGGAGATAAGGTAACGTACCCAAATGCACAGCTCTGCTCTTCTGGATGCCTATGATGCTAGTACATGGTAATGCACAGCATGTTACTAGCTATGGTATTAGCTGCGATCATGGATATTCTTTAACTGTGTGGCTGAGATCTAATTTCCGTCAGTTATGACCAGAGATATTTATCTTTTATATCAGAGGCACACAGTGTCCATGCTGTGTTGGAGCATCACAAATCCCTTTGTCAAATGCTAAATCCTTCTTACAGGCTACAACACACAACACTGGATAAAGTTCACATTTGCAGTGGTTATATTTAACCTCTCGGACAATGTAGGAGTATGTTCATGGATTCCTAGTTTTCTGGCCATATTTACTGTACCACATTGGAAAAGTAGTGACACTGTAGTTGAAAAGACGGAACTTGGACCCGATAGTCCAACTTTACAAAAAAGTTTGTTATTTAAGGAAAAAAGTGAGATTTATTTTAATATCCATTTTATTCTCTAAGTAATACATGGAAGCAGTGATATTATTATGTACCTTTCAGGGCAATCAGATTGTGACGAGATAGGTGAAATATTTCAAAGGAACTGTTAGAGTCAAACATCGCGCTACATTTTCCATTTCTGATATACATAGTGTATTTGCTGTTTCTCTTCATGATAATAAATACTGTCCCCATTATTTTATTTTAGATTTATTTTTAAACAATTCTGCACCCCCCCCCACTGAACATTTTGAATATTTATCAAATTTAAATGTTCCCGATATCTCTTTTTTTAATATCATTAGTTGTGGTTATTTTTTAACCACTGCAATTACTCGAATATTCAAAAATGCTAATATTTGCATTGTATGCCGGGCTTTCCAACCTTGGTGAAAAATTCCCCCAGTTATAATTCTGACGCCTGGGCCTTATATAAGGGTAACCTCAGAATGAAAGCATGATTATATAATGAAAAGGCGCAGACTTCCAAATGCTAATATGAAAACATTGTCTAAAACAATCTTTCCCCATCCCTTTTTAAGTAAATACGATAAAATATGTAAGGCTATAACATACCCCTGTGTTTATCCTACATAAACATGCAGTTCTTTCAACATTTTCAGTTCTAACTCTTGCCCTGTGGAAGAGCCTCCAATACGGTAGTTCTGCATTAGATTAGGAAACCCTCTCATAGCCAATGAAAGAAACACATATAAGTTCACTTATAAACTGGGACAAAATAGCTCTTTCCTGTGTAGAGCAGAAGACAACCCTTCAGGTTTGTCCATGTTCTGTTGTTCTTGGACATATTATGTATGGTATGTTGGACTTTGCTTTCCAAGCCACTCAGTCATGTATCTCCTTACTCCAAGGCGCTGAACTCTGGAGAGGCTATGATGATACATACAAAAGGGAATGTAAATAGTCTGTTAACAACTCAACAATCCTTTGGTTTCTCCACAGGGTGAACTGGGAGATATTGGTCTGGATGGAATTGATGGAGAAGATGTAAGTGGACTTTATATGTATACATTACATTTCCATTACTCATTTCATAAATAAGTGAAGTTGTATAGAAGATGTATTCCATTTCCCGCTAGATAATACAAGATGGCAGACTAGCCATATGACAATTTGACAATTTAGATGTGATCAGTGAGATGACTTCAATGGGAGCTTCCTTGCAATAGTAGGGTCCCGATCTGCACTATTGCAGTTTAATGAATAACCCCCCTTGTATTAAAGTGACCTTAATTGCTAACAGTGGCAGGATCTCCAGATCACCACTGCAAGATCAGTCTGCATGACCTCTCATAACCCCTTCTCTGCCTAGCAATACAAGCCCCTCTGACACCGCGGGGTTTAAACAATGTCCATCCAAACCCTGTGAACCTTCCCGTCCTGTCTTGTACCCCCCTTCCTTTAATCTCTTAATATCTGTAGATGACGCATATACCCAAATAATTAACAAACAGTCATTATCTTGTATGCCGAGTGAAAATAACACATTGACTCTTGCTGCTCAGGGGAACCGAGGCACGCCGGGAACCTCCGGGGAGCGAGGCAGCGGTGGAGCGCGGGTGAGTGAGTTCTTACCATACTGTCAGGTTGAGCACAAACTCCATGTGACTCAAATCTCTTTCTGTCCCTGTGGCGCCATTCATTTAGCGATCTGTTACACGAGAAGAATGTAATGCCAATGTATCTACAGGGGAGTCCTTTCCAATGGATATACTAAGGCTTTCTTCTTTTAAGTTACTTTTTAAAACAACACTTTGATGTAACAATGTTTTTTTATGGGATTATTTTTGGCTCCTAATAGGGAGAGAAAGGACTAAAGGGGCAGAGAGGAGAGAGGGGCGACGGTGGACTGCGAGGTGACCCGGTAAGAACATTCCCAAATATCTGCCACTGTGCCAGAGCCTGTCTGTCTATTGATCTATCAATGTATCTATTTATTGATCTGCCACTCTTTCTCCATAAGTCTATCCAATAATCAAATTAACCAGTAGCCAATAACCAACAGAATATATTGGCTGATATCCGCGTCACTCTAATGTCATCTTTTGCTGTTTCAGGGTGAGCCAGGAGCAGGCAACACCCAGAGAGGAAGACCCGGATCGAAAGGGGAATCTGGCCCAGTGGTAATGCATCCCCTGAACTTCTGTTTTCCTCTGGTGTGATGGTCGATGGATGATAACATTTGGTTTTAGCACAACTGTATAAGTCTTATAACACCATTCAGTTCTGAGGAGACTTGCTAACGTCTTACTAGCCTAAGAGAGGTATGGAAATGTCCTGTTACCCTCTTTAAAGGAGGAATACAATGCCTTTGTAGAACCAATGAGGTAATGACCCAGCTGTTAAATAGGCCTTCTGACCTTGGGCAAACCACTTTATCCCCCTTTGTCTCAGGAGCAAAAGTAAGATAACAAACTGTCTGGAAGATTCTTCGCTGTATATGGATTATTCTGCTGTGTACGGTCCGCTGTGTACTGACAGCGCTACAGTATATTACCATTAGTAATCTTTCACTGTATTTGTCATTGACAGGGAGATCCAGGAAGAGATGGTCCTTCGGGACCACTAGGAGGACCAGGGAAAACTGTGAGTACCTTCCTGCCCGAGCTGGGGGAGAGGCTGGCACAATGGAATTTTGAAACATATGTTTGCTGCAGTGTGTGAAAGTTCTGTGGTGCGGTGTAATATGATTGTAACTAGACTGTTGATTGTAGACTAAGTGTGTTTTGGTATATTGTGCTATTACAATCACTGTAAGGATGTGTGAATGTCTCGTTGTGTGTTGTCAATATCAGTTGGCTCTTTATTAATCCCTGTAACCTCTTGCTCACAGGGTCCTTTCGGTCGAAGGGGGCCTCCAGGAGCCAAAGTAAGTGTCATATCCAGAGTATTATAAAAGCTGCAATATTGATTAACATGAACAAATGAAATGCATCCTCACCCCTGGTGTATGTTCCCCATTTCAGGAGCACACATTTATTCCCTCTTTGTATACTGATAATGTCCCCCCTCCTTCATGCTTTGCTACTATTCAGTATTTGCTCTATCTCCTGATTCTCTTTTCTGTGTATTCGCACACAATGTTCTTCACTCCGTCTGCTCGTCTCATCTATTCCCACCAGAATCCTCAGTATTCTTTCCTCATCCTCACATCTCATATCTATGATCTGTTTTGCGTCTCCCTTCTCTTGCATTCGCTCTTTATAATCTCATTTCTTTATTGTCTCCCGATGCTCCCTCATGGTAATATCTCCAACCTTCCCATCTCTCTGAATTATCTCCTCCATGTCACCTATCTGCATTCTCTCCCTCTCCTCCACCTCATTGCCCTCTTCTATGTGTTTTTCAGGGTAACAGAGGTGGTCCTGGTGTAGCCGGTGGAGTTGGGGAGCTGGGACTGAGGGGACCTCAGGTATGTCAGTGTTGGGCCGCTTGTACCTGTCCATTCTCTCTCACCCACGCCTTCACATCATGTTGTGCTATCTGTCTCTTGTACACAGGGTCCTCCAGGGCAACTGGGTGTCCCAGGCACGAGTGGAGAGCAGGGCAGCCCAGGTCCAAGAGTAAGTCTGACCATCTACTTACCCCTTGTCTTCAATGTGAGTTTAACTGGATATTGCTAAAGTGAAATCAAAGAGAAGAATTAGATGAAAATATCCCATATTTAACCGGATGGTGTTGCCACGGGCCACTGGTACCTTGTGGCACTGTATCACTTAGCACTAACAGGTACAGACTTAATGGGCCAAAGGTTTTGTTCTTCCGATTCTTATGGCTACCTAAAGTAGTGATCATCTGTTCAATTCCCTTTGGGGTGTATACATTGTCACCCACGCCTGTAAAATGATTGCTCCCGTCTGTCTGTGTCACTTTGAAAGCTTAAGCTTCAGGAAATTTGAACAACCCTGTGTGTATTTTATCAATTCAAATGGGATAAATTCTCAGAAGGAATGCTGGTTTAAGTGAAGACCTGGGAAGTGCTTCAGATGTTTTGGATTCCAAGCAAAAATAATCTTATAGGATTAGAGATAAGAAGCAAGATAAAAGGGGCCTTTGTCAGGGCAGTAAGAGTGCAAAGAACACAACAGAACCCTACTCCTTGTAATATGTTATTTCTCTGCAGGGGCCAGGGGGTACGCCTGGATCCGCTGGTGACCGTGGCAGACCCGGGCTGCTTGGGCGCAAGGTCTGTCTACAGCATCACACGTACTCTGCAATCACAGGCACATCTCATCCTTTATCCCTATATGGGAAACCCCCACTCACTTTGTCCCCAATGTAGTGCTGATGTTACTGTTCATCGTGGTAACTTTGTAACCTCGGCACTATAGCATTGTGCCAGTTTACACATTGTGAATTTAGAAGGTGAAGGCAATTGTAACGCCCTCATCCCTCTTTGTCTTCTTTAACCCCTTCAGTGCCAAAGGGGGCCTCCAATATATTGCAAAGCAATGCATGGCTAGCCCCTCTGGCAGGGAAAGGGGTTAATCCTGTCACTGCTGGCTTTTACAGTATAATTGTGTATGTTGGAGATGGAGAAACACAATATAAACAATACTGCACTGAACCAAACTCTGCCACTCCACAAGTGGCCATGTTGTAGCACTGTGTAAATAACATCATACCTGCTACCTAAACAACGTAGCGACTCAGCTACCAATGCCAATAGTGTGTTTTACTTTTGGCATGGATATGGATTTCGCCCCACTCTTCCATTCTCTTTCCTACTGTGCTCACATGTCCTGCAGAGAGATGTTTTGGTTTCCTTCTCAACGAGCCTTCATTCCCCCTTTTTTCAGGGTGAACCTGGAGATTCTGGAGCCAAGGGTTCTGATGGACCCACAGGACCACGTGGAGAGACAGTGAGAAGATCTTACTTATTTTCATATGCCACGCACCTCCCCACAGCCACTCCGTCTTTGCAGAGCTAGTGGGCACCAGAATACAGAGGCTGGGTCAACATTTGGGAAGAGATCAGAGAAAGGAGATCCAGGGCTGAAGGGCAGGACAGAGAGACCAGTGTAAAAAAATAAATAAAGCTTGCCAAAAATGGAGAACCAGTTTCAAAAATAAAGAACTCCAGATATTGACGTTTGAATCTACTAGGAGCTTTAGAATATTGGGGGGTATAGAATATTGGGGGGTATATAATAACAATACTTTTCTTCACAAACAAACCAGGAGTAAAATAATAATTTTATTATTTACAAATTTTCTGTTTCACTTTCTTCCTAAAGAATAAGAAGTTTTTTTTAATGACTCTCTCTTTCCACAACACAAATATTGTGCAAAACTATCCAAAGTTGGACAAAAAAAAGCTTAAGCCCCAAGGTTTAGCATTAGAGCTTCTCAAATTTAGGCACAGAGCTTTTTTCTTTTTTAAGGCCCTTTGTCCCATATTTAGTAGGCAGTGCTATTCCAAAAGTCACCTTCCAGCACTGGCTGACACCTTCTAGTCCATTCACTTGAAGAAGCTGTAAGGTATCTTCTGATATGAGCAAATATGGGCCTTAGAAAGCTAGGGATAAGGGGCAGAAATGAGAGTCCAGGTGCAAGAAGCCCATTCCATCAAAATGAACAATGGGTTCAATAAGAAGAACGTGGTTAAAAGGAGGGCTCTGATCAAGAGAGAATCCGTGGCTGAAGTTTTACCCAATTACTAAAAAACACTAAGCACCTGACTTTGTTCTTCTAGGGTGAGGACGGAAGGGATGGAGTTGGAAAACCAGGAACCCAAGGCAGAAGAGTAAGTCAGACTTTGTACACCTTCCTAATGCTCCCCCCGAGTGTCATCGATAAAGCCTCCACTGATAGTGTCCTTCTGAATGCATAAAGCTGTCTTATAAAGAGGCTACAGGGAGCCTCCTTGTGTTACAGTTACTGCAGCTCTTCAAATCCCTCTATCCTTATCAAACGGCCTGGATCCAGGAGAAAGAATCCTGGCCCACCCCACGCAGCTCCCACTGTGAGGTTTTATATCCCCCTCCGGAGCTGCTGGGTCCCAACAGCGATGGGGTCCCTCCATCTTCCAATCACTCCATCATTGAGACTCCTGACATGTATGCATGTCTTTATTTATATAGCGCCATTAATGTACATAGCGCTTTACAGTAGTAATACACATGACAATCATATATATAAAAAAATAATACAAATAACAGATCATGGGAATAAGTGCTTCAGACATAAAAGTAACATTCAGGATGATGAGTCCCTGCTCCGAAGAGCTTACAATCTAATTTGTACTGTAGGTAGGAAGAACATACATAGACAGTAGGAGGATAAGTGCATCTGCAGGGGGCCAAGCTTTATCTATCATGTGTATAGTATTTGCCAAGGTGCTACTCATATACTTCTTTAAACAAGTGTGTCTTAAGGTGGGTCTTAAAGGTGGATAGAGAGGGTGCTAGTCGGGTATTGAGGGGAAGGGCTTTCCAGAGGGGTGGGGCAGTCAGTGAGAAAGGTTTAAGGCGGGATAGGGCTTTAGATACAAAGGGGGTAGAGAGAAGGCATCCTTGAGCAGAACGCAAGAGTCGGGATGGTGCATAGCGAGAAATTAGGGCTGAGATGTAAGGAGGGGCAGAAGAATGTAAAGCTTTAAAAGTGAGGAGGAGAATTGAGTGCGAGATGCGGGATTTGATAGGAAGCCAGGAGAGGGATTTCAGGAGGTGAGACGCGGAGACAGATTTAGGAAAGAGCAGAGTGATTCTGGCAGCAGCGTTTGGGATAGATTGTAAGGGAGACAGGTGAGATGCAGGAAGGCTGAACAGCAGGAGGTTACAGTAATCAAGGCGGGAGAGAATGAGGGCCTTAGTCACTGTTTTAGCAGTCGATCAACAGAGGAAAGGGCGTATCTTTGTAATATTGCGGAGGAAAAAGCGACAGGTTTTTGATACGTTTTGAATGTGAGAGAGGAGTCAAGTGTGACCCCTAGGCAGCGTGCTTGGGTGAATGATAGTACTTCCAACAGTAATGTGGAAGGAGGTAGTAGGACCAGGTTTGGGAGGAAGTATGAGGAGCTTTGTGTTTGCCGTGTTAAGTTTAAGTCGGTGGAGGGCCATCCAGGATGATATCGTTGAGAGACATTCTGAAACTTTGGTCTGTACAGCAGGTGTAAGGTCAGGGGTAGAGAAGTAAATGTGTGTGTCATCAGCATAGAGGTGATATTTAAACCCAAGAGATGTGATTAGGTCACCGAGAGAAAGTGTGTACAGAGAAACGAGAAGAGGTCCCAGAACAGAGCCCTGGGGTACCCCCACAGAGAGATCGATAGAGGAGGGGGTGTTAGCAGAAGGGACACTGAAAGTATGATGGGAGAGGTAAGAGGAGATCCAGGATAGAGCTTTGTTACGAATACCAAGAGTATGGAGAATGTGAAGGAGAAGAGGGTGGTCAATGGTGTCAAATGCTGCAGAGAGGACGAGTAATATGAGCAGAGTGTAATGACCTCTGTCTTTCGCAGCATGGAGGTCATTAGTTATTTTAGTGAGGGCTGTTTCAGTGGAGTGAGCAGTGCAGAAGCCAGATTGTAGAGGGTCTAGGAGAGAATAGGTGTTGAGAAAGTGGAGCAAGTGAGAGAATATAAGACGTTCAAGGAGTTTAGAGGCAAAAGGTAGGAGGGAGACAGGTCGATAGTTAGAAATACAGGTAGGGTCAAGCTTGCTGTTTTTGAGTAGTGGTATAACTGTTGCATGTTTTGAAGGAGGAGGGAAAGGTACCAGAATAAAGGAAGGAGTTAGAAATGTGTGTGAGTGTAGGGATTATAGTAGGAGCAAGAGGTTTTAGGAAATGGGAGGGAATGGGGTCAAGAGGGCAAGTGGTAAAGGGCGAAGAGGAGATCAGCAGTGACACATCCTCCTCTGAGACAGTGGGAAAAGTGTCCAGGAAGGCTGGAGGAGAGATAGGAAGCGGTGTAGAATGGGAGGAGGAAACAGAGGGGATGTTCTGACATATGGATTCCACCTTTTCCTTAAAATAGTCAGTAAAGTCCTGAGGTGGGATGGAGGAAGAAGCGAGAGCTCTGGATAGCTGGTTTCAGTAGAGAAACATGGAACACTGAGGGAATTGTCATAGAAGGAGGAAGACGTAGGCGATATGCTACAGGATTGATCCTCTCCACCACGGAATAGGGTCCAAGGAAGCTGTGTGCCAGTTTAAGCGCGGGCACCTTGAGGCGTATGTTTTTTGATGACAACCATACCTTGTGTCCTGGACTGAATTCCTGACAATGGTGACAGTCCGCCAGAATCTTCTGTCTAGAAGTTCCCATCCTAAGGTTCTCTTGGATCACTTTCCATGAGTCCTGTAGAAATCGGATTCTGTTATCCACAGCCGGTGTCCTAGACTTGGATGTTGCCATCGGAAGGCAAGATGGGTGAAATCCATAATTTATGAAAAAAGGCGGCTCACTGGTGGATTCGCTGCGCAGATTATTGTGCGCAAATTCAGCCCAAGGGAGGAGGTTTGTCCAGTTATCTTGGGTGTCTGAGATGAAACAACGTAGGTATTGCTCCAAGGACTGGTTGGTACGCTCTGTCTGACCTTTGGTTTAGGGATGATACCATGGAGATAAATGTAAAGAGATACCCATTTGTTGAGAAAAAGAACGCCAGAAACTCGAGATGAATAGTGACCCACGATCGGAGACGATAACCTGTAGTACCCCATGCAGACGAAAAATCTCCTTAACAAAAATATCTGCTAACTTGCAAGAATTGGGAAGACCTTTTATAAAATGAAGTGTGCTTGCTTGGAAAAGCAGTCTATGACAACTAAAATGGTGTTGATCTCCTTGGAAACCGGCAACTCTACTATAAAATCCATAGACAAACGGCTCTATGGACGATCCGGGATGGGAAGTGGATGTAACAGTCCAGCTGGTTTGCTCCGGGGAGTCTTATTATGACCACATGTCGAGCACGCATTGATGAATTCTTTAATGTCTCTTTGAATGCTGGGCCACCAGAAAGTAGGCTCCACAAGATCGGTGGTCCTTCTAGTACCTGGGTGTCCAGATGATTTCGAAGAATGACCACATTCCAGGACTTTCCTCCGGTACTGTGGTTAGGTGAAGAGGCGGCCCTCCGGGACTTCTAGACCCACTGGAATGTGAGATTGGTCCAGCAGAACCTCATTTAGTGCATCAAACATGTTAGCGGAGAGTATGTATTTAGAAGGAAGTATGGTCTTTAAATGATCCTCGGTCTTATCGTCAATCAAAAACTGTCGTGAAAGGACATCGGCTTTAACATTTTTGGTACCCGATAAAAAGGAAATAATAAAAGGGGAAAAAAGGGGGAGGGGAAAAAAAGTGACCAGGGGGCTTGTCGACCACCTAGGCGGCGAGCGCCTTCGATGTAGAGTAGATTTTTGTGGTCAGTCAAGATGGTGATGGGATTCTCCGTACCTTCTAGAAGATGTCTCCATTTTTCGAGAGCTAGCTTGATGGCCAGGAGTTCCCGGTTACCAACGTCATAATTTTGTTCAACGGAGGATTTTTTTTTAGAAAAAAAAGCACAGGGATGGAGTCTGGCCTGAGGTGATCTTCTTTTGATAGAATAGCTCTAACCCCGACATCGAACGCTACTACCTCTAAGGTGAATGGTAGTTTGGGGTCCGGGTGTATGAGGATGGAAGCAGACACGAAGGCTTTTTTCAGGTGGTTGAAAGCTTGAATGGTGGTGGTGGCAAAGAAGCGGGATCCGCACCTTTCTTGATCAAGGCTGTGATGGGAGCTACCGTAGAAATTATGAATAACTTGCGGTAATAGTTACAGAAGCCCAAAAAGCGTTGTACGGCCTTAAGAGTAGTAGGACGTGGCCAGTCCAGGACTGCCTTCACTTTAGCTGGATCTACGGTGAAACCGGAGTCAGAGATGATATATCCCAAAAATGTCGTGGAGGTTTGGTGGGACTGACATTTTTCTAGTTTGGCGAAGAGATGATTTTCACGAAGGCGTAATAGTACCTGTTTGACATGACCAATATGTTCTTGAACGGATCTGGAGAAAATCATTATGTCGTCCAAGTAGACAATAAGAAACTGGTTGAGGAGATCCCTGAAGATTTAGTTGACAATGTCTTGAAAGACAAAGAGAGAACACAGGAGCGCACCAAGGTAAGAGTAGTATATTGGTAAACAGAAAATAAAAAGTAGTAACTTACATATAGTAAAACTTTAATGTGTCCCGATCTAAACGATGTCCTTCTCAGTCAGGCAACACTTGAGAGGGTGTGCAGGGGCGATATTCAAATCCCTCCAGATAGCAGTCCCGCGCACTGGGGCTGTCTCTGTAGCACTGGTCGCATCAAGCCTCCATGAGTGTAAGCGTGGTTTGGGGCAAAGTGCGCATGCGTGGGAATGAAGCCCCCCGTAGCCATCTATGGATGCCTGCCCGTTTGGGTACTCGCGATCGGAAAAGAAACACTTGTGTGTATACCAGCTACCAAGGTGAGTAGAAGCTGGTTACACAATTCGCATTGTGTCTTGAAAGACAGCAGGGGCATTGCAGAGACAAAGGGCATGATGAGGTACTCATAATGGCCGTCTCGTGTGCTGAAGGCCATTTTCCATTCGTCACCTTGGCGAATTCTCACCAAATTGTACTGTAGGCACCACTTAGGTAAAGATGGAAGCACCTTGAAGGCAGTCAAAAAGTTCAGAGATCAACGGTAATGGGTAACGATTCTTAATGGTGATCTTGCTAAGATCTCTATTATCGATGCAGGGGCGAAGGGACATGACCTTCTTTTTAACAAAAAAGAGTCCTGCACCGGCTGAAGATTTCTGAATGAACCCCTTCTTAATATGTTCTTGAATGTAGTCACTCTTGACTTTCGTCTCTGGAAGAGAGAGTGGATAAGACCTTCCCCTAGGAAGAACAGAACCGGCTAAAAGGTCTATGGGACAATCGAAGGGGTGATGCGGCGGTGGGACCTCTGACCGTGCCTTGTCGAAAACATTAAGAAATTTAGTATATAGAATCAAGGTAATGCTCCGCGCTGGTGTTGTCTATAGTAGTGTTGAGCTGTGTAGTTGTAGCACTCTTGCTGCCATCTGCCAACAGGGACTCCACAACCCCCTAGAGAAGTGAGCTCCTTCACAGGAGCTTACAAAGACAAGAAAAACAAATGGCAGAGGCGCACTGAGTACAGTAGCCAATGAATTTAATTAAACCCCTCTTTAGGGTAATTGTGTACACTTAAAACCAAACATAGGCATAGCACAAACTCCAAATAAAATACACATAATGAAAGATTTCCGAATGAACCCCTTCTTAAGATGTTCTTGAATGTAGTCACTTATGGCTTTAGTCTCCGGAAGAGAGAGTGGATAAAACCTTCCCCTAGGAAGAACAGAACTGGGTAAAAGGTCTATAGGACAATCGAAGGGGCGATGCGACGGTAGGAACTCTGACCTCGGGTAGGGAACTCGTCTCCAGAGGCAGCCAATCCGCATATCCTTTGGACGGGCACCGAACAGTTTTCAGCACAAGGAGTCTGCACAAGGTTCTTTATTGGTTCAATCAATTCAGGGATTGTGACGTTGAAGCCATGGAAGGCCAAGGATCACCTCGATGGAGGGGGTGTCAATCATGTCCAGAAGAATCTCCTCCATATGATCATCACCTGTCTGCAAGTGGAAAGGAATAGTCTGTAAGGATATGAAGGCTGGTTGAAGTGGTCGACCATCGATAGCTTCTAAGCCTACCGGGCACTTCTTGCGGATGAGAGGTATATGGTTCCTTTCAGCGAAGCCTTGATCAATAAAGTTGCCCCCTGAACGGGAGTCAACAAATGCCAGGCCGGTGGCACGAAAATTCTCACCGGACAGCGATACCGGAATTCATTTCCTAGAGGGCAAGGTCTTCTTAGTGATAGGGGAGGTGGAGAGTGTTCCCAATGTGATTCCCCTGGACCTCATTGGAAGCTGACTTTTCCCGACTTGTGGGGACAATGGAGTGCCTGATGTCCGTGATTGTCACAATACAGGCAGAGGCCTGCGCTGCATCTGCGTTGCTTCTCAGTGGAAGATAATTCATTACCACCCAGTTGCATGGGTTCAGAAGTGTCGGTTAGATTCCAACGTACCGAAGTGGAGAGAAGATGATCTGGTATTGAGTTGGCGATGACGGGATCGTTCGGACCTCCTTTCTTGCTACCGTTGGTCTACATGGATACAGATGGCGATATGTTCCTCAAGGTCAGTAGGGCGCTCTTGTGCTGTGAGTTCATCCTTTAATGTCTCAGAGAGACATTGCCAGAAGGCAGATGACAACGCCTCATTATTCCATCTGGTCTCCGCAGCAATGGTACAAAATTCAAGAGCGTATCTGGCAACCGGACGATTTCCCTGGGAAAGGTGGAAAAGAGAGGAAGCAGCAGTTACCTTGCGACCAAGTGTGTAGAAGACTCTGCGGAATTCCCTGGCGAATTGCCCGATATCCTGTGTTATGTCTGATCTTTGTTCCCAGATTGGGGAAGCCCAGGTCAGGGCTTCGTCAGTGAGTAGCAAAATAATATACGCCACCTTGGATCTTTGAGAAGGCAAACGAGAGGGCATAATTTCGAACTGGATCAAGCATTGGTTCAAGAACCCTCGACATCCATGCAGGTCTCCAGAATAACGGTTGGGTGTCGGGATTCAGAAGTCATAGCCAAAGACATAAGAGTAGACGTAGTAGTGGAAGAACCAGAAGGAAAAGGATTAGGAAGAGAGGCTTGCACCTGGTCAGTGAAAGACAGGAGATTCAGCTGAAACAGGTCCATGCTTCAGTCATTCTGTTCTAGATATTTCTCTATCTTAGAAAACATGTTGGCATGCGTGCTCAAGAATCGCCCCACCTCGGCGGGGTCCATGTTTGTTGGGCTGTGCATACTGTAACGGAGTGCTCACCACAAACATGGCTGGACCTCATGGCTGAGGTGGGGATTAGATCAACAACAATCCACAGCCGCATGGGCACATCAGCAGTGTAGATTGGTCGAGGTAGCCGCGTCGGGATTAGAGAGGTACAGATAGTCAGGATACTTGCCGGGGTCAGTGTTGGAGAGGTACTGATCGTTGCAGGTACTATTAGCCGAGGTCAGAATTGGAGAGATGAGTAGTCATGGTACGTATGCCGAGGTCTGGGTTGGAGAGGTGCGGTTCGTTGATGGTAGCTGGGGTCATGAGTACAGAAGAGCGGAGTCCAAGGGATAGCCAGGTCAGGAACAGAGATCTAGGAATAAGAGCACTAGGCAAGGCAGCAGGAACAAGGAGAGTGGTGAACACTTTGAATGACAAAGGTTTATGCTCAGCCGATGAGCCAGGGGGCTGGCTGAGCATATAACAGGGAGAGCCAATGAGTGAGGAGCGGAGGCGCGCCATCAGTGCGGGTTGTGGTTGGTTGCAGTGATGCAGGAGACAGATGAGAGCCGTATTGCAGCTGCGGGTTGATGACACAGAGCAGGAACTTGACGAGCGCACATGCCGATGATGCCCCCGCGCAGGCGGGACCAGGAGACTCTGTATTTATGTCTGCGCGTGATGCGCGCGCGCCCGTAGAGCTCTGATCAGAAATGTACAATGCGTTGCTAGTCTCTTTGGCAAGGATGGTGTTAAAGCTGTAACATTCGTGCCCTCGTCCCTTCCCACACATGCATCATTAACATTGGCTTTTGCTCTTGTGTTTATTTAGGGAGAGACTGGATTCCCAGGATACCCAGGAACAAAGGTAACACAACCATATTTATGTATTTGAAATATATATTAGCGGGAAAGTGTCACTGGCATTAACAAGCATGTCCCGTGTGACAATGCAGAGAGACGGGTAGTTTATTCCCAGGGCTAAAATCAACGGTGACTCCCAGGAATACTTTTTAGGATGTGCTCACTTTCCTATAAGAGGGGCATATTTTAATTATACTTAAATCAATGAAATAAAGGACTCGGGTCAGTAATATAACAAGTTCTGCACCAAGACTTCCTGGACTAGATATATCAATAACAAAAACCATGGAACCTATCAATTTGATTGGAATTGTACTAAGTGTGGGGAAACGGTTCCAGGCGAGGAGAATCCTGCTTGTGTAGCCAACACAACATACACAAACGATGTCTTCAAAGTGCAGGTCTCCTCTGGGACAGAGGTACAAAGTATCGCTATACTCACCAGTTCATAATGAAGTTCCTCATTTAATGTGACAGCCAAGAATTCTGGAAAGATAACGTTTCAGGTCCCAAATGGACCTTTCATCCACTACTTACTACCTAGACCATGGGAGCGCAATCTTTTCCCCCTGCGCCCCCCTGCCAGCTGTCCCCCTCTCCTCGTGCCCCCCCCCCCCTGCTTACCTTGATTCAGACGTCCTGGCGTCATGATGACACGTTGCCATGGCAACGTGACATCACATGACCCGTCACCAGGAGCCGTGTGAATCAAGTATAGGAGAAGTTTACAGAGGCCTTGCAGCCACCCCTGCAATCATTTAAATGTCTTCGGGAAGCGCGCGGGACCTCTGTAAACCCCCTGCCCCCCCGCCGCGAATCTCGCACGCCCACTTTGCGCACCGCTGACCTAGACCACCATTTATTCAAAATGATAACTAATGGTATTATGATGCTCTTGCTTGGTGCTCTTGTTCTTGTTACATAGCACATGTCATGCCACAAAGGTCTGTGCGTCTGACACGTGATGGGTCCCTGAGCTGTGCAATATGGGTAGTTCTCATCTCTAACGAATACAATGTATCAACTGAATGGTAATCTGTCATTGATGATCTAACCAATCTTTTACTGATAGGGAGATTCTGGGGACAATGGACCGAATGGGGACGTTGGACCTAAAGGAAACCGAGGTCGTAGGGTAAGTGTGACAGGGTTGTGAAGAGGGCAGAGGACCAAGACGAAGAGGCGGGAATAACACTGTAACACAGGGGTTCTCAACTCCAGTCCTAAAAACTCCCCAACAGGTCAGGTTTTCTGGATATCCCTTCTTCAGCCCAGGTGGCTCAATCTGTGGCTCAGTCGAAGACTGAGCCACTGATTGAGCCACCTGGGCTGAAGCAGGAATATCCTGAAAACCTGACCTGTTTTGGGGGGTCTTGAGGACTGGAGTTGAGAACCCCTGCTGTAACATGTTGGGGTATCGCCTTAATGTGGAGTTCTGTCCAGTTGTTCCAATGAAAGGTTACTTACCACCAGCAACATATCCCTAGCACCATACAGAAATAATCCAATCATATGAACTATCTGTACCAATATGACAGAGAAAGCATATAATTTGGGTTATAGGAGATATCTGTCCCTCACGTTACTGAGTGAAATATTGTTGTTAGATTAGCCTGCTCTTATCCAATCCCTTCATTAGTCTGGTCCCCATCATGCTGTACTGTACATGTGTCTTCTGTCAATCACAGGTATATTTTTTTTATCTTTGTCCCAGGGTAACGCTGGGGGTCCCGGTACCTTTGGGCAGAAAGGAGAGGACGGATACCCAGGGCCATCTGTAAGTAACACACAACCAGGACTTTGAACCCTTGTGCTGCTTAAATAGGAAGAGAGACGTGCGATGTCAAATTTGGTTTTCAGGTGTTCACGTCATTTTATCCCCTGAAATTCACGAGAAGGGGAAACATTCGTACGAAGCATTTTTTTTAAGTTCTATCAAAAGTTCTCCGCTGTTTTTTCTTTTCTATTTTTCGGCTAAATTGAGCTTTTATGGCTGAAGCAAAATTCACCAAATGTCTAGCTAAAGCTGCCAAATTTTGCAGACATTGGCCAAAATATTAATGTTAAGAATACACATAATCCCTCCCGGGATCATGGTCATTTTTGGTGAGTTGGAACATTTTTTTGTGAGTGTCCAGAATTCACCAAATTCACCGGCATGCATCAAGCCTTCTCTGATCTCCAGCTGTAGTCGACATTATCTCAACCCACAGCTCGCCGCAGTGGGACATACACAGTTCGCCAGCAGATGAGGCGGCCATTGTTTTGAATCGGCTGCACATGAGAAGGGGGCGGGGCAATCGAGCTCTTTCACCTGCGGGGGGTGCGCCACAGGTTGCAATAATGTGTAGCGGTGGGAGCACAGTGTCCCGTCAGCATGTGCTGCCTCTTCAAGCTGCAGAGATGAGTATCTGACCTCTGAGCTGTGCCCTGGGATCTGAGCTTACATGGTCCTCAGTATTCAGGATTAGGAGATGCTTATGAATATCGGGAGCGGACCCAAGTTAGAAAATGTGTTTAACCCCCCACAGAGCTTTGGAATGGGATTTCCCCCTAAAGCAGGAGTGGCCCACTCCCGTCCTCAAGGGCCACCAACTGGTCAGGTTTTAAGGCTATCCCTGCTTCTGCACTGGTGGCTCAATCAATGGCTCAGTCTACTGAGCCACCTGTGCTGAAGCAGGGATACCCTTAAAACCTGACCAGCTGGTGGCCCGTGAGGACCAGAGTTGGTTACTCCTGTCCTAAAGGTTCTCCACATGGAATTACTTTGAGAAGAAACGGCTTTTGATTGTGTGTCTCTGTCAGACGGCCGGTCTGAATTTACAATGACAAAACACAGCGAAATAAAAGAACAAGTTTTTTGGGAACATGCACTGAGGCAAAATGTTTTGTTTTTCAGGGTCTGAAAGGAGACAAGGGAGGCGTGAGAGATGTAAGTAAGAAACCTGAGAGACAGCAATAAAATCAGCTGTGTGATGGCGTTCTCTTGTTCTATTTTTCTCGCTCTCTTTCTCTCTCACGCACGTTTCCCTCTTTTCCAGCAATGCGCTCTAGTGCAGAATATCAAGAACAAATGCCGTAAGTATCATCAGTCGTCCCTGCAGCAGCAGGACGAGCCAGCACAACAGCAGGACACACAGTACTTTGGGTGGGAGGGGAGTGTTATTACACATCTGGCTGGGCAGCGGTGGGAATTTTCTTCTAATCCATAAAAATACCAAATAAGATAGTGAATTCAAAACAGGAAATGCAGACTGAGACCAAAAAAACAACCTGTTCCTATAAGTAATAATCAGACGTGTTGCGTTGACTTCTTGTGAGTGCCTAAGGCTGTGCTTATAATGCCGGTGACGGCGACGTCGCTCGAAAACAAATGCATTGTCGCCGTCGCAAGCGCTTATAGTAAGTACGGAGCGACAGGAGCGACGCTGGTGGCGCGAATTTTTGAAGCCGGTCAAATTTTATTTTTCAGAGACTGTCGCCACATGTGACAGCCTCTGAACCAATCAAAGACCTGGTCGCCCGCAACGTCGCCGGAAAGCGAATTACAACTTTCGCTAGCGGCGACGGCTGACGTCATCCATCACCATCACGCGGGCACTACACGCACGGCCTTATTGCTGTTTTAAGTACATTGACCAGGCCAAATTGAGTTATCGTTGGTTAGAGGCTGTCTACCGGGAATGAAGGGGCTTGTGTTTTCATGCCCAATGGATAGTGACCAGCGGTTGTACTGTGCGCTTGTAGTGATAGGATGTTAACAGTAATATATTACATTGTTGTCTCATATAGTCACATTAACAATAGGAATCCCGTGTTTTTTTGTGTCCTGGTCTCTGACCCGAGCTTTTCTTCTGCTCTCTCCTCACAGCTTGCTGCTACGGTGAGTTGTTTTTACAAACCCTTTGTGCTCCTGCTGATGTGAACACAAACTCGTCACACTCTGGGTAACATGGTGTCAGATCGCCAGTGGAGTTTGGGGCTTATTAGACGATACAAGCTCCTATCGAACTGCGAACGTGAGGGGGAAAATGCGGCACTATGTTCCGCTGCTGAGACCTACAGAAGAGGCTCTATTCATACCCCATGCTCATGCATGTATATAACATATGTATACATGTATATAACATGCATGTATATAACATATGTATACATGTATATAACATGCATGTATATAACACCCACATCTGTTTTAGGGATGCATGAATCTTCATTATCATTGACATTGGGCCATATTTACTAAGCAGTGCTGTAAGGCACCTATAGATGGTCCACGATTCATTGGCATATTTGCCTTTGCGGGAGGTGTTCCCCCCCCCCTCACACAATTGTCAATTTTATATGTCAAATATATATGCAGACACCTATCTATCTATCTATCTATCTATCTATCTATCTATCTATCTATCTATCTATCTATCTATCTATCTATATACACACACATATATATATATATATATATATATATATATATATACTGTTTATTACACATAATTACTGAATACACTGTTGATTCTGTATAATTTAATAATATTAAATAGCCCCTGCACCGACTCCACTTTTTCCTGAAGGTCCCAAAGAATGTCCCGTCTTCCCCACTGATCTGGCGTTCGCCATTGACACCTCATCTGACGTTAACCGTAATGCTTTCAACAACATGAAGGATGCCGTGCTGAGGCTTGTGGGCCAGCTGACCGTCACCGAGAGCAACTGCCCCAGAGGGGCCCGCGTGGCCTTGCTCACCTACCACACCGACGTCACCACTGAGATCCGCTTCTCGGACGCTCTGCGCAAACCAGCGCTGGTCCAGCAGATCCAGAACCTGCAGCCCCTGCAAAACAGCAAACCTCGCAGCCTGGAGACCGCCATAGCCTTCGTGGCTCGGAACACGTTCAAGAGGGCGCGGGGCGGCTTCCTTATCAGGAAGGTGGCTGTGTTCTTCAGTAACGGCGCGACACGAGCCTCCGCGCAGCTCAACGAGGCCGTGCTGAAGCTGTACGACGCAGGAGTAGCCCCTGTCTTCCTCACCAATCGGGAGGACAGGGCACTGACGCAGGCGCTGCAGGTGAGTGGCGGGGGGGAAACGCAGCAGCCATCTTTAGTTTAACCCATTGGTCCCAGAACAATGGTATGTGATACCAGCACCGAGCAAATAAACTTACCCCCCACCCTTCTGACAATGAAGGGGTTAAATATTAAATTCACCCCCCACCCCCCAAAAAAATATTTTTCTCCGACACACAGAAATGACGTGAAAACGTTCAGGATTCTGTTTCCTATTACGTTGGAAATTCTCCTGTAATATCATCAGATGGAAGTCCCAGACATTGTTTACCACCATTAAGCAGATATTTCTGGGGGGGCTACAATGTGAAACTTGTTAATAGTCACGGTCGGAGGGGCCAGAATGGCGGGTTGTGCATCTTTCGGTCGTAGAATCTAATACATGTAAAGTAGATATGATGACTATTGACCGACTGAAGAAAGACGCTCTTAATCTCTAAATGTTGCCCAGGTCCTGTTTATTACCCTTCTATACAGGGATACAGTACAACACTGAAACTTTGTATCACAGATTAATACCACATGTCCCGATCTCACCCCCGCTCCTTGTGAAGTCTACAGTTATAAGCCCACCGTGCTGTTGCAGTGAGATCCAAACTATTAACCACATCATTGAGGACTTCCCTTTCTCCAGACTGGAGGGCGGGCTGAGAACCCTACTCATTCTGACAGTATGACGGTTATTTGGCTGAAGAAGCCTCGTATTCACTTGAACAGTAATTTCACCCATTGTGTCTCCCTGCACATCATAGGTCAACAACACGGTTTTGGGTCAGGTCATTGTGCTCAGCTCTGCTCGGTTTAATGAAACCATTCGCAAAGTTCTTTCCTGCCACGTGTGTCTAGGTAAGTGCCCCCTCCTATCCCACACAACACCGGTTTTAGGCTTGGGCTGTCAGATCTGTTGTGCTCAACATACTAGAAGGGAAATACCTAAAGTCAAAAAAAGATTGCCTGCAAGTATTCAATAATTAATTAAAATAAAAGGAAAGGACAGCGAGTAATTCAAATTGTTGAAGAATGTCTGTATACAGTTAGCATATAAGTAGTGATGTAACGAGTGCCGGGTAATTACCTGGTCCCAGTTATACCCAGCACTTTTTCAGATACCTGGAAATTAACCGGACCCGGCACCAGGGTGCTGAAAGCTGCGCCGGGTAAGAACCGGCACTGGGTAATTTCCGTTCTGCTCCCTCTTACCTGCAGCCGGCGGCGGAGGGTGAGGAGGACCACAGCAACATCGTGGGAGCAGCGGCAGACATCCTGGTGGTGAGAATGTCCTTGTTGAGCCGGCGCGGGAGCAGCTGAACACATCACAGCTGATGCCGGTGGGAGCCTGGAAACCATGTGACCGGAACAGGAGCGTTACTATTGGACAGCCAGCTCCTCCCCGGCTGTGCAATAGTAACACTCCTGCTCCGGTCACATGATTTCCCAGCTCCCACCAGCATCAGGTGTGATGAGCTCCGACCAGCTCAACAAGGACATCATCTGCTGCCACCGTCACCAGGATGTCTGCCGCTGCTCCCACGATGTCGCTGTGGTCCATATATATATATATTATTATTATTATTATTATTACATTTTAAAAAAGAAAGCACTGGTCAACCAATAGAAAACTCCAAAAAGAAAACTGATTCCTAAAAATGTGTTACAGTTATACAAATTACCAGTGACAAATGTTATTTGCAGATATATTAATAATAATATTATGAAAGTGTTGAGTAAGGTAAATATAAAATAGATTTTGTAACTTTTATGGACAGAATGCTAGTGTGTGTATACATACATATAGCACAGACATTTAGATTTGTGTGGGATATTTAGATGTGTGAACTCTCTCTGTCTCTCTGTCTCTCTGTCTCTCTCTGTCTCTATCTGTCTCTCTCTGTCTCTCTCTCTCTGTCTCTCTGTCTCTCTCTCTCTCTGTCTCTCTGTCTCTCTGTCTCTCTGTCTCTCTGTCTCTCTCTGTCTCTCTCTGTCTCTCTCTGTCTCTCTCTCTCTGTCTCTCCAGTATATGTATACATATATATAGATGTTTGTTCAAAGAAGTGTTTATCTGCGAGTGGAGAACCTGGCACTGTAATGTCACACTGCACTGCAACTCAGTACATGTTCTTACATACAAGGTCTGGCATTGTGTGTGTCTTGCACATCCCATGAACACACATGCACTGGTCTCATGCTCAGTTCTCTCCATGCAGATGTGTGTGAACCCGACAGCTCGTGCGGAACCCCCAGCAGTAGGGGCGACGCCCGCCTGCGCCGTTCGACCACCACTGATGTTGACATTGATCTGGCCTTCCTGGTGGACAGCTCGGACTCCACCACTCCGGCCCAGTTTGCTGAGATAAAAAAGTTTGTATCCCATGTGGTGGAGCAGTTGGAGGTCAGCTCAGATCCCAAATCCTCCACCCATCACGCCCGCATCGCTGTGCTCCAACACGCCCCCTATGAGCACCTGAGAAACGCCAGCAGCCTCCCTGTGCAAGTGGACGTGGGACTGACTGAGTACAGCTCAAAGGAGCAGCTGCAAGACTTTATCCGGAGCAAGATGACCCAGCTCCATGGAGCACGGTCACTCAACAGTGCCATCCAGTATGCGGTGGAGAACATGTTTGAGATGGTGCCCAATCCCAGGTCTATGAAGGTCATCTTCCTCATTCTCACCGGAGAGGTGAAAGGTCATGAGCTCAAACAGCTCCGCCAGATGGTCACCGAGGCCAAGTGCAAGGGCTTCTTCATTGTAGCGCTGAGCATTGGGAAGAAAGTGAATGCTGGGCATCTGTACACCTTGTCCAGTGAGCCCCATGACGTCTTCTTCAAGAGGGCGGACAAGCCATCTGAACTGCATGAGGAGACCCTGCTGAGGTTTGGGCTTCAGCTACCGGGATTCCTTAGCAGTGAGTATGAGCCCTGGTGATGGAAACTGCCATAAGGACCATATCATCAACCCACTCCGCCCATTTTCCTGAGCTACTGTGAATCTTCAGACCCAGATTTAGGATCCTTTTGCGTCTATCCCTAATAGTTTTACAATCTTTTGTACTGCATTACCCACCACTGATTTAGCTTGCAGTCTGTTCCATGCATCCACTACGTTTCTTCCACTACGTTTTTTAGTGAAAGACTTCCCCTCATGTGCAGAGTATCACATACTCTTGCTGCATCGCATGACCCGGTGTACAAAAATAATGCTGTAAGGTTGATGTCATGTTGCTGTAGATACAACTGTGTGGTCCCTACATCCCTTCCTCATTGTTTACCGCCATGTTCTATGTATCCACAGGTGACAATGCGTTCCATCTATCTCCTGAAATCCAGAAGCACTGTGACCAGATTAACCAACACATTAGGATCCCTCAGGAACAGAGTCACAAAGAGCCGTGAGTGAGAGAACTAACTGTGGTGCCACCCTCCTTGTAACACATAACACTATAGCCATACATATAGATGGTAAAAATAGGGGGTTGGGTTAACCCTACGGGTTGGGTATTGTACACAAGATGAGTGAAGAAGGCTGGAGAAAGCGAAGGATGCCGCGTGACAGAGAAAGAGAGGCGCAGGAATGAAAATACAGAGTGGGATGGATGAAGATAATCAATTACAAGTATAGATATTTATGTTTATATATGTATGGTGTAAGTATGTACACGAGCAAAATATTACAAAAAAAAACCCAAAGTGAGATGGCCAGTATTTGAAAGGAAAGGCTAGGACCAAGACCCACCCTTCCCACCCTCTCTCCTCATTGGAGAAGTGGGCGCATTGTTCCTTCATTTCTTTGTGTGTTACAGAACATCCACATCCATACAGAATGATGAGGTGCCGGCCACTCATGGACCAGTGGTGAAGCAAGTACCTACCAGCACAGACACGCCTACAGGTAACTGTTATTTAAGGAAGCAATCCCACCATTTTTACAGTATTGGAACGGGGGCTCTGAACGTTGCTATCTTCAGCTCCTTCCCCTGGAGCTGACCCGTGCTATTTTCCAATCCATTTCCCTCCTGTTCCCTGAGATACTTCCAGGTGGACTTGCTGCGGCAAGCTTTAGTTCCTGGTTTCTCCCAGGGATTGAAACGGGCGTCCAATAGGAAGCTGCAATGGATCGTTTACGGGACCCACAAGATCAATTTTGTGTAACCTGGAAGTGCAGAGACACCAGTAAATTACCGGGGGGGGCGGTTGGTCCACAGAGATGAAAATAATATGGTTCTGCTCCAGGGGAACCCCATGGTCCCTTGCTGTAAAAAGACCCCCCCCCAAAAAACAAGACTTCAAAATGCCGTTCCCCATTTATGTTTTCATAGTAGAAATATTTTATATTCCATTCAAAATGTAAATCCATGAGTCTTGCCTCGTTATTGAAGGTTTGATTTATTTGTGATTGAACACAATGCCACTACTATTTTCACTGATACAATGGACAGCAATGCTTTGCAGAGCAATTCGCTGCTGGCCCATGTGTCAGTGATAGAATTACGTTCACTTGTCCCCATGTGCTAGAGCAGGAGTGGCCAACTCCAGTCCTCAAGGGCCACCAACAGACCAGGTTTTAAGAATATCCCTGCTTCAGCACAGGTGTCTCAATCAGTGGCTCAGTCAACCACTGAGCCACTGATTGAGCCATCTGTGCTGAAGCAGTGATATCCTTAAAAGCTGACCTGTTGGTGGCCCTCGAGGACTGGATTTGTCCGCTCCTGCTCTAGAGCATAGAGGAGCAGCTCTTTTTGTGCCTCTGGTTAGTGATGATGATCGATAACTTGACTCCTGAATGATACTTGGGACCTGAATGTAACTCGTGTCTCCCTCCCAAGGTGTCTCTCCTCTCTCTCAACGAGTCCCGGATATGCCAGTGACTGGGGTGCAGTCACAAGTCCCGGATATGCCAGTGACTCGGGTGCAGTCACAACAAGTCCTGGATATGCCAGGGACCGGGGTACAGTCACAACAAGTCCTGGATATGCCAGGGACAGGAGTGCAGTCACAACGAGTCCCGGATATGCCAGGGACTGGAGTGCAGTCACAACGAGTCCCGGATATGCCAGGGACTGGAGTGCAGGTGTCCGATGTGACAGAAAACAGTGCACGCCTGCGCTGGGCGAGCCAAGATCCTCAGGACTCTCATGTCTATGACCTAAGTGTCACCTCGGTGACGGACAAGGCCCTGGTCCTGAAGAAGAATGTCACTGGAACAGAGAGGGTCATTGGAGGGCTGGGAAGCGGACAGCAGTACCAGGTCACTATCATGGGGCACCACAAAACCCATGGCAGGGTCACCTACCAGACAACATTCACTACCAGTAAGTGTGAGTAAGGTGCCATGTCCCTGAATCTTGATAGTTCATGGGAGAATGCACCAGACTGATTATATATATATAAATATATATATATATATATATATATATATATATATATATATATATATATATATATGTAAATACAACTGTATGCTCATCTGCATGTCTTAGGCAGGTCTGCAACCCCGCCTTTCCCCATTATCACCCAGCACACAGCACTTCCACTGCAGCAAGGGATTCTGGGAAATGACATGCAAATGAGCACACAGTGTCACTTTTTGCTTCAAAAACCATTTTATACATGGTTCCCTATAGGCTTAAGCTTGCTGCATGGTCACAGTTTTGAGCACAGCCGGGGTTAAGGTGCATACCCAGAAAACCACCCACAGACAGCTGTTTCGACCTTAATGGGTCTTATCAGTGTGGGGTTGATTAACTGGGTATGCAAAGAAGCTAATGGATATATATATATATATATATATATATATATATATATATGTGTGTGTGTGTGTATATGTATTGATAGAGACATATGTGACCATCATCCAAGAAGGTTAAAAGAGACAGGAAGGGCCTGTGGTCTATTAAATATCGAATGCAAACAGCATATTCAAAATGGTAATCACATGGCTGTCCCTCCTACCTACATGAACCATTAACCCTGTTACTGCTGGGATACACTAGGCCAACACTGTGTCTGTCCTGCAGATAAATCTCAGCCCAAGTCTGCAGCCATGGCCAGCGCTAACCTGATGCTGAACACGGAACCACTGGAAACCCCAGAAATAGGTGAGTGCTGGGGAAAGCGGCAGAACTAGACGCTCTGTGATTGTCTGAAGGTGGTCTTGGTCCTCAGCAGGAAGGGTCACGAGACAGAGTTATATATTCTGTGTAAGGACATAATGTGGGTGGGTTGTGAGGGACAGGTTGGAAGACCTAGTAAGACATCACTGGGCTACTTTGTCCCCTGCTCCTTGTGATGAGTCCTGGTCACCTTCTTCTGGGCACTCATGTTCCAAAAGACCTGGCAGATACAGTGATTTGATGTGGCTGGAATCTGCTGATATCAAAAGAATGAGCAATATGGGCAGTATTTACTAAGCTATGTTACACCGTAAGACACCTTACAACTAGTTCATTTAATTGGGCTGAAAATACTCACTAATTTACTATGCCAGAAGGTGTGCAATGGAGTAGTTTAGTAAATATGACATTAAGGACTTTCTTTACAGGTAAAATCCACGTTTCTTTCATTTTAAAACATATCTCTGTTACTGTTATCTTCAACAGCACTCCCTGAGCGGTGACTCTTTCACTGTATTCTGTGGTGCATCAGATTAATCTGCTTGTAATCTTTAGATTTTTGAGGGGATACAACAAGATGGCTGACGTTTCTTCCAGCGAAAAGAATGCGTTTGATTCAATGCGTGTAACGTAGTTCTAAGCAGAACTTAAGAGAAATAATATAAAAGCATTGTGTACTCTGCACAGATTGATTGCAATTCCTATTGTAACTCCATCGGTGCTGGAGGGAACAGTAAAACGCTGCTCTGCAGTGCTCCCTACATCACGCGGTAGGACCTCGACGGACGTCCTACGCATGGCCTATGCCCAGCCTCTGTCTGTCGCCATCTTGCTTTTTCCTCTCACCTTTTAACTGCACACTGTCTGAAATTCCGCTTTGACAGATCCTTGCGGGCTGGATCTGGACATGGGCACCCAGTGCAAGGAGTATGAGGTTAAGTGGTTCTTTGACAAGACAAACAAGATTTGCACCCAGGTTTGGTATGGTGGGTGCGGTGGCAATGCCAATAGATTTGGCACAGAAGCTGAGTGCCTCAGCAGGTGTCTGAAGTCATGTAAGTATCAGCCACGGGGACACATCTTATGACTTACTCTGCTGGGTATTAAATGATTTGAATGTACACAGTACCTTCATCTAAACGGGACACTACGTGCTTTGTACCTGACCTGCAGCCACCTGAGGGGTGAGATCTGTTCTGCATGCTTCATCTAAGCAAAGGCACTACTCGTCTTCATGAGGCGGAGAGGGAGTCATGGGCATGTCGTAGCCCCTTTCCAGCTGCAAAGTTAGGGCTGAAAAGGCAATTGTGGCACTTCCTGTCCTCTTTTGCAAGTGAGAGCTGCTACGCGCTTCTGCTGCACAGTGAAATGCATTGGTACCATGCCTCTGAGTAGCCCTTATTGGCGTTACAGCCAAAGTGAAATCACTGAGCCTAATAAAACCTCCTCTACCATTTGTAACATTTGTTTCAAGGAAGCAGCGTTGTTAATTGTATATACTCCGACGCTGCCGTTCAGGCCGTTTGTGCAGGAAAATCTCCGTCGATTACACAGGGGATTTTCACCCAAAAACAGCTCTGATAGCAGCTAATTGGGAATGTATACTGTAATTACCCCCAAGTGCTGCTGTTCTTCGGAAGTTAGGACAGGAAAGTTCCTGTGAATCCAGTCGTAGCAACAAACGGGGGTTTGAAGGAAGCCCAGACAAATTCATGCTGAAGACTTCCGCAAGTCAGAGAAAAGGATACTTTAAAAAGAACAGCAAACGTCTTAATGATTTCACAGTAAAGCTTGCAAAGGGAAAGCACGTGCAATGGGTCGCGCCCCAATACCCGCCTGATCGTTCTTTCATAATAGTAATAATAATACTAATGTATTATTTGTGTATACTATTGATCAGAGCGATACACAGAATTTGTAGGCACATACCAATGCCCCGCAGAGCTTACAATCTACTCTTGGCACCATTCTTTTATCCTGCACTCTTGTTCCATCATCTCTTTTTCTTCCTGGCATTGCTTTCATCTAATACTTGGCTTTTTTTTTGCTTTGTCTAATCAATCATTTCTTTTTAGATGAGTAGCTGGATGGAGCTTGTGCAACTTATTAAAACATTATCCTTTTGAGTGTCATGATGTCCTCTTGGTTCGTTAAAGTCACTGCCGGACAGTGTCCTAACGAGGGCCAGTATGCCAATGGCCAAAAACAAGCTCATCTTTATGACTGTAACTACCAAAGTTTCATTTGCTCATTAAATAAAACAACACGTGTATTTCTTTCTCCAGCGGGCGAGAAGATCATGCAAACACCAGCGCTGGAAGGAAAGACTCTCCCAGGTAATTAGCAATCATGCCCGTCTACAAGGAGGCTGACTTCCCTCCCGCAGGAAGACACATTCTAACCACAGTAGTTAAGGGTCAGAACGCGTCACTCACCCAGATGCAGCTCACCACGTTTAGAAAATACACACAGGTGTCTGATTTTGGTTAAAAAAAAAGGCAATCAATAGCCCGTATTTAACCCATAACCAGTGTCGGAATTACCATAAATGCAGCGCTTGGGCTCGTTAAGGGCCACCACCTTTAGGTGCCCATTCTCCACGTGCTGGAATGCTGTTCCCGCACTTCTTTTAGCACCCGGAATAGCGTTCCGGCGTTTCTAAAGGACCCCCGTCTCTGCACACCCCCGTCCCGGACCCTACCTGTAGCGCG
Organism: Ascaphus truei; assembly: GCF_040206685.1. NCBI lineage: Eukaryota > Metazoa > Chordata > Amphibia > Anura > Ascaphidae > Ascaphus > Ascaphus truei. Next base: position 22,945,017 of record NC_134489.1, read on the forward strand.
GGGCTTTACCCGGAGGCAGGGAGGAGGGCGCCAACCAGGTGCTCCTAACAGGGAAGTTAGGCCACCCCGGACATCGGGGCCCATCAGCACCTGGGTGGGCTCCCCATTGCACCGGTAGGGCCCAGGGGGGGAGAAGGGAGCCTTTTTTTAAACATGCGCCGGGCCCACCAGTGCATAGTTGCACCCCTATCTCTAACTATATCACTACCATTAGTACACTTTAGACTGCCCCTTTAACTGCCCTCCAAGAGCCAGGTTCCATACTCTACTGCTCCTATCAGGGGGTTGTTAGGGGTATCCTGATGTCCTGTAACTTTTAGGCTGCCACCTCAATATGAATGAGATCATTTCCACCAAAGGGCTCTGCTGGCGTATTTATTTATTACAGTACTTATCTGGAGCTAATTACTGAACTATTGAAGCAAGCGGAATCCAGAGAAGGGAATAATAACACGTTGCATAGAATAACCTCTTTATTGGTTTAAAGGGCAGCGTCACCATTTCAAAAAGGACAAGGGCCCCAAGCACATAGCTCTTGCAGCAGTGAGACGGTTAATTCATCGTTAAGTCGTTCATTCGTAGCCCACACTCGGTTTTCAGGGGGGTGCGGGGAGGGGGGGGGGTATTTCCTCCACATCTCCTGCTTTTGCACAGCTGCTTTTCTCCAGGAATGTATTCCCAGGTTATGGAAAAATGTTTTCCGAAAATGCAAAACACACATCTGCCTGTGCGCAGGCAGCTTGTTCTCTCCAATAGTTCATTAAAATGATTCATGAATCTGTTTTCATTTTTGATCGTGTAACTCTGCCCCAAGCAGATGCAAATTTAATTTAAAAAAAAAAAACCCCACACATATGAGTACAGTATGTGGGCTATTTGGGAGCAGGGGATGGGAAAGGGGACGATGAGGTTGCAAACCTCTAGAACTGGATGGCTCATTATGTGTTACTGAGAAGAATAGAGTGTGACAGCTGTAGTTGTGTTACAATGTGCTAATTTCACAATGGGGTCTTCTTTCGTGGTGCTTGCCGTTTACTGTATAATAATTGCACCAATATGTATGTAAAATAAAAACAAACAGCCCAGTTTAATTCTTGATGTATCTGGCTCTCATCGATGGCTTTCCAGCTTCGAAAACACCACAATCCAGAAATGTGCTATCAAAGCAAAGCCCAAACTCGCACTACAATCCGAACCGGGACGACATTAAATTGGACTGGTTTTAATTTTTAGACGTTTGATTTTGGAGGTTTGGGGTACATTGTATAGGTTTTCATTTTCACAAAAATGTGGGTAACTGGCCTCACTTTTACAGATAATTTGACAGATTAGAAATGAGGATGTTTTGTTTCATAGAAACCCCCCCCCCCCCCAAAAAAACTAAATCTTCTCTCTCTAGGTTTTGGTTTTGTAGACCTGTTTTTTCTGATGAGTAAATAAAAAGTAAATGAATAAATAAAAGGGAAAAAAAGAAATCGCTCACATTTTAATGAGTTTCGACTAGAAAACATTTCAGGATGTAAGCCCCGCCTACAGATGTCCCAGCTAATGAGAGGTATCTTGCATTCTAACTCCGCCCCTGAGGAACCCTAGCTCTGCTCTGCTCTCTCTCTCTGACTTTGTCTCTCCTCTCCCTCTAGTGGCAGAAATCTGTAAATTACTAAAGGAGGAGGGGACCTGCAGGGAGTTTGCCCTGATGTGGTACTATGACCCAGACACCAGGAGTTGCGCCCGGTTCTGGTACGGTGGGTGCGGAGGGAACGACAACCGGTTCAGCACGCAGAAAGAATGTGAAAAGATCTGTGTCCCAGGTGAGGGCTGCTCGGGAAACTCCGAATCTAAATGGGTCACGAGGTGATAAAGGGTCCTGAGATTGCACTAGGATTCAAAATGGGTTAATCTGCTTCAAACTAGTGACATCCTATTTACCCAGGTGTTCTGGAAGACACCTTGCAGCCTAGAATGTATTTGGGCTGGTATCACAAGGCCTCTACTGTTATTCTGATACTGCGCAGCTCTCTGTATATATCAGTATCTCACACACAGCTGGATCCTTCCTCTCTCGTGTGATACTTACCTTTTAGCTGTGTGATACTCATCTACTTTGCACCACTGCTACCTGTCATCCTGCCCCTCTCGTTCAATTTCTCTGATTGGCCCTTGTTCAATAAACCAGCGGTGCGCAAACTGGGGGGCGCGGGCGGTTGCAGAAGCCCCGCGCTCTTCCCCGAGGCATTTAAATGTTATGCCAGGGGACCGCCTCTCAACCTCAACTTACCGGGATTCAGCCGGCTTCTGGTCCCGTCGTCATGACAACGCGGCGTCAAATGACGCCGCTGGGTCATGTGACGCGTCATCATGTAAACGCGCGTCAAATTACGCTGCAGGTTCACGTGACATGACGTCACGTGACCCTCTGCGTCATTTGATGCCGGGTCACTCGAGAGGGGGAGGCGCCAGCGCAGGGACCGGGACACAGGGAGGCGCAGCAAAAAAGACTTTGCGCACCCCTGCAATAAACCATGTTAAGAACGATGTAATGTCCATCCAAATGATTGGAAGTCCATCCATTGTGTCCTGATTTCACTACATTTAATAGGGGCTAATATGAGATATACATCAGTGTCACTCTTCCTCTCTCAGTATGACATATCTTTGTCCTTTCTATGAATTTATGAGGGAGAGCTTATTCCATCTCCCACTCTGCTGCACACCTTTCTTTCTCCTCTCTTACCAATCTCTCCCATTCTCTTTCCCCCTTGCTTTCTTGCCTACTCTTCTCACACCTATCCCACCCCCTCTCCCCCTTCCCCACTTTCTCACCCATTTTTCACTCTTGCTCCTCTTTGTTTTTCCTCTCTCCCTCTGCTCCTCTCCCTCTCTCTGTTTTATCTCTCTCCCTCTGCTCCTCTCCTCCTCACAAATTTGACTTCCTCCCTCTTTTCTCTCCCTTTCAGTGCCTCTGACCCCCGGCGTGGTTTCAGCTATCGGAACATAACGAGACCCCAGCACTTACCTCTCAAGGGGACAAAGCCAGGATGCACTGCCCCTGCTCTCACCCTCTGCCCTCGCCAGCCTACACCTCTCCCGCCGCCACGGGATGATGGGGGGAGGGGGGTGCTCACACGGTTTATCAATATGGTGCTAATTCTTCTGTGGACTCAGTACTGACGGTGCCTGACATCTTTAACCCTTTCACTGCCGTAGAGAGTCCTGCAACACTGACCACTCCCTCCTGCCCTGGGCAGCAATGCTCTGCCGGTCTCTGCAGCGCTGAAAAGGTTACCTTGCATTCTGGGCGCCCTGTAACATCTGCCCTAGCAGCAGCGGGTACTTTACTTGTTATAGTAGAGAGCCTGGCCTCCAAGCCATATCCAGAGATACTTTGCCCACCCCCTAAACACCTGTTCTATCCTTTATTACCGGCCTTCCTTTTAATTCAAACCATTCCCTGTACCATTGGATCTCCTTTGCTGCCAGAGAGGCTTACATCGCTGAGCATTGGACTATAAGTCTCTCCAGCAATGAAGAAGTTCAATGAAAAGACTATATATATATATATATATATATATATATATATATATATATATATATATATATACGCATACACATACACATACACCTAGTATATTCCAAAGCACTTACCTCTCCACCCTCCACATAGCACTCTGGATGTTTAATGCCTTCATTGCTGTTGGCCCTTGCAATGTATAGCAGGAACCTTAAGAAGCAACAGGTGATAAACTCTAAGGTTTAACCACTTACAGTATACAGTAGGAGTTTCATTCTATCATTCAATGCACTACCAGGGACAGCCCAGTTGGAACGATGCTATTTCTCTGCAGTCTTTTTTTTTTGTATGGGTGTATTTTTTTCCCCTTGTTATTTAGGGTTGGGAGTTAACTTTTTGTGATTACATTTGGAATGGGGACATTCTTGTTCTTGGTGTGTTTTTTTTTTTTACAGAAGGGAGATGTTAAAAACAAGTGTTTGAATAAAGGCTGAAGAGGTGATGAGTTCTCTGTGTTCTGATTTGTTTATAAGATAGGGAGACATATCATCTTCTGTTCCCATGTTGGGGGACATATAGTGGAATGTGTTCTTCCCATCTCTGGTTAACACAGACATAAAAGGACCCTGTGGTCATCAAGTCTGTCCTTTCCAACACTGGGTGACATACAGTCATGTCAATAATGTATGAGTCACCAAGTTTGTCACTCACAACACTTGGGGATACAGGGGTAAACATCTGTGACCCAGTCTGTCCCTCCCATTGCTGAGAATCCGCGGAGTGTATTGGTAATAATAAAACAAAAATACACACAACGTGAATCGCCCCTTTCGAGATTGATCCGCGGAAATCCGCCAACCAAAGGAGCCGGCCGATCCACTGGGGATCCAAATCCGCCCCCTAAATGTGCCCTTCTCTACTAACAACATTGGGTAATACAGATCTGTGACCTACTGAGTATGTCCCTCCCAACACTAGCTTACACCTACATTGGGTGACATAGTATCAATGATCTGTGACCCAATGAGCCTGGCGCTCATAACACTGGTTGACACAATGACACAGCCAGAAAGGACCTATTACAATTATAGACACATGCAAGGTGAAGACCCCATTATATCTACAAACTCAATGTTGGGCTGATAACCTTTATGTGTAGACAATATTCCCTTATGTACAAAGCATTTGCCTCCATTAATATTCAACATGCAGCTGAATACAGGTACAAATCAGGATTAGACCATTAGATATAAAGGTAAATAACAGGAACATCTTTACTCCTACCATGTCAGTACCACAGCAGTGAGCAGGGGTTAATGTGTATTGGGGGCTAAAATGGGTGGGTTTGTGGGGAGAGAGTAGGTTGTACGTAGGCTGCTGTAATGATACCTTTTAAAATGTTCCAATCAAGACTTGAGAGAGCTTGGAAAACACGCAGGAGGAGACAGACGGAGCAGGACCAAGGCAGGAGCGTACAAGTGATGTGTAAGGAGAAGTGGAGGAGTGCAGGGCCCGAGAGGAGATGACTAATGTGGAATGTATTGAGCAGCCAGCAGTGATTTCAGACACACACACACAGTTCAGGACACTTAAAAATCACTACGCACAGCCAATATAAAACAAGTTAACATGAACAAATAGGATTTATCTTCACTCCGCCGTTGCGGATATTTGGCTACAAGGAGATGTGCAGGCTTTAGCAGTTGAGTAGATTAATTCTAAGCTTGGGATATGATGGGTGGAAAAGTCACAATGTCCTGGAGGTGGTTATGTGACTAATTCGGAACAGGTTCCCCTGAGTCAATTTGTCCAAGATGTGGGGAGCTGGTCTTTCGGTTACCATCACTATTCCCATGAGTCACACTGTCTCAGAGGTGGGAGTGAGAACCCCAGACCATTTCCATGAGTCACATTGTCCAAGTGGTGAGAACATTACCCCGACCCACGGAGGAGGCTCTTTGAGGGAGATGGTTGGAGGACTTCAATTTTTCATAGTTGGAGACGTGTTCAACTGTGGTCCAGCAGGAGTCTAACTCACCCCAGGCCTTAGCGATTTACTTATTAGAATGTGATTGCCATTATCATTTGTACAGCAGTTTACTTTAATGGAAGATAATGAACAGTAATGGCTTTCCTACTTTAGACAAATAAAGAGTGGAGAGGGGGAGAAAGAGTGGGGGGGGGAGAGGCAGAGGGATGGGATGGATGGGTCTAGCATACATGATTTATGGCATCCCTGCAGCCACTTAGAGAGATTGAAAGCAGATGTGACTATCTCAAGCACACAGTTGGCCATAGAGGGAGTGCAGGCCATACAGGGAGTGCAGGCCATACAGGGAGTGCAGGCCATACAGGGAGTGCAGGCCATAGAGGGAGTGCAGGCCATAGAGGGAGTGCAGGCCATACAGGGAGTGCAGGCCATAGAGGGAGTGCAGGCCATAGAGGGAGTGCAGGCCATAGAGGGAGTGCAGGCCATACAGGGAGTGCAGGCCATAGAGGGAGTGCAGGCCATAGAGGGAGTGCAGGCCATAGAGGGAGTGCAGGCCATAGAGGGAGTGCAGGCCATAGAGCGAGTGCAGGCCATAGAGGGAGTGCAGGCCATAGAGGGAGTGCAGGCCATAGAGAGTGTGCAGGCCATAGAGGGTGTGCAGGCCATAGAGGGTGTGCAGGCCATAGAGGGCGTGCAGGCTATAGAGGGCGTGCAGGCCATAGAGGGCGTGCAGGCCAAGAGGTGCTGTGCTGGTGAGAGTCGAATGCAGGAGCTCACACACCAATTCTCAGGGATATCACCCATCGCACATTTACTGAGAGAGCTTAGAAAACCCGTGTTCATTTTCTGGGCACCTGAAGGTGAACTCACAGGTGTTTTGGTTGGAGGTCCCCAGAGGTAGATTTATGCTGCAAAACGAGCGCACAAACTGTCATTTTTATCAAAGTTCTCCCATTTAAATCATGAGCGAGCGACTTTAGTCAATAATGCTCTATCGCGAGAGAACCGAAAGAGAGTAAGAGAGAAGAAGATATTGGAGAGGGAATAGAGAGTGTAGAGCAGGGGTCTCAAACTCAGCCCTCGAGGGTCACCAACAGGCCAGGTTTTATGGATATCCCTGTTTCAGCCCAGGTGGCTCAATTGAAGACTGAGCCACCTATGCTGAAGCAGGGATATCCATAAAAGCTGGCCTGTTGGTGACTATTGAGGACTGAGTTTGAGACCCCTAGTGTAGAGGGAGTAGGGGGAGGGGGAGTAGGTAAACAGGAGGACCTGGGTGGGTCAGAAGAAAGAGTGTGACAACAAATTATAAGGCCTTTGGAATTCGCCCAAAACAAAAACCGCCGATCACATGGGAAAGAAGGAAGGCGAGTGACTGCAGGGGAAGATAAAGAGCAAGAAAATAAAAAAGGGGGGAAAGGCGTAGAAGATAAGGAAATAATGTGTGGGAGAAAGAGGCCCTGAGAGGGGAGAGAGAGAGAGAGGAGAAGGAAGGGTTAATAACAGCTTAATGGAAAACTGAAGCGTCTTCCAAGATCGGCTCATTAAAAAATAAAAAAAAAACACACTAGGCAGGAAACGGAGTTCTCGCTCTATACATTGTTTTTGCGCCCGTTGCTATGACAACCACTTCATAAAACTAAAGCAGAGGAATCTGTTTTACAGCTCTCTCTAGAAGGGGGGGAAAAAATGGTGCATTAACCCCTTCAGGCATGTGAGCTGTTTTACGCTCTGCTGGGGATTTCTGAACCTATCACAACTATAAGGGAGGGTCTGTGGGTAACGCAACTCCTGCAGTGCACCACTGTTAATACGTTACATTGGAATATGATAAACCAGCATGTTCTTGGTAACCCCATTAAGTGTCAGAGGAATCTGTAACACACACTTATAATATCAGAGAAAAATAGGGTCGCCAGACGTCCCGTGTGTACAGGATTGTCCCTTATTTCATTGCATTGTCCCAGAAAGGTCTGTCGTGGTGCATGATTGTCCCATATTTTAGAGCTTTGACGCAGGGACGATGACAGGGGGGGAAGAGCTGAGACAACTCTTCTGGCCCAACTTCTGCACCCGACTGCCGGGGCCCTATTTGCTGCCGGGCCACAGCTGCTGGGTCGGGGCCTCCCCACTAGCGGTCAGCGCCGGACGTTGGGTCCAACTTCTGTATCTGTGTGTGGGACCGGTGGTCTTCCCCCCCAAGGTAAAAGTGTGTTGTGGGGGGAGGATTGTATGGGATTATGTGTTGTGGTGTGGGGGAGTTGAGGGGGGATTGTGTGTGTATTGCGTGGGGAGGGGGGATTGTGTGTGTATTGCGTGGGGAGGGGGGATTGTGTGTGTATTGCGTGGGGAGGGGGGATTGTGTGTGTATTGCGTGGGGAGGGGGGATTGTGTGTGTATTGCGTGGTGAGGGGGGATTGTGTGTGTATTGCATGGGGAGGGGGGATTGTGTGTGTATTGCGTGGGGAGGGGGGATTGTGTGTGTATTGCGTGGGGAGGGGGGATTGTGTGTGTATTGCGTGGGGAGGGGGTATTGTGTGTGTATTGCGTGGTGAGGGGGGATTGTGTGTGTATTGCATGGGGAGGGGGGATTGTGTGTGTATTGCGTGGGATGGGGGGATTGAGTGTGTGTTGTGGTATGGGTGGGAATCTGTGTGTGTATTGTTGGAGGACGGGATATTTTGGGGGGTTTGTGTGTGTGTATTGTTAGGGGAGGGGGATTAAGTGTGTGTTGTGGTATGGGTGGGGATGTGCGTGTGTATTGTGGGGCGATGAGAGATTGTGTGTATTGTGGGGGGTATTGATAGGGGAGGGAGATTGTGTGTGTTTATTGCGTGGGGAGGGGGGTTGTGTGTGTGTATTGTGGGGGAGGGAGGATTGTGTGTATTGTGGGGGAGTGGGAATTGGGTGTGTGTATTGTGGGTGAAGAGCGGATTGTGTGTGTATTGTATGTGTGTGTGGGGAGGGGGATTGTGTGTGTGTATTGTGTGTGTGCATGGGGGAGGGGCGGCGTCCCGTATTATAAAAAATTAAATATGGTAACTAACATAAAACATTATGCTTTATGCAAATCAGCATGTTTTTCCGGTGCCTCTGGCTGAGCAGGGGTTAATGTCTGCAGAATATCACTGGGGGAAGAAATCAGAGAGGCTGATAAAGAGAGGGGCAGAAAGAGCCTAAGACAAGGTCCTATCCCCCGTCCCACCACCATTCTGCATAGGATGTTAGCAATTACCAACCAACTACAGTGTCCCATTATCATCCTCAAAGCGCTCCGTACACTACAGCATCTGCCATGATACCGAGTACTTAAGTTACAGGTTTCGTCACCCTATCACATAATGAATGCAACAAACACAGCCATGATTTCCAATCCCTCTTATTTTCCAATTACACTCACGATAATAATAAAAATAAAAAAAAAACACAATTACTGGCAAGACATAAAACTAGTCTCCTGTTAGCAATTACTGCCCCTGCAATGGTAGCACATAACCGCCTGCCCAAAATCACCGCTCTGCAACATTGGGTCGTCTTCTGCATGAGGCTCGGGGACTGAATTCCCTGTGGCACTACAATGAAGCATCCTATTTGTTTAGTTTATCCGTGAATGGTTCTTTATTTTGCTTTCCTAGTTCTGGATACGTATAATCAGGTTGATTACATGGCTTCACTGCCTGAGGTTACATTGCGCTCTTTACACAAATATTTTCTCTGTTGCTATTTGCACTGATTTATACATCTGCCTTTTGAGGAAAGCACAGTAAAAATGGAGAATTGAAGCAGCAATCAATGCGTTGTCCTATATGTGTGTGTGTTTTTTGTTTGTTTAATTAAATCAGTGCTGTAGTATTAGATAATGTTTACTACATTTTCTATTTTTTATTAATTCAACTCTTAATGCCATTTTTAATGAGTTTGAATATACTGCGCATCCTGTGATTTCTATAGCAGGCTGTAGCACACTTCCCCAGCAGTGCAAGATCTTTGTAACAGTTTCCTGCTTGTGATAATTTGTTGACAATATTCCCAGCAGTGTGAGCTGCAAACTGTAACAATAGATAATGTTGCCGTAGTCATATAAGGATACATTGTAGCTGCTGAGTTACACTGACTGAAGGATTGATTGAAACTGAAAGGCGGCCATTTAGTGAAGCCTGGGAAGCAGGATCTTTGCTGATTGGTCACGGGAGAACAAATCGATCGGCAGCATATGTAATTTATTTTCAGTAAAGACTGCATATATTAAAACAAAAAAAAAATGGATTGACTTTTTAATAGTAACTTTATTTCATATAATGCTTTTCTCTCAAGTGCAGTATGCAGCATATATACACAGTTCATGCCTTGTGGAGCTTACAGTCTATGTTTCTGGTACCTGAGGCACAGGGAGATAAAGTGACTTGCCCAAGGTCACAAGGAGCTGACACTGAGAATGGAACCAGGTTCCCCTGCTTCAGGGGTGTTACAGAGTCAGTGTCCTTACTCACTCTATCCAGCCTTAACTAATGCAGTAGGTAGCCATGTTAGTACATACAAGAAACGTTGTGGGGCTTATCCACATAAGGGTGCTAAACACTGGATACAAGTCTTTTTACAGGGTGCGAACCGGAGTCCCCCTGAGCTAAAACACCATTGTTTGTAGCTCTTTGCACCCCCAGGTTCCTGATATATTTCCCAGTGAAGTTACAGAGCTTACATTTCCCTCAGGGGAAATAAAATGGCTGCCAAATCTCAGGCCAATAGGAAGCTGCAACATCATCGGTTGCAGTTTCCTATTGGATGGCCACTTAAATCCCATTTAAAAATCAATCCTGTAAACAAAATGGTGGTTAGCTAGGGTTGATTGCTCGTTTAACAGAAAGTAGGACTTCAGGTCCTATTATTTCACATGACATATTAAGGTAGATTAATGAACATGCAATACATGTACGGCTGCAAGGTGTCCACTATTGAGCCGGACTGTTCTGTATTTGGACACTGTCCAGTAAAAAAAATTAGAGGTAATAGTATGTATTTGGCCGGCATTACCTCTCTGGACGTGTATGTGTATACTGGCATTACCTCTCTGGACGTGTATGTGTATACTGGCATTACCTCTCTGGAAGTGTATGTGTATACTGGCATTACCTCTCTGGAAGTGTATGTGTATACTGGCATTACCTCTCTAGAACATAGTGACCTGACCGGCTTTGGGGGGGGAGGGGAACGCGGGATTTCCCTGAGCAGGGAGAGAGCAGGGCTGTTGCTAGGGGGCTGGGCAGATCCTCCATCCTGATTGGCTACATTTTAAAGCAGCAGCCAATCAGGAGGGGGTGCCAGGAGCCTGGGGGTGGGGCCAAGGAGAGGAGGAAACCACATGGAGCGGGGAGAGGTGAAAGGGTGTGTGTGTGTGCCTCTCGAACGCCACCTGGCATCCTTAAATACATGTAACTGTCATACAGTATGAATGGTGTATGCCAGGGGTGGCCAACTCCAGTTATCAAGGGCCACCAACAGGTCAGGTTTTCAGGATATGTACTTCAGCACAGGTGGCTCAATCAGTGGCTCAATTGTTGACTGAGCCACCGATTGAGCAACCTGTGCTGAAGTCAAGATATCCTGAAAACCTGACCTGTTGGTGGGCATTGAGGACTGGAGTTGGCCACTCCTGGTATATGCCATGTATGCTTCTTTATTGTCACAATGTATAATTTCCATCTTTGTAAACCTACCCTAATGTTTCAGCTTCAACATACAAAACAACAGAAGGGACGCGAGTGACCCTGGGATATCAGTAATCCAATAAATCAGGAATCTTCAACCAATTCTCCAAGGAAGCCGGATCAGAGAACATTTAGGAGCAGAAGGGCCACAAGCTTATGTCAGTTTAGATACATTTAAAGACTTGAACGTTATTACAGTTCAATAATTTGCAAACATGTACAACATCTGTACCATATAGTACATTAGTGTGAGAAATTACACTGCCTAACCAACTAGCATGAAATTAGCACGAGCAGAGAGTCTGAGGACCACATCAAGGCACTTTCCTGGGCACATTTGCCCCTCGGCCGCAGCTGTAGAGCCCTGCAATAAAGGCTGGCCCTGCCCTACATTTCTTATTGTTACATAGCAGTTTTTCTCTTGTGCAGTGATCAAAGGGAAGCAGATAATCATTACCGGGATGATACAGTACAGATAACAATGTATCCTGTAGATCAATGCTCTTCAACTGACAGCCCGCGAGGGGATTCATGTGGCTCCTGAGGAGTACATGCTAGTTGCATAGGCAGCTAAGTGCAGGCTGTCACGCTGAAACTCACTTCTAAGTTACGGTGATGTAAATATATAAGGCGCAGTTGTTAAACATGTGTGCAAAATGTTAAAATGTAGTCATTTTTTCATTTTTAAATGTATCTAAAATGACGTTACAATAAGCTTGTGGCCATTCTACTTCTAAATGCTCCCTGATCTGCCCAATTTGGTCAACTGGTTGAAGAGCCCTGCTGTATAGGGCAGTGGTTTTCAACCTTCTTTTGGTTAAGGGACTCTATAATTATATTGTGAAATTCTGCGGAATCCTGACCCTCTCTAATAGCGCGTCTGAGATCAGATGCATTGTAAGGAACCCCAACCCTCTCTAATAGCGCGTCTGAGATCTGATGCATTGTAAGGAACCCCAACTCTCTCTAATATCGCGGCTGAGATCAGATGCATTGTAAGGAACCCCAACTCTCTCTAATAGCGCGTCTGAGATCAGAGGCATTGTAAGGAACCCCAACCCTCTCTAATAGCACGTCTGAGATCAAGTGCATTGTAGGGAACCCCAACGCTCTCTAACAGCGTGTCTGAGATCAGATGCATTGTAAGGAACCCCAACCCTCTCTAATAGCGTGTCTGAGATCAGGTGCTTTGTGAGAAACCCCAACCCTCTCTAATAGCGCGTCTGAGACCAAGTGCATAGTAAGGAACCCCAACCCTCTCTAATAGCGCGTCTCATATCAGATGTATTGTAAGGAACCCCAACCCTCTCTAATAACGCGTCTGAGATCAGATGCATTGTAAGGAACCCCAAACCTCTCTGATACCGTGTCTGAGATCAGATGCATTGCAAGGAACCCCAACCCTCTCTAATAGCGTGCCTGAGATCAGATGCATTGTAAGGTACCCCAACCCTCTCCTACAGCGTGTCTGAGATCAGATGCATTGTAAGGAACCCCAACCCTCTCTATTAGCGGGTCTGAGATCAGATGCATTGTAAGGTACCCCAACCCTCTCTAATAGCACATCTGAGATCAGATGCATTGCAAGGAACCCCAAACCTCTCTAATAGCACATCTGAGATCAGATGCATTGTAAGGTACCCCAACCCTCTCTAACAGCGTGTCTGAGATCAGATGCATTGTAATGTACCCCAACCCTCTCTAACAGCGTGTCTGAGATCAGATGCATTGTAAGGAACCCCAACCCTCTCTAACAGCGTGTCTGAGATCAGATGCATTGCAAGGAACCCCAACCCTCTGTAATAGCGTGCCTGAGATTAGATGCATTGTAAGGTACCCCAACCCTGTCTAACAGCGTGTCTGAGAACAGATGCATTGTAAGGAACCCCAACCCTCTCTAATAGCACATCTGAGATCAGATGCATTGTAAGGTACCCCAACCCTCTCTAATAGCACATCTGAGATCAGATGCATTGTAAGGTACCCCAACCCTCTCTAATAGCGCGTCTGAGACCAGGTGCATAGTAAGGAACCCCAATCCTCTCTAATAGCGCATCTGAGATCAGATGCATTTTAAGGAACCCCAACCCTCTCTAATATCGCGACTGAGATCAGATACATTGTAAGGAACCACAACCCTGTCTAATAGCACATCTGAGATCAGAGGCATTGTAAGGAACCCCAACCCTCTCTAATAGCATGTCTGAGATCAGATGCATTGTAAGGAACCCCAACTCTCTCTAATAGTGCGTCTGAGATCAGGTGCATTGTAAGGAACCCCAACCCTCTCTAATAGCATGTCTGAGATCAGATACATTGTAAGGAACCCCAACCCTCTCTAATAGCGCGTCTGAGACCCGGTGCATAGTAAGGAACCCCAACCCTCTCTAATAGCGCATCTGAGATCAGATGCATTTTAAGGAACCCCAACCCTCTCTAATATCGCGACTGAGATCAGATACATTGTAAGGAACCACAACCCTGTCTAATAGCACATCTGAGATCAGAGGCATTGTAAGGAACCCCAACCCTCTCTAATAGCATGTCTGAGATCAGATGCATTGTAAGAAACCTCAACCCTCTCTAATAGCACGTCTGAGATCAGATGCATTGTAAGGAACCCCAACCCTCTCTGATACGGTGTCTGAGATCAGATGCATTGCAAGGAACCCCAACCCTCTCTAATAGCGTGCCTGAGATCAGATGCATTGTAAGGTACCCCAACCCTCTCTAACAGCGTGTCTGAGATCAGATGCATTGTAAGGAACCCCAACCCTCTCTAATGGCGGGTCTGAGATCAGATGCATTGTAAGGTACCCCAACCCTCTCTAATAGCACATCTGAGATCAGATGCATTGCAAGGAACCCCAACCCTCTCTAATAGCACATCTGAGATCAGATGCATTGTAAGGTACCCCAGCCCTCTCTAACAGCGTGTCTGAGATCAGATGCATTGTAATGTACCCCAACCCTCTCTAACAGCGTGTCTGAGATCAGATGCATTGTAAGGAACCCCAACCCTCTCTAACAGCGTGCCTGAGATCAGATGCATTGTAAGGTACCCCAACCCTCTCTAACAACGTGTCTGAGATCAGATGCATTGTAAGGAACCCCAACCCTCTCTAATAGCGGGTCTGAGATCAGATGCATTGTAAGGTACCCCAACCCTCTCTAATAGCACATCTGAGATCAGATGCATTGTAAGGTACCCCAACCCTCTCTAATAGCACATCTGAGATCAGATGCATTGTAAGGTACCCCAATCCTCTCTAACAGCGTGTCTGAGATCAGATGCATTGTAAGGAACCCCAACCCTCTCTAACAGCGTGTCTGAGATCAGATGCATTGTAAGGAACCCCAACCCTCTCTAATAGCGGGTCTGAGATCAGATGCATTGTAAGGAACCCCAACCCTCTCTAATAGTGCGTCTGAGATCAGATGTATTGTAAGGAACCCCAACCCTCTCTAATAGCGCGTCTCAGATCAGATACTTTGTAAGGAACCCCAACCCTCTCTAATAGCGCGTCTGTGATCAGATGCATTGTAAGGAACCCCAGCCCTCTCTAATAGCTCTTCTGAGATCAGATACATTGTAAGGAACCTCAACCTTCTCTAAAAGCGCATCTGAGATCAGATGCATTGTAAGGAACCCCAACCCTCTCTAATAGCGTGTCTGAGATCAGGTGCTTTGTAAGGAACCCCAACCCTCTCTAATAGCGCGTCTGAGACCAGGTACATAGTAAGGAACCCCAACCCTCTCTAATAGCGCGTCTCATATCAGATGCATTGTAAGGAACCCCAACCCTCTCTAATAGCGGGTCTCAGATCAGATGCATTGTAATGAACCCCAACCCTCTCTAACAGCGTGTCTGAGATCAGATGCATTGTAAGGAACCCCAACCCTCTCTAACAGCGTGTCTGAGATCAGATGCATTGCAAGGAACCCCAACCCTCTCTAATAGCGTGCCTGAGATCAGATGCATTGTAAGTTACCCCAACCCTCTCTAACAGCGTGTCTGAGATCAGATGCATTGTAAGGAACCCCAACCCTCTCTAATAGCGGGTCTGAGATCAGATGCATTGTAAGGTACCCCAACCCTCTCTAATAGCACATCTGAGATCAGATGCATTGCAAGGAACCCCAACCCTCTCTAATAGCACATCTGAGATCAGATGCATTGTAAGGTACCCCAACCCTCTCTAATAGCACATCTGAGATCAGATGCATTGTAAGGTACCCCAATCCTCTCTAACAGCGTGTCTGAGATCAGATGCATTGTAAGGAACCCCAACCCTCTCTAACAGCATGTCTGAGATAAGATGCATTGTAAGGAACCCCAACCCTCTCTAATAGCGGGTC
The DNA here is from genome assembly GCF_040206685.1 of Ascaphus truei. NCBI lineage: Eukaryota > Metazoa > Chordata > Amphibia > Anura > Ascaphidae > Ascaphus > Ascaphus truei. The sequence goes on from NC_134489.1 coordinate 22,960,583, forward strand.
TGAGATCAGATGTATTGTAAGGAACCCCAACCCTCTCTAATAGCGTGTCTGAGATCAGATACATTGTACGGAACCCCAACCCTCTCTAATAGCGTGTCTGTGATCAGATGCATTGAAAGGAACCCCAACCCTCTCTAATAGCGCTTCTGAGATCAGATACATTGTAAGGAACCTCAACCCTCTCTAAAAGCACGTCTGAGATCAGATGCATTGTAAGGAACCCCAACTCTCTCTAATAGCGTGTCTGAGATCAGGTGCTTTGTGAGGAACCCCAACCCTCTCTAATAGCGCATCTGAGACCAGGTGCATAGTAAGGAACCCCAACCCTCTCTAATAGCGCGTCTCATATCAGATGTATTGTAAGGAACCCCAACCCTCTCTAATAGCGCGTCTGAGATCAGATGCATTTTAAGGAACCCCAACCCTCTCTAATATCGCGTCTGAGATCAGATACATTGTAAGGAACCCCAACCCTGTCTAATAGCACATCTGGGATCGGAGGCATTGTAAGGAACCCCAACCCTCTCTAATAGCGTGCCTGAGATCAGATGCATTGTAAGGTACCTCAACCCTCTCTAATAGCATGTCTGAGATCAGATGCATTGTAAGAAACCCCAACCCTCTCTAATAGCACGTCTGAGATCAGATGCATTGTAAGGAACCCCAACCCTCTCTGATACCGTGTCTGAGATCAGATGCATTGCAAAGAACCCCAACCCTCTCTAATAGCGTGCCTGAGATCAGATGCATTATAGGTACCCCAACCCTCTCTAACAGCGTGTCTGCGATCTGATGCATTGTAAGGAACCACAACCCTCTCTAATAGCGGGTCTGAGATCAGATGCATTGTAAGGTACCCCAACCCTCTCTAAGAGCACATCTGAGATTAGATGCATTGTAAGGTACCCCAACCCTCTCTAACAGCGTGTCTGAGATCAGATGCATTGTAAGGTACCCCAACCCTTTCAACAGTGTGTCTGAGATCAGATACATTGTAAGGAATCCTAACCCTCTCTAACAGCGTGTCTGAGATCAGATGCATTGCAAGGAACCCCAACCCTCTCTAATAGCGTGCCTGAGATCAGATACATTGTAAGGTACCCCAACCCTCTCTAACAGCGTGTCTGAGATCAGATGCATTGTAAGGAACCCCAACCCTCTCTAATAGCGTGTCTGAGATCAGATGCATTGTAAGGTACCCCAACCCTCTCTAACAGCGTGTTTGAGATCAGATGCATTGTAAGGAACCCCAACCCTCTCTAATAGCACATCTGAGATCAGATGCATTGTAAGGTACCCCAACCCTCTCTAATAGCACATCTAAGATCAGATGCATTGTAAGGAACCCCAACCCTCTCTAATAGCGTGTCTGAGATCAGATGCATTGTAAGGAACCCCAACCCTCTCTAATAGCGCGTCTGAGATTAGATGCATTGTAAGGTACCACAACCCTCTCTAACAGCGTGTCTGATATCAGATGCATTGTAAGGAACCCCAACCCTCTCTAACAGCGTGTCTGAGATCAGATGCATTGCAAGGAACCCCAACCCTCTCTAATAGCACATCTGAGATCAGATGCATTGCAAGGAACCCCAACCCTCTCTAATAGCACATCTGAGATCAGATGCATTGTAAGGTACCCCAACCCTCTCTAATAGCACATCTAAGATCAGATGCATTGTAAGGAACCCCAACCCTCTCTAATAGCGTGTCTGAGATCAGATGCATTGTAAGGAACCCCAACCCTCTCTAATAGTGCGTCTGAGATCAGATGCATTGTAAGGAACCCCAACCCTCTCTAACAGCGTGTCTGAGATCAGATGCATTGTAAGGAACCCCAACCCTCTCTAATAGCGGGTCTGAGATCAGATGCATTGTAAGGAACCCCAACCCTCTCTAATAGTGCGTCTGAGATCAGATGTATTGTAAGGAACCCCAACCCTCTCTAATAGCGCGTCTCAGATCAGATACTTTGTAAGGAACCCCAACCCTCTCTAATAGCGCGTCTGAGATCAGATGCATTGTAAGGAACCCCAGCCCTCTCTAATAGCGCTTCTGAGATCAGATACATTGTAAGGAACCTCAACCTTCTCTAAAAACGCATCTGAGATCAGATGCATTGTAAGGAACCCCAACCCTCTCTAATAGCGTGTCTGAGATCAGGTGCTTTGTAAGGAACCCCAACCCTCTCTAATAGCACGTCTGAGACCAGGTACATAGTAAGGAACCCCAACCCTCTCTAATAGCGCGTCTCATATCAGATGTATTGTAAGGAACCCCAACCCTCTCTAATAGCGGGTCTCAGATCAGATGCATTGTAATGTACCCCAACCCTCTCTAACAGCGTGTCTGAGATCAGATGCATTGTAAGGAACCCCAACCCTCTCTAACAGCGTGTCTGAGATCAGATGCATTGCAAGGAACCCCAACCCTCTCTAATAGCGTGCCTGAGATCAGATGCATTGTAAGTTACCCCAACCCTCTCTAACAGCGTGTCTGAGATCAGATGCATTGTAAGGAACCCCAACCCTCTCTAATAGCGGGTCTGAGAACAGATGCATTGTAAGGTACCCCAACCCTCTCTAATAGCACATCTGAGATCAGATGCATTGCAAGGAACCCCAACGCTCTCTAATAGCACATCTGAGATCAGATGCATTGTAAGGTACCCCAACCCTCTCTAATAGCACATCTGAGATCAGATGCATTGTAAGGTACCCCAATCCTCTCTAACAGCGTGTCTGAGATCAGATGCATTGTAAGGAACCCCAACCCTCTCTAACAGCGTGTCTGAGATAAGATGCATTGTAAGGAACCCCAACCCTCTCTAATAGCGGGTCTGAGATCAGATGTATTGTAAGGAACCCATACCCTCTCTAATAGCGTGTCTGAGATCAGATACATTGTAAGGAACCCCAACCCTCTCTAATAGCGTGTCTGTGATCAGATGCATTGAAAGGAACCCCAACCCTCTCTAATAGCGCTTCTGAGATCAGATACATTGTAAGGAACCTCAACCCTCTCTAAAAGCACGTCTGAGATCAGATGCATTGTAAGGAACCCCAACCCTCTCTAATAGCGTGTCTGAGATCAGGTGCTTTGTGAGGAACCCCAACCCTCTCTAATAGCGCATCTGAGACCAGGTGCATAGTAAGGAACCCCAACCCTCTCTAATAGCGTGTCTCATATCAGATGTATTGTAAGGAACCCCAACCCTCTCTAATAGCGCGTCTGAGATCAGATGCATTTTAAGGAACCCCAACCCTCTCTAATATCGCGTCTGAGATCAGATACATTGTAAGGAACCCCAACCCTGTCTAATAGCACATCTGGGATCGGAGGCATTGTAAGGAACCCCAACCCTCTCTAATAGCGTGCCTGAGATCAGATGCATTGTAAGGTACCTCAACCCTCTCTAATAGCATGTCTGAGATCAGATGCATTGTAAGAAACCCCAACCCCCTCTAATAGCACGTCTGAGATCAGATGCATTGTAAGGAACCCCAACCCTCTCTGATACCGTGTCTGAGATCAGATGCATTGCAAAGAACCCCAACCCTCTCTAATAGCGTGCCTGAGATCAGATGCATTATAGGTACCCCAACCCTCTCTAACAGCGTGTCTGCGATCTGATGCATTGTAAGGAACCACAACCCTCTCTAATAGCGGGTCTGAGATCAGATGCATTGTAAGGTACCCCAACCCTCTCTAAGAGCACATCTGAGATTAGATGCATTGTAAGGTACCCCAACCCTCTCTAACAGCGTGTCTGAGATCAGATGCATTGTAAGGTACCCCAACCCTTTCTAACAGCGTGTCTGAGATCAGATACATTGTAAGGAATCCTAACCCTCTCTAACAGCGTGTCTGAGATCAGATGCATTGCAAGGAACCCCAACCCTCTCTAATAGCGTGCCTGAGATCAGATGCATTGTAAGGTACCCCAACCCTCTCTAACAGCGTGTCTGAGATCAGATGCATTGTAAGGAACCCCAACCCTCTCTAATAGCGTGTCTGAGATCAGATGCATTGTAAGGTACCCCAACCCTCTCTAACAGCGTGTCTGAGATCAGATGCATTGTAAGGAACCCCAACCCTCTCTAATAGCGGGTCTGAGATCAGATGCATTGCAAGGAACCCCAACCCTCTCTAATAGCACATCTGAGATTAGATGCATTGTAAGGTACCACAACCCTCTCTAACAGCGTGTCTGATATCAGATGCATTGTAAGGAACCCCAACCCTCTCTAACAGCGTGTCTGAGATCAGATGCATTGCAAGGAACCCCAACCCTCTCTAATAGCACATCTGAGATCAGATGCATTGCAAGGAACCCCAACCCTCTCTAATAGCACATCTGAGATCAGATGCATTGTAAGGTACCCCAACCCTCTCTAATAGCACATCTAAGATCAGATGCATTGTAAGGAACCCCAACCCTCTCTAATAGCGTGTCTGAGATCAGATGCATTGTAAGGAACCCCAACCCTCTCTAATAGTGCGTCTGAGATCAGATGTATTGTAAGGAACCCCAACCCTCTCTAATAGCGCGTCTAAGATCAGATACATTGTAAGGAACCCCAACCCTCTCTAATAGCGCGTCTGTGATCAGATGCATTGTAAGGAACCCCAACCCTCTCTAACAGCGCGTCTGAGATCAGATGCATTGTAAGGAACCCCAACCCTCTCTAAAAGCGCGTCTGAGATCAGATGCATTGTAAATTCTTCTGTATTTGGTAAACATTTCAAATGACCTGAAAATGGCAGGGAATGCTCTACGCCCCTAGGGACAAGGGGTCCTAGGATCCCCTGTCGAAAAACACTGGTTTAGGGTGCTGAAACAGTCCTTATTCCATAGTCCTGCACTGCAGACTTGTCAGCAGGGATCATTGGCTGCTGGTCTCCCTCACTAAATCATGCACGTCATAACACGTGAAATATCTTCCATATGTTACACAGCACTGCCAGTGCTTTCATGAGAGAAGGGAAAGTATCCCGGGCCTCATATAAATTGGAGAGGGGGGGGGAGGCCCGGTTTGGTGGAGTTCAGCGATAGTCCATTGTGTAATCTGTAGTTACAATGAACCCCTTCGGTGCTTGAAAGGGGCATTGCTGTGAAATGTGCGGCAGGCCTTGAAAGGGTTATATCTGAGGTGTATCATGGTGAGGGTCTTCACGGCTGCAAGACTGAGCCATTAACTCTGTCACTGCTGCACAAAGCCAGCAGCATTTCCTGACGGGGCGAGACAAAGTTTGTGAACCCCTTAGGATTTTCATGTACCTGGATTTCAAACCTAAAATGTTATTAGATCTTAAGCTAAATCCTAATAATAGATAAAGATAAGACGATCAAGGAAATGACACAAAAACATGATATTTTTTTCAACATTTATTTATCCACAAATGATTCAACATTCAATATCCATGTGTGACAAAGTATGTGACCCTTTATATTCAGTGCCTGGTGGCGTCCCCTTGTGCAGCAATGACTTGAACTAAGCGTTTCCTGTAACTGCCGGTCAGTCTCTCCCATCGGTTTTGAGGAATTGTGTCCCGTTCCTCTTTACAGTACTGCCTCAACTCAGTGACATTTAAGGGCTTCCTTGCACGGACACAGCTCTATTCAGGTCTTGCCACAACATTTCAATGGGGTTTAGATTCCGGACTTTAACTAGGCCTAGGGTTCTTTGTGACTTCCTGGATGATTGGTCGGTTTGTTCTTGGAGAGATTTTGGTAGGACGCTCGCTCCTGGGTAGAGTGATTGTGGGCTTGAACTTTCTCTATCTGTCTAAAAGTGGATTTGGTGGAGCCCCAAATTCTTAGAAGTGTCTGCGAACCCCTTTCTAGACTGATAAGCAGCAATAACCACTTTTCTGGGGTCCTCAGAGATTTATTTTCTTCATGGCATGATATGTTTCCACACACCTGTATGGTGAAGACCAAACTCACAAAGTTTCTGAGCTTTATATAGGGTGGGGCCTCTCAAACTCACACCTGAAGATTTGCCTACTAATTTAAACACCCGATTCTAATTATCCACTTTAATTTAGCTGATAAAACCAGGGTGTCACTTACTTTTGCCCATACCCTGACTCTTAATTACTCCTTGGTTGTCTAATTCACCCACCCCCCCTGTCAGCTCTTCCCCCTGCTAGCGGCCCCCTTCCCTTAACGGGTCGGAGCTTTGCGACGTCATATGACGTCCCCGAAGAGGCAGCTCAGACCAGGTAAGGGAGATTTACAGAGGCCTCGTGCCTCCCCCGGCATTTCATTTAAATGCCTTGGGGAAGAGCGCGGGGCCCCTGTAACCACCGTGCCCCCTCCCCCCCCCCAAAAAAAATGCCCTCCACTTTGCGCCCCCCTGGTCTAATTCATACATCATTTTGTTTCAAAAGTCATGGAATTGGTTAATATAAACCCTTTTGGCTATTTAAGGAAAGACTGCTTTTGATTCAAGAAGGTTATCATGGAAAAACTATGAAATTGCCGTAATTATCATTGGGGTTCACGCACTTTTTCTCGCCACTGTAACTGTAATATATGGTGCTCATTTTCTTATCTGCAATGAAACGTCAGACCCCATAAAATGCCCGGCTTTTCCCCCTTTGTCAATCCCAAGCAGCTCTAATTCCTTTACTTTATTAAGCCCGACCAACTGTGCTGGTTGGCTGTTCCATGCATCCGGTACCCTTTCAGCAAAAGACCTGCTCACGTCTCCCCTGGTAAAGTCCAGGGAGGAGTTTATTATGTCACAAGTTGGGCAGTTCTGCGTGTACTTCGCTGCCGGTGCAACATGGAAATGCGGTGCTTCCAGTTTCCCATATATTCTCTTTCGGATTAGGTCCAGAAACTAATTTATGGCTTCTTCATTTCAAACAGATCTGGGACGTTCCTCCTTAATCTCCGCACTCTGGAAAATAGTCTTTAATAGTCTGTAATTGGCGCCCTGTATCACTAGTAGCAGGCCCCGTATCCAGCCCGACATTAACCCTTTCCCTGTTCCAGAACACTGAATCACAGGCAGCATCCAGCAGACGGTTCATGCTCACACTGCTGCCCGATTTCCATGCTTGTTCTGCACCTCTAGGAACAAACCCAATATCCTCTTGTAAAGTGTGTATGATAAACCCATTCATTCCTATGTAGCTGCTGCCCAGCTATTTCTGGGAAGTGCCGTTGGAACAAATGAATTCCCTCTGTTCCCATATAATGTATTTAAACTTTCCATGGATTCACCCATTCACTGCTGGGTAGAAGCAGAATGCAGATCAGGGGACTGTAGCACATAGTAGAAGAGATCTGGTGCTTGCAGACAGACATCCATCCAGCAAATAATGTATATAGGTATATAGGTATACCCTGTGAGTAGCCGGTACGGGGAGACTAGTGTCTAGAGTATCCGGTCGGTATACACAAAAAGCAACTACTGACACCTAAGAAAATCTCCCACCAACTATATTTATAACATTAGCAGATGCATAAGAAAAACTCACTTTGGTAGAGACCAGGTAAGTCCTTAGGAGGTCCAGTGATGTGCATCCATGTAGATAGAACAGCAAAACAAATGGAGAAAAAACGAAGCACCATCCAGGGTAAATTTTTTAAAAAAAAATACAAATCCAGAGGGGGCTCACTCATAAAAAATTCAGGCCATGATGAAGCGCTTGTGCGCGAAACGCGTTGTGTGATGCTGCCTCTCTAGAGGTTATTTTTGTTTGATCTATTAAAGCCTGATTTTGTTATGAGTGAGCAAGCTCTGGGTCTGTATTTTTAATTTTTTTTTACTATAGCACATAACACACATTGGGAGTTATTTGCTAAGGTCCCCCCTGTCTGCAAACCCGATTTCAAAACGGCACCAGATTACGTCAAAACTGGGGCTTCCCGGTACAGAAGTGTGGGAGCGATTCGTGGGGGGCACTCAGTCCCCCCAGACGCAGAGAGCCAGCAGGCGTAAAGTCATAAGCGGTCCCACGGCAGGACGATACCTTCCCCCCCTTTCCCTTCCCCCCCCCTCTTTTTCCCCCCTTGGGGGCTGTGTTGTAGGTTTGTCTGTTCGTCAGCCCCGTTTGTCTGTATTTGTGAGTACATATATGTGGTGGATGCTTACCAATGGGAGTTTGTTCCCATGTTACAACTGAATGCCATGTCTGTAAACCATGTAAGTTCTAAATAAAATTTAAGTTGAAAAAAAAAAAAACTGGGGCTTCCTCTCCTTTGAAACATCTGGTGCTGCTTCTTTGCACTGGCTTTGCACTGGTTTTGCCCGAGTTGTGCAGCTGGGAGACTAGTAAATATATATTGCCCTGGGTTACAGGTACCTCTGGAAGTGAAGGCAGTAAAGAGTTTTGTTTAACACCTTCCGCGGGGGAGGGACATGCAAAGCAAGGCACTGTGTATGGCCCTCCATGTCTGCGGCTCTTATCTGGGGGGCACTGTGTATGGCCCACCATGTCTGCGGCACTTATCTGGGGGGGCACTGTGCATGGCCCACTATCTCTGCGGCACTTATCTGGGGGGGCACTGTGCATGGCCCACCATGTCTGCGGCACTTATCTGGGGGGGCACTGTGCATGGCCCACCATGTCTGCGGCACTTATCTGGGGGGGCACTGTGCATGGCCCACCATGTCTGCGGCACTTATCTGGGGGGCACTGTGTATGGCCCACCATGTCTGCGGCACTTATCTGGGGGGCACTGTGTATGGCCCACCATGTCTGCGGCACTTATCTGGGGGGCACTGTGTATGGCCCACCATGTCTGCGGCACTTATCTGGGGGGCACTGTGTATGGCCCACCATGTCTGCGGCACTTATCTGGGGGGCACTGTGTATGGCCCACCATGTCTGCGGGACTTATCTGGGGGGCACTGTGTATGGCCCACTATGTCTGCGGCCCTTATCTGGGGGGGCACTGTGTATGGCCCACCATGTCTGCGGCCCTTATCTGGGGGGGCACTGTGCATGGCCCACCATGTCTGCGGCACTTATCTGGGGGGGCACTGTGTATGGCCCACCATGTCTGCGGCACTTATCTGGGGGGGCACTGTGCATGGCCCACCATGTCTGCGGCACTTATCTGGGGGTATTCAATGTTGTGACATAAGTTAACCAAAATTAACACAAGAACCCCAATTACTGCACTCAGTATAAATACCAGGATTTATACTATACTTTGAGTGCAGTAATTGGGGTTCTTGTGTTAACTGTGGTTAACTTATGTCTCTACTATATGCGTTCAGCCCATTGCACCTCAGTTTATCTTTCTAGTTAATTGGAGAGCGTTGATTCCATTTCTATAGGTGGTATTAAATGTTGCCAGCTCCACGTTGGCTCCTGTGAGTCGAATCTTGGAGGCAGCTGAGAGATGGGGCTTAAACAAGGTAAGACAATGGCAATAGGGCACTCACAGAGATCACATTTTATTAGTGGGCGTCAAAGCCTCTAAAAAAATATATAGTGATTCTTAATAAGGAAAAGGACAGAAAAACAAACAGAACACTATTTTTAGAGTGTGTTTTTATTAGACGAGCTATATACATGCCCCAGTGGTCATTCCCCACTCTGGGGTCCCAAATGGAGCACATATGTTGTGCTATATCTGGTTAGGATATACAATATGGGAGCCACTGATTATTATCCTGTAGACTAAGCCTTCCTGTGCTCCGTGTAATCAGAGCATTTTATCCCCAAATAGATCATTCCCACACACTGCCAGATGGGCCAGCAATGCTTTAGCAGGGGTGCTCAAACTCAATCGCTAAGCGCCAGGTTATAAGGATATCCCTGCTTCAGCACAGGTGGACCTGACCTGCTGGTGACTCTTGAACCGTGTTTGAGCATCACTGCTTTAGGGTCTCTAGCACCGAAGAGTTATCTGAACCCAGTGGGGTTTCTGGTGGGAAAAAGGTGCCGGAATGTGAGCAAAAGACATTATATTATATATAAAGTACAATAAATGATTCATCTGCGAAGCAGGGATTCCGGATACTCATTTATTTTGTAAACATTGTGTCATGGTTTTCCCCTGCTTGGGGAATTCCTGCCCCCCCCCCCCACCCCCAAACCTGTCAGGTCTCTATGGCCAGGGAGGCAATACCGGACACACACATGTCCAGAATTACCTCTAATGTTTTACTGGACAGTGTCCAAATACAGGACAGTCAGGTTCAATACTGGACACCCGGCAACCCTAGGACTCCCGCTAGCCAATAGGAAGCCGCAGCGTCGTCTGTTTGCGGTTCCTGTTAGATGACTAATAAAATCCCCACATGTAGAGCAATACTGGTAACTTCACAAAAACCAGGGTTCCCCAGAAGTAAAAATAACGTGGTTCAGTTCCCTCGGTTCCTATACTGTTAAAATAGCCATTTCCTGCGGATTTGTGGTTTTAAAGAGAGATATGTGGTGGGGAAAGCATTTCTCGCTTTCCCACAGCTAAACATTCCAGCCCCGTTCTTAAAAAAGTCAGAATCACAACGCAGATAACAGTTTCATATGCACATGGGTAGTATCATCTCATAATCCCATAATCAGAGTTTCTTGTTCTTCCTTAAAAAAGAAAGAAGAACTCAGTACCCCACAAAGATAGCAACGAATAAACCCTCATGGTCTCATCTCTTTCAGTGTATCTGTCCCTTCCCTTAACTTTGTTGGTACATACTGTACAGGAGAGAAAAGCAGTATCACAGCATCACAGGGCAGCTCAGTCTGGCCCTCTGGTTAAAAGGGGGAATCTTTGGTCGACCCAGGCATCAGGTTGGCACATAAGGCCCAGTGTGACCAAGTGGCCTCAAATACCAGGTAGACCTGTTCTGGCCCCTGTATGGGTTTCTCCCTTTTCTGTGGCTGCTGTCACTCCTAAGTGTTTATGTTGTAACTATGTAACTCCCTTTCCTGGCTTCTGAGCCTGTTGCCCTGGCAGCTCCCCTTACTCTTGTGTGAGTTGGGCTGCCCTTCCTCCCCTTGCTATTTGGTGCAGTCCCTGCCCTCGTTCCTGCTTGCACAGGCAAGCACATTTCCATTCCAAGCCAACAGCCACTGTGAGTAGCCATCTCTCTCACTGGTTCCCCAGAACAAATCATTGTTTTTTCACCTTCATCTCATATATGCTACCTCCAAGTTCCCTTATACTTTCTGTTTACCCCCTCCAATAAAGTTACAGAAAATAAGAAGGACTGCGGACTGTGTGCATTAAAAGGGGATGAGTTTAACTGCCTGTTCCAACTCATTAGCTACAGTGAGCCTGGGCCAGAACAGTTCCCTATCCACGCCAAGCTCTGAAGGGGTTAAAAGTGCAATCCCATATAGTTGGGATTAACAGTGCTAATAGCAAAGGTCTGGCTGCTTTCATTTGTTTGGAAATTAGTAACAAACTGAATGTATTAGGGGCCTCTGAATGGGGAAGTGTTTGTCACTCAAGTGTTTTCTTTAACTTTATCTCCCCCCCCCCCCCACCTGTCCTTATCAGAGAACCAATTACATGAAGGGAAGGTTGGGAGGGGGAACTCTTGCTGATTACCGCACAGTGACATCACACAAATGGGAGTAATGAGAGGAAATCAAAACGCCTCCCAAGTCTCACTTTAACAAATAACTAAAAAAACGTATAGGAGTCAGATTTGGGTAAACAAATGTATCATTTACCCAGATTAGAGAGCTCGTTTACATGCCCCTTTAAATAAGTCCCATAATGTTTTCATTAGCCGAGCGTTCAAAAGATACATGAGAGCTTTGGCCTGTCCCCAGCACCTTCCTCCTTTCCTCCCCCATAAATGCATCTCCTTGTTCCTGGCACTTCATGCACTTTGGTTTTTATTTAATTCTTCATTTTAATGACATTTTTTTTCCCTACAAAAAATGAAAAGGAATTTCCAGCCTCCCACCTCCCGCTGAGAATAAGGGACACACATGTCTTGGTGTCTGCGGCATGTCCCTGCACTGCACGGACACAGCTGTGTTCCCATACAAGCAGCACTGCGTGATGGTACAACTCCCTGCATCAACTCCCTGCATGTCACTGTAACTCACTCCAACTCCTGGAATCGAGTCACTGCGTGTCACTAACTCACTGAATCAACATGTCACTGTTGGAGAGGGGCGAGTCTGCCCAAATCCGTGTCCCCGATTTTCTCTCATATTTAACCTGAAAACGGTTTCCCGGTGTAAAATCCATAAACGGAGTGGGTCGGTTTTTAATTCGAGCGGATTCATCAGAAACCGCCATTGGACACATCCCGGGGGCGGATTTGTATAATCTAATCCGTGGATTTAGCAAATCCATTGGCGTATTCTTAATAATCCGCCTACGGATCGCTGAATCCCCAGATTGGATTATACAAATCCGTCCCCGGGTTGCGGAATCCGCGCAGCGTATTGGTAATAATAATAAAAATCCGCAAAACGCGCATTGCTCTTTTTCGAGATTGATCTGCGGAAATCCGCCAACCAAAGGAACCGGCCGATCCACTGGGGATCCAAATCCGCCAACATTTGTTGCCTATCTCTAGTCACTGTAACTCCCTGCATGTCACTGTAACTTCCTGCATGTCACTGTAACTCCCTGCATGTCACTGTAACTCCCTGCATGTCACTGTAACTCCATGCATGTCACTGTAATTCTCTGCATGTCACTGTAATTCTCTGCATGTCACTGTAACTCCCTGCGTGTCACTGTAACTCCCTGCATGTCACTGTAACTCCATGCATGTCACTGTAATTCTCTGCATGTCACTGTAATTCTCTGCATGTCACTGTAACTCCCTGCATGTTACTGTAACTCCCTGCATGTCACTAACTCCCTGCATGTCACTGTAACTCAATGCATGTCACTGTAACTCTCTGCATGTCACTGTAAATCCCTGCATGTCACTGTAACTCCCTGCATGTCACTACAACTCCTCGCATGTTACTGTAACTCCATGCATGTCACTGTAACTCCTTGCATGTCACTAACTCCCTGCATGTCACTGTAACTCCCTGAATAAACTCCATGTATGCCACTGTCACATCGCATAAACTCCCTGTATGTCACTATAACTCCCTGAATAAACTCCCTGTATGTCACTGTAACTCCCTGCATGTCACCGTAACTCCCTGCATGTCACTTTAACTCCCTGCATGTCACTGTAACTCCCTGTATGTCACTATAACTCCCTGAATAAACTCCCTGCATGTCACTGTAACTCCCTGCATGTCACTGTAACTCCCTGCATGTTACTGTAATTCTCTGCATGTCACTGCAACTCTTTGCATGTCACTGTAACACCCTGCATGTCACTGTAACTCCCTGCATGTCACTGTAACTCCCTGCATGTCACTGTAACTCCATGCATGTCACTGTAACTCCCTGCAGGTCACTAACTCCCTGCATGTCACTGTAACTCCATGCATGTCACTAACACCCTGCACATCACTGTAACTTCCTGCATGTCACTGTAACTCCATGCATGTCCCTGTAAGTCCCCGCATGTCACTGTAACTCCCTACATGTCACTAACTCCCTGCATGTCACTGAAACTCCATGCATGTCACTGTAAGTCCCTGCATGTCACTGTAACTCCCTGCATGTCACTACAACTCCTTGCATGTCACTGTAACTACTTGCATGTCCCTAACTCCCTGAATAAACTCCCTGCATGTCACTGTAACTCTGAATGTCACTGTAACTCCCTGCATGTCACTGTAACTCCCTGCATGTCACTGTAACTCCCTGCATGTCACTAACACCCTGCACATCACTGTAACTCCCTGCATGTCACTGTAACTCCATGCATATCCCTGTAAGTCCCTGCATGTCACTGTAACTCCCTACATGTCACTAACTCCCTGCATGTCACTGTAACTCCATGCATGTCACTGTAAGTCCCTGCATGTCACTGTAACTCCCTGCATGTCACTACAACTCCTTGCATGTCACTGTAACTACTTGCATGTCACTAACTCCCTGCATGTCACTGTAACTCCCTGAATAAACTCCCTGCATGTCACCGTAACGGCTTGAATGTCACTATAACTCCCTGAATAAACTCCCTGCATGTCACTGTAACTCCCTGCATGTCACCGTAACTCCCTGAATAAGCTCCCTGCATGTCACTGTAAGTCTTCTTCTGTTCGTGACATCATGTGCGTTGATTTTTTTTTTCACTTGAAGAGACCTCTTCTTGCCCGGGGGCCGTTTTAACCCCAGAAACCAAAGATTAAGAAAATCCTGATTTTTTTAACAGTACAAAAAGCATTTTTTTATTTTAAAAAAGCAGGATATTCTCAGGGGGCAAAATACTAACAGTGTACGCGTTAAACTCACACACACACACGTAGGCTTCTGCGGGAGATTGCTGCTTAAGGCTACAGCCCCAGTCACTGCGTGAAGGCGCGCGCCGGGGCGGCTGGAGGCGCGTGCACCAGTTTAAGACGCGATCTGCAGTCCTAAGGTCGCGATGGGACGTGCTTCATAGCAGAGCAGGGGGGGCAAAGAGAAGATTTTTGCCGGGGGCGCGGCCATGATGTCACGCGGCTGGTTTGCCCTCATTGGTTCAACCACCGCCGTGATGTAGCCAGCGCTCGGCCGCCGCACCAAAAGACAAATGTCTTGTCTTTTGGCAAAGGCCATCGTGCTTTCTGCAGGTGCGCACAGGCAGCTACTGGGGCCGGCACCACAGTGGGCCATACCATGTGTGCGCCGTGCACACCGCTGGGCACACAGCCGCGGCCAGCGGGGACAAGGCCTTAAACAGCTGTCTTTCATCTCATTAAAAGTAATTACTCTGATATGATACCAGAGATAAGGCCTCATTGGTCAGTCCAACTGCAAATAGTCCCCATTCGGTGTGAGTTAACTATCTCTTCCTCTCTCACTTTATTCCATTATAGACCACTCTTTCCTGAAACCAACAACAAAGCTATGTTGCCCCCGAACCCTTCAAAAATATCAGAAGCAGCTGGGTTGTTTTCTGCATGTAAATCCTGCAGGTCCCAGCACTGCCCGCCCCCTGCCTGCTGTCCACCTCTAGTGGTTGCAGGACCAACTTCCATGTGGACTAAGCTACCTAGTTCCAGAGGTCACAGGCTCCCTGTTCATATGTGCCCACCTCCTATGAGGTGTTTTATCTTCACATCTCTGTGCCTATGCTCCCTCTAGTGCAGCCCTACTGTAGATGTGTTATGCCCACACAGTAGTAGTTCAGCGTGTGGTAGCAGAACCCGGCTTGGCTCCTCTTCCCTTTCAGTAGTGAATTCTCTCTGGCCATAAAAGGACGAGAACGGAGCTGGCGCCTCCATCCTTAGCCGTGTGGGCGTGTGCCAGAGCGCGAAGGCTCTGCCAGTGCCTGAAGCTGCAGCTCCCACCGCATTACTGCAGACTCAGCCTTACTGGCCGTGCACAAGCCTGCACTGTATCCACATTCACTAATCCTAGGGGCAGTCACCGGCGCCAATATTAACCCCCTAACTGCCGGAGGGGCCTGCAACACCGTGCTTTGCACTGGTTAAATATATATTATTGGCATATATTGTTTTTTTTTTAAATGTCTATATTATTACATGTTATTATATATTCTCTCGATGTTTATTTCCATAAATTAAGTGTCCACCATGCACTGGCAAATATTGTAACGCCGATATATTCTACTTCATAATCCAGATTGTAGAAATTACTCTCCAATATTGCCACGCACACAGGACTTTCTGTAGCGCACCCCAGGCCCCCCCCCAAAAAAAATGTAGTGTACCCCGAACTCCCCCCCCCAAAAAAAAGAAGATGTAGTGTACCTGCTAAATAGATATACAGTAGTTGGATGGTGCTATTAGTTACATCACTAATATCAGTATTAAACACATTCATTGGACCGTGCTATTAGTTACATCACTAATATCAGTATTAAACACATTCATTGGACCGTGCTATTAGTTACATCACTAATATCAGTATTAAACACATTCATTGGACCGTGCTATTAGTTACATCACTAATATCAGTATTAAACTCATTCATTGGACCGTGCTATTAGTTACATCACTAATATCAGTATTAAACACTTTAACGCCTTCACATTGCTTCTCCTCTGGCATTGAAGGGGTAAATAAAACTCGCTCACAGTCCGGGTGTAACACAGAAAAGAGAGCGCAAAGCCTTAGGCTGCGGTCCTAGTAATGTCTGTGACACGCGCGCCCGGCCGGGGGGGGTAGCGCGTGTCACAGCGTTAACTGCGGTCTGTGAGGAGAGGAGAATCTTGCGACGGGAGGGGGCGTGGTCGGGGATTTGTGGGGGCGTGGCCATTATGTCATGCGGCTGGTTCGCCCTCATTGGGTGAACCGCCGGTGGGGGCGTGGCCACGCCTCCGTCGCTAGGAGTAAACTCAATTTTATTGAGTTGGGAAAAACCCTGCCTCACGGCGCGGCTGCACCTTCAGCGTCACGCTGCGTAGTGGGCCCAGCCCCATTGAGGGGCGGTGCTTACATGCATAGTGCACGCCGCGCCGTGCGCACAGGCTGTTACTGGGACCGCAGCCTTAGGCAGAGCGTGGCATGACCGCGAGGCCCAGACTCCCCCACCCCTACCTTTCCTCCTGCCTCCTCTCTCACCTCTTGGTTACCGGTGACACTCCGGGGGCGGGGGAGGAAGCCGGGTGGAGGTTAAAAGCAGGCAGTGAGGGGTGAAAGAGGATTCCGTGCCCCTCACTGTTCTCCGGCCCTCCCTCCCCTTTTGGTTAAATTATTTTTTGTGTGAGTTATACTTGTATTGAATATATTTATATTTGAGGTGTCTATTGGGGTTATGTTGCCTCTGTGGTGGTGGCTGGTTGGGGGGTAAGTGCAGGGTAACCGTGCCAGACGGGGCTCAGTTACGGTAATGCCTGGTGGTGGCATAGTGGGCGAGTAGACAGGGCTCATGGTGATTTGAGTACCTGGGGCCCACCTCGCAACTGACGTAGGGTCAGTGGGACGGCTGGGACTTGGGACGGTCCCAGCTTACGGGCCATGATTTAAACATCATTGGCCTTACCTGTGGGGGGAGCGCTCTGGCAGGGTTAGCGGCTCCCCTTTTGCAGTAAATAAAAGCCACGCCCATTGCACCCCCAGACCTTTACGTGTGCGGGCTTTATTTGCAGGATGTTGCGAGGGGAGAGGGGGAGAGGAGCAGGGGTTGGGGGAGCAGCATCGCAGGCTCTACGGTCATGTAATTGTGTAAGTGTTGAGCAGAACATTGAGGCTGTTACTCTGTTACTCTGTTACTCTGTTACTCTTCAGAAATTAAACAAATATCCTCTGGTCTGGCCTTCTGACCAGCATGCTGCCTTCCTCACTGAATTATTGACCTTCGTGCGTTAGTAGGACATAGGCTAATTAGGAGAAGGCTGCCTCCTTTTAGACATAAACCAGTATGTAGTCTTAAAATGCTCATTTACAAAGTTCTTACAGCTCTTAAAGAAGCAGTCCCCCCTGAACATTTTTTATTTCCCCACTTCTTTTTTACATGGGGGGGGGGGGACTGGGAATCAGTGCATTTCAGCTCCAGGGGACACCAGAGATTTTCTAAGCACCAGATACTTACAAGTAGAGGTGCTGCCAGAAGCGTTTCCTCCCGGGAAGACAAGACGGAGTTCTAATCCCCCTGTGTAACGCTGGCTAACAGGAAGCCGGAATGTCGCCCGTCACGGATTCCTATTGGCCTGTGTGACGTGGAGTTACCAGGAAGTAACAGGTGCCACCTTTCACATACCTCTGGAACCAGGGAGTCCCCGGAGCTGAAATTGACATGGTCCAGCTCCAGCGACCCCCTGCTCCCCACCTACAGTATATAACAAAGGGAGGGGGGGGGGGGTTGCTAGGAAAGGATTGCTCCTTTGATGTGGTCAGTGCGTCAACCAATACATGAAGACACACAGGAAAGCAAATTATACACAGCACAGCCTGCCAACGAAGCCATGCACAATATATCGAAACCAAAGCCAGCATGGTAGGGGATCTGCAGCCTTAACTTCTTGTACATCAGGGGTGAGCTGGGCAACTCCAGGCCTCAAGGGCTACCAACAGGTCAGGTTTTAAGGATATCCCTACGTCAGCACATGTGGCTCAGGCATATCCTTAAAACCTGACCCATTGGTAGCCCTTGAGGACTGGAGTTGCTCACCCCTGTTGTAGATATACTACATCGAAATGTGCTGACGACCCACCCCTTTTTCCGCAGCGATTTCTCTTCCTCCGGCGGTTTCTGAGCATGGAAGTCAAATGAGAGCTACGGACCAGACCTGGGCAGCCTCTGGCAATCCGGCACATCTGGATGCACACGGAATGGGGAATGCATCCACTGGTCGCTGCTTCAAAAAGTAGCGGTAATGTGTATGTTTTTAGGAAATGATAACCCTGTTAAGCACGTTAGGGGGAAGCTTTTCTTACCATATACGAGAGAGAATTTGAGTCCATGCTAAAAAAAAAGATAGAGAATCCCCTCTTCTCTAGAAGGTGTGTGCTTAAACATGTAGTGTTACTCTGTACATGACATACTGTAGCAGTGGTAATCTATACTTCCTAGCACCATCCCATTACACATGTAGGTATGGAGTCCCGGCCACATTTGGCCAGACTGCACTATTTTGGCTCACACTTGCACCTAGAAGATGCAGCTTCAGACAGACACAGCTTCTCAGTTGGGTAAAGACAACCATTATAGACCAGCAAATGGGAAATCCTCCGCGGGGAACTATTTTTTGGGGTGGGGGTGCTCTACATACGAAATCAGTAACATACATACATTACCATAATGTAAAAATGTATAAACCCGGGAGGGGGGGGGGGGGTGCGACACCCCTGCAACCCTTAGTTTCAGCCCACATGAGTGCAGCGGTGGGGTGGTCCAATGAATAGATAACAGAACATGTGAAGGGTTCTCTGGTTCTACTGCGCTGTGGTTTCCAACGTCAGCACAGAAGTGGTTAAGAGCAGAGCTGAGTACAGCAGTTCTGGACACTCTTCAACTTTCCAACGGAGGACTTGCCTGTGGTTTGGATAAGACATTGGCCTGGCTGGATACCCAGTGCTACACACAGAGGAAGAAGAGGCTGAGGGTGAGTAAGCGTTTCTGCTTAGTGAGCCAAATACAATCACAGGAGGAGGAGGAGGAGTGGGAGCTGAGAATCACATGAGAATGTAATGTATTCCCCAGACTTACACCCCCAAACGCTGCCCTCTGCCCCCCCCCCTGACACCCACCGCACTTTGCTTTGAATTCTTTTGGTCTGCTTTTTATTTAGTATTATTTCAATTAATCCCTGTAATTAGGCACATTGGCAGACTGCATGTCTCTGTGCGTTTCGGAGAATGGAGAAGCTGAAACACACTTAGTAAATCTCAATATAAAATAGATCCCGTCTGACTGTGTCACTGTATCACCCCGTGGTGGGAGGGACAGGCTCAATGAACCATACTGTATGTCACTTCTGTCAGTGTCATTGGCTCACCAATCAGTGGGAAGGATACACTACATGAGCCAGAAGTCCCATCAGTCTGTGTCACTGTGTCACCCCTCAGTGGGAAGGACATGCTGCAGGGGCCAGAGGTTCCATCTGTCTGTGTCACTGTGTCACCCCTCAGTGGGAAGGACATGCTGCAGGGGCCAGAGGTTCCATCTGTCTGTGTCACTGTGTCACCCCTCAGTGGGAAGGACATGCTGCAGGGGCCAGAGGTTCCATCTGTCTGTGTCACTGTGACCCCTCACTGGAAAGGGCACACTCTATTGGCCATAGTTCCTTTCTGTCTGTGTCTGTGTCACCTAGGAGGTAAGAGGGACAGCTCCATATATCTCAGTGTCACCCTTTAAAAGGAGGGACAGACCTATTGGCTCAAATATCCCTTTTGCCTGTGTTATTGTGTAATCCTGCAGACTAAATCTGAGGCAAAGAAAAACAATTGTAAACCCTCCTGTTTATTAATGGGAAAACAAAGCTATTGTAAGATTTAGCTGAGAATATACAGCCCCCCCACCCCCCCCTGCAAACTGTGCATTACAATGGGTAAGCTGGAAGGACCAGCTGCTCCCTGCTCTGAGAGAGGAAGCCACTGTCCGTGCTGGGAGAAGTGACCCGAGGGAGGTGACACAGCAAACAGGATTCATGGGATCTGGCTCCAAGCAATGGATAAACCTGGTTTAAAGCCAAACCAAAAAAGCAAGAGCTATTCCATAAGGATCCAGTAACAGTTGAATATCACTATACTGGGAAAACGTAGATATGTCCACTCATTCATGTAGATGAGAGTATACATTCAACTCTTTACGGTTAAAAGGACACACAACGCGTTGCAAAATAGCAGACGTTAAAAAGATTAGCCAAATTAATCCTTGTCCAGGCAGAGATCAACATGTAATGGTGCGCAGTACATTTATTTTCACACAGAGTACTGTATCACTACTTTTTTATTTCTACAACAGAGTATCACTACTTTTTGTCATCCAGAACAGAGTATCACTACTTTTTGTCATCCAGAACAGAGTATCACTACTTTTTGTCATCCAGAACAGAGTATCACGACTTTTTGTCATCCAGAACAGAGTATCACGACTTTTTGTCATCCAGAACAGAGTATAACGACTTTTTGTCATCCAGAACAGAGTATCACGACTTTTTGTCATCCAGAACAGAGTATCACTACTTTTTGTCATCCAGAACAGAGTATCACTACTTTTTGTCATCCAGAACAGAGTATCACGACTTTTTGTCATCCAGAACAGAGTATCACGACTTTTTGTCATCCAGAACAGAGTATCACTACATTTTGTCATCCAGAACAGAGTATCACTACTTTTTGTCATCCAGAACAGAGTATCACGACTTTTTGTCATCCAGAACAGAATATCACTGCTTTTTGTCATCCAGAACAGTATCACGACTTTTTGTCATCCAGAACAGAGTATAACTACTTTTTGTCATCCAGAACAGAGTATCGCTACTTTTTGTCATCCAGAACAGAGTATCACGACTTTTTGTCATCCAGAACAGAATATCACTGCTTTTTGTCATCCAGAACAGAGTATC
Organism: Ascaphus truei; assembly: GCF_040206685.1. Classification (NCBI taxonomy): domain Eukaryota; kingdom Metazoa; phylum Chordata; class Amphibia; order Anura; family Ascaphidae; genus Ascaphus; species Ascaphus truei. Next base: position 22,981,612 of record NC_134489.1, read on the forward strand.
ACGACTTTTTGTCACCCAGAACAGAGTATCACGACTTTTTGTCATCCAGAACAGAGTATCACTACTTTTTGTCATCCAGAACAGAGTATCGCTACTTTTTGTCATCCAAAACAGAATATCACTGCTTTTTGTCATCCAGAACAGAGTATCACTACTTTTTGTCATCCAGAACAGAGTATCACGACTTTTTGTCATCCAGAACAGAGTATCACGACTTTTTGTCATCCAGAACAGAGTATAACGACTTTTTGTCATCCAGAACAGAGTATCACGACTTTTTGTCATCCAGAACAGAGTATCACTACTTTTTGTCATCCAGAACAGAGTATCACTACTTTTTGTCATCCAGAACAGAGTATCACGACTTTTTGTCATCCAGAACAGAGTATCACGACTTTTTGTCATCCAGAACAGAGTATCACTACATTTTGTCATCCAGAACAGAGTATCACTACTTTTTGTCATCCAGAACAGAGTATCACGACTTTTTGTCATCCAGAACAGAATATCACTGCTTTTTGTCATCCAGAACAGTATCACGACTTTTTGTCATCCAGAACAGAGTATAACTACTTTTTGTCATCCAGAACAGAGTATCGCTACTTTTTGTCATCCAGAACAGAGTATCACGACTTTTTGTCATCCAGAACAGAATATCACTGCTTTTTGTCATCCAGAACAGAGTATCACGACTTTTTGTCACCCAGAACAGAGTATCACGACTTTTTGTCATCCAGAACAGAGTATCACTACTTTTTGTCATCCAGAACAGAGTATCGCTACTTTTTGTCATCCAAAACAGAATATCACTGCTTTTTGTCATCCAGAACAGAGTATCACTACTTTTTGTTATCCAGAACAGAGTATCACTACTTTTTGTCATCCAGAACAGAGTATCACTACTTTTTGTCATCCAGAACAGAGCATCACTACTTTTTGTCATCCAGAACAGAGTATCACTACTTTTTGTCATCCAGAACAGAGTATCACTACTTTTAAATTTACAATTCCACTTTTTATTTTTTAAAGAAACAAGGATTGAGTGTAGAAAACCTGCATCCGCTCCTTTTTCCCCACACCATAGACGTTGTTTAAGCCTTTCTACAATACAGTACAAGGAGCTCTGCCCCAGTGTTTAATAAATCAGGCACAGTGCCACTACTTTTTTAAGTTACTCAAACCGCTGTGTCATGTGCAAACGCTGCAGCACTCCCTAAAACAGCATCATATCTGCAAATCATAGCTATTTCAATCCTGTTGCAGAATTGTATGTTGTTATTATAACGTGACACAAGGCAGGGAGACAATGTTTTGACCTGATGAAGGTCTTATGAGACAGAAACGTTGTTATTCTGCTATGTTGCATGTTGGGTGCATTTGAGTATGGGAATCTTTGCTGACAAGCCGTGCTTCCTTCTCTGCAGCCAATTATTGATTGAGTAGTCACTCCCCACTGTTTGATGGAATGGTATGTATTTATTTTTCTGTATCTAAACACAATGGTCCATAAAGACTCCTTAAAGCCTATTCAACTAAATGGGCTGTAAGAGGGCATATTTAATAAGCCATGCTCAAAGGTGTCTTATGGAGTAGCCTGACTTAGTAAATATGGCCCCATTGGTCAGCCACCTAAATGTTACCTCTTTAACATGCCACTCCCCTTGGTCCTATTATTATTAGAATTATTAATATTACCATCCTTTTATTTGTAAAGCGCCAACATATTCCACAGCGGAGCACAGTGGAGGCACAGAGTGACATCAATTAAATAAACAGAATGACATACAAATAAGTGCAAACTAGTGCAAACAGCTACAGAAGTAACCAAGGCCTGCACCTGAGAGCTTACTCTCTAGATGGAATAAGGGACAATGTTGAAACAAAAGGGGAAGTGGCTTCCCATTGTGGGACAGAGTACAATAGGGCCCTGCTTCTCGGCGTTTCGCTCCTTGGCCATCCGCCAATACCGCGGTACCGAGAAGGGGGCCGACATGTCCGCACATGCGCAGAAGAGGGATGGCCGAGTTCGCGCATGCGCCGAAAGGGTAGGAGACACGGAAAACCGCCGGTGGACATAGCAAAGGCTATGTTCCGCTTTTTGGTGATTTTCGCTTTCCGGCGGCCCCCTGGAACGGAACCTGCCGTATGAGCGGGGCCCTACTGTATACCTCAGGGTCGAGTGTGGTCCAGCCACAACGCTGGATCCATTATGGTTTGGGGATGTTGGGCAGTGTTAGGCCCGGGCCATGGTGCCTTCACCCGTGCAGAGGCGTGCGGAGGCTCTGAAGTTACCCGCGTAAAGCGGGTGCTTTCCCTGTCCATGGTCGACGGGCCGTGGGGGGCGTTCCTGGGGGCGTCACGGAGCTGGTTCACCCTCATTGGGCGAACCGCTCACGTGACTTGCGTGTCGCGCCAAGAAATCAGTTTCAACTGATTTCTTGCGCAACGCACGCCCCCTCCTGCCTCCGCCCGTGTGCGCCCGCGCGGTCTATGGGCGCGTTCAATGCCTTAAGGCAATCTGATCGCGCCCCGTGCGGAAGCCTCTGCGCGGTCTCCCACACCATGGACTCAGCCTTAGAGAGCATGGCGTTTGGTCCTAGAAGGGACTGGCCCTTTAATACTTTTGCTGTCAGACAGGCCACTAACACATTGTGCTGCAATGCGCCCGCAGGCCGCTCTGGCAGTAAGAGGGTTAATAAATTGTGTCAAGAAAATGGAAGCCGGGACGCAGCCTGTAATGAAACAAGCCGTCAGGAGCAATGTCTGCTCACAGCACCAATACACTGAGACTCTAACAGGGAAAGTGATGTCAAACACAAGAACTGAACATGGTCCAGAGCATCTACAAGAGCAGGAGGGAGAGAGGGGGACAGGGGGAGAGGGGGATCTCTCTTTCTCTCTGGCATTTCTCAAACATCCCTGCATCAGAGACTGAACAGACACACACAGCTCTGCTCTCCCTCTGCTTCTTGTACTGGCCTCTTCTGTGTTTTTCCCGGGAGCTGACATTTTTTAGGGTGAGATTTTCTGGAGCTGAGATAGACACGGGAACTATAGAACTGTTGCATTCCACTTTCCCTCCCTGTGCCCCAGGAATGATCATTAGGTTAGGATTGTATCTTTATCTCCGGGACGCGCTGTCCTTGCAATGATTCTATTTTCGGTAGCATTATATAAACAACGTTATTAATATATTAATGCACTCACTCCGAATCAACTCTGAGATAAATGCACCCTATGAAAACGCTTGTTACAAGTACAGCCTCAATTATTATACAAACAAGTCTCATAATCTAATCATTTATCAACATTTTGAGGTTTAAGGAGTGACCTCCTGTTCCAAGGAGATTCTGTGGTTGCTATTTCCACTCCCAGAATCCTCTGCCTCTCACATCCTCACTGTTTATGGGTTCTCCCCTCCCAAGTGAGGGCAATGACATCATCAGACTGGAATGTAAGCTTCATCTGATTATATCTGCCATGCTTTTCTGTGCCAGGAAGCTGGGATGTTCAGACTTTCTCCCAATTTAGAAAGGTCCATAAAAGTTTAAGAGGGAACAGCAAAGATTTTGAGGGATGAACTTTCACAATATGTATTTTGTTAAGAAGGGAAGCTGTATGCAGAACACAATAATTACATATAGGGGGCCCTCATACTCTGAGGACCCTGAATAACAAGTATCACACATGTAAGGAGAGGTTAAGGAGGTACCTCGTTGTGCAATTGTCCCACAATGTCTCTTAGGCTGCGTCCATAAAGGGGGGGGATCAGTGCTGAGGCGCGCTGACGCTGAGGCTCGCCTGCTGAAGCTGTGCGATTTCATGCACATGCAGGCGAGCCAGCGGGCGCGATCGGGAGGTGGGGGGAGGCGGGGCAGTGACGTCGCTGGGAAAATCGCCCGTGACGCACTGACGTCAACGTCACGGCGCCGACGTCACGGCACCGTGATGTTGACGCTGCTTCGCGCTGATTCGATGTTTTCAGCTGACAGCGCGCTGAAAAACAGCTTGGCTGTCGGCTGAAAAATCCAACTCCTCAGCCCGCCTGCGGACGCTCGCGTGAGCCCCCTCTAAAGACATCCTCATTGAGGATGCCAGGGCTCAGCGCGGAGCGTTTGCACGGCTCAGCGCTGCTTGTCCCTCTATGGACGCAGCCTTACTTAGTCCCAATATCCTATGATCTCAGTTCTTTCAGTGTCTCACAGCCATTGGCCGAAGGGCATGTCCGTCAATATGCTTATGTGTGTCCTTAGGGGTGTTACACTCTCCATAAGTAGCAAATAAGCCATAACGCAGCTCTAAGATTAACCTGGAACCAAAACGAGTTCCATAGATATAGTAAATGTTATAAAATGTAGCTGTAGTCTCAACAACAGGTGTGATTTGCAGGTAAGTCTATTTAGTAATTGACAGGTTAAATCCTAATGTGAGTAAAGTTGGAGAGACGGAGAGGTGTATAGGGATGAGGTCTGTGTAATTACACTGTCTCTAAACTGCAACACTTGGTGGGGGGATATGCACAACAGAGGAAAATGTAGAATTACCTCTGAAGCCCCCTCTCCGAGTACAGTGTTGATCCTGGCTTCCCTTCTCATCCGTTATCGCGGTGCAGAGTATGGCGACTCTGTGTGAGGCACCGTCTCCCCCACGTAGGATGAAGTCGAGTCCTGTGTGATGTACACCTGCACGGCTGCTGCGCGTCACCTCAATCCGAAATCTAGGCGCAGGGGTTCAACGTAGGATGGGCTATCCCCCTGTTTTGTTTTAGTATGTTTATTTGTTTTTATGTAGTTCAATAAATTTCTTTTATTTTTCACTATCGCGGTGAGTTGCAGAGGGCTTTTGCATAGTTTTGCAGTCTTTTTTGCGTCCAGACCATCCTACATTGAACCCCTGTGTTACACTCTCCCCCTGATAAAAAAAACATTGTTGACCCCATTAAAGCTGCAGTTCAAGCTGCCGTTTTTTAATATATACTTTTTTTCCCCCATTCAATATGTGCATCAATACAATCTGCACACTGACACGTGATTAGCTAAGCTGCAGATTGATCTGTTCTCCTGTGATCAATCGCTTGCTCCGGGTTATTTAATTCAGTTCTTGCACAGCATTATGGGAAATGTAGTCCTGGAATATGATTGACTAGGCAGTTACTAGATACAATCGGTTCACTGCTAGAGAGAGGGCGGGTCTCAAGAGCCAGAGCCTATCAGAAGGGGAAGGGGCTGTCACTTTGGAAATGTTTCCTACATTAGAAACATTAACAATGTCTTTCAAACAGTTTTTTTTTTTTTTAATGCCACAAGTATTTTTTCATAGTACAGAACTGATTTATTTAAAAAAAAAAAAAAAAAAAACACATGTAGGATATTGTTTGAACTGCTGTTTTAATCTCTATACATTTTGGCAACAAGAGAACACAATACACAATTTCTAACTAACACCTGATTCCTCTCAATAGACAGACCAATACAAGGCCATCCTCTTTTGAAATCCTAGTTGGCAAAATCTGCCCCCCCTTTTCTAAGACCATTTTGTTTGCTGGCATCTACCTCCCCCCTAAAGCCCTTCTCCAGCCCCTGACTGAAATCACCCAGTTTCTTGGCTCCATTTCCTCTCTGAATGAGAAGAGTGAGCTGCTAATTCTTGGGGATTTCAACTTCAATTGGCTCGACTCTAAAAACCACAAAATCCAGATACAAATCAAGTCACTTAACCTATCACAACTCATTTCCCAACCCACACGGACAAACCTGAAATCGCATAACATTCCTTGCTAGGCTGGATTCTCTCCTCTAGTCCCAGCAGAATCCAATCCTCTGGCATCCTTCCTGACATTTTCAGTGACCATGCAATAGTGTACTGTGTAAGGAAAATTAAACCGCCCCAATCAAGCCCTAAAGTTCTCACTTGAATGAGCCTCAGGAAGCCTGAGGAAGCCGTCCAATCGGCGAAACGCGTTGCTCTAATTCGGTGAAGACTTTTGGACTACTGGGGCTTCCGTAGCTGGGGGAAGCAGTTGTAAACACAGCCGCGCCAGGAACTGCCATCCATTCCGACTCCGGACGCGGAGGAGAGTGCGGCCGGGAACTACTGCAAACCACAGCCACGGGAGCACGCCGGGACAGTGTTATTTTATGTGAGTGCATTTGTTATGGATCTAATTTAATGTGTATTAAACGTTTACGTTTTTAAGATCATTGCTGATCCCAAAATGTCATTTTGCCTCACCCACGCCACTTGCTGAAACGGGGAGGGAAAGAACACCAGAAAGGGAGGACCGTGAGAGAGACCCACATTTAACCCCCTGCCTGCCAGCAGCAGCGTGCACAGCACCCCTGGGATTATCTTGGACGGGCAATCTAGGTTTATACCATAAAGACATCTGCCCTACACCTCTACTCACACTGGGCCGTGTGAGTATTTATTTATTCATATTGTGAACCACCACGACCCCTCCTGCACCCAATTGCGGAAGGGTTATCATCTATCACAAAGATACCATCTTTGGATTGTGTTTACACACGGCCGTGTAAGCATCTATTATATACTTTACCTTTATTTTATTTTTCACCATCCCACCCCCCCTTACTGGGTCCACTATAAGTCAAACTGATTGTCCATATTTGTTTATTTGTGCATTTATTTATCCCTCGCTCCCCCTATTCTGTTTGTCTCTACGTCTCCATAAGGGCTTTGGATCATCCCTTTATTAGGGGTAGAAGCAGAAGGGATCACAAGAACACCTCTATACTTATAGAGAGTAACCGTATTTATTGGTTTCACCGCTCTTCTGAAAATCTGACACTAAAGGTAAGCGCCTGGTTCCTCCATACTGTCTATTCCCTAAAGTTCTCACTAGAACATTTATAAACTTGAGCCCACAACAGTTTCTGGCTGCTCTTACCAACTGCCCTTGGTACCGAATCGACTTAATTCCCGACCCTGATTCTGCGCTCGACTATGTCCAATCTGAGTTCTTAAAACTCTGTGATACCCATGCTCCACTACGCAAAATAAGGGTACGGGGGGGCCATCTTCCATGGGTTACAACTGACCTTATAGCACTCTACCATTTCAGGGATGCCTTGTGGAAAAGCTACATAGTAACTGGCACTACCAAGGATCTTAATCACTACAGATGCCTGCGGAACATGTGCACAAGGCAAACAAGGCATTCAAAAGCACAATATTACTCTGACAATCTTCACCAAAATACATCAAACCCAGCTAACTTCTGGAAGGTTATCAACAATATATTCCAGCCTTCTAACCATCAACAACCAAGTAATATCACTAAGGAGGATATTACTCTGACAAACCCCACTGACATTGCAAATGCATTCAATGACTACTTTGTGGGGTTTGTTACTAACATATTAGCGAAACGCAACCCAAACCACAAACATGAACCTCATTCTGAGAGTACCCCTATAGCCCCACCCTCTCCCAACACTGCTCACAATTTTCAATTTGTCCCAGTATCCGAAGAGATTATACAAGTGCTCCTCCAATTAAAACTAAGCAGCCAATGTGGACTTGACCTACTGCCATCTAAGTTCCTACGACTTGGTGCCCCAGCCATTACCAAACCAATTGCTTCCATAGTCAACTCTATCCTGTCTGCAGGCCATATCCATAAGACCTGGAAAACTGCCAGAGTTGTCCCAATCTTTAAAAGTGGGGACAAAAACACTGATTCAAACTACAGGCCAATCTCCCTTCTCCCAATCCTATCCAAAGTCATGGAAAAATGTGTCCACTCCCAATTAAGCGATTACTATAACAAGACAAATTTCCCTAGCCAATTCCAATCTGGCTTTCGCCCCAAACACTCTACCGTAACTACCCTGCTAAAAGTTTGCAATGAAATCCAGTGTGGAATGGAACAGGGACAACTCACTGGAGCAATATTCCTAGATTTTGCAAAGGCTTTTGATACTGTTGATCATGTTATCTTGCTTAACAAACTCCAGTGCTCTAGAATAGGGAAGCATGCTTTAAACTGTTTTCATTCCTACCTATCAGGTAGATCCCAACATGTGTCCATCTCAGGCTCTAACTCCAACCCCTTGGATATCACCTGTAGTGTCCCGCAAGGCTCTGTTCTGGGGCCCCTACTCTTCTCAGTGTTCATCAACGATCTTCCTACAGCTTCTAAGGGAGCCTCAATATACATGTATGCAGATGACACAATCTTATATGCACACAGCCATAACCTCTCCGACCTTGAACACTTACTTCAATCTGACCTTTTGAGACTTGAAACTTGGATTTCCCACAACAAACTGTTTTTAAACCCTGACAAGACTGTTACAATGGTATTTGGGACCAAGACTAAATTCCTAAAGCTTCCAATGACTGAGCTCCAGATCAAAACCAACGTTCTGAAACCTCCCTAACTCCTAAAACCTCCCTAACTCCTGTTACTAGTTTTAAATACCTGGGCATATGGTTTGACTCCCATTTAACATTCGGGATGCACATTTATACCCTGACATCAAAAACCTATGCCAAACTTGGTGTACTTTACAGGAACAAATCCTCCCTAAGTCTGCTGGTCAGAAAGTGTATCGCACAGCAGATGCTAATGCCAATTATCGACTATGGGGACATAGTGTATGGCTCGGCACTGCAAACCCACCTTAGCAAACTTGACATCCTCTACAATTCAATTTGTCGTTTTGTTCTCAAATGCAACTACAACACACATCACTGCGAAATGCTCAAAGAAATAGATTGGTCATCACTTGAGTCTAGGTGCAAAGTTTATCTCCTGTCTTGCCTTCAAATACTTTCTGGGCAAGCTACCCATCTATCTGAACAAGCTCCTCACCCCTACCACATGCAGCACTTATCATCTGAGATCAGACTCCAAATGACTGTTCATGGTCCCACGGTTCAACAAAGTATCCGGCCACTCCTCCTCTTACCGTGTACCCCAAAACTGGAACAATCTACCGGAAACTTTAATAGCCACCACCAGTCTAAGTTCTTTCAAAACTAAGGTTGCGGTCCCAGTGTGTGCCGAGGCATGCGCTGTGTGCACAAGCACCACCCCCCAATCAGTCCGGTCCCAGTCCCTACCTCCGCGTGGAAGGTGCAGCCACACTCTATGATGAGTTCTCTCAAATACTAGTATTTGGAACTCATGACGGAGGCGTGGCCACGCCCCTGCCGGTGGTTCAGCCAATGAGGGAGAACCAGCCGCGTGAGGTCATGGCCATGCCCCCACAAAACCCTTCCACGCCCCCTCCCATCGCAATCTTTCCCTCTCTTCCAAGACCGCGATCTGTGGTGAAGCGCTGTGCACGCGCCGCCCCCCCACCCCACCGGGCACACGTGCTACATTGCTGACTGGGACTGCAGACTAAAGCTGTCTCACATGTTAATCTGGTCTGTAACTGTTACATAAGCCTATTATATATATATTATCTCTTACTGTGCATGCAATGTCTTGTATATAATGTATACCCTGTTCACTTATGTAACTATGTATTGTAACCATGTATTATTTGTCATATTAACTCTATGCCCAGGACATGCCTGAAAACGAGAGGTAACTCTCAATGTATTACTGCCTGGTAAAATACTTTATAAATAAGTAAATAAATACAAAAGCAGGTGAGAGCATATAATGACAGTTCCCACATACTGCGTTGCTGGCTCACCAGCAGGTGCCAAATTGTTATGGTTCCCCTGGATCACTTATCATAGGGGTCACTTTCCTTGGTATGCCACGCACTGGGACTTCAGTAGACACCTTTGAGGAATTGTATGTTAACCTCATAGGCAGCCTAATCTCTCTCTGGGCTCGTGGAGGATATACTCTGGGCTCTACTGGTACCCTAACTTGTTCCACCTCAGACGCTGATGCTAGGGGCGAGCCATGGTCTGCTCTGTCGGTCCTCTGACTTTTTTCAGATCTGTCTGGACTTTGGTCAGGCTAAATCTCTTCCTCGCTCAACTGCGGATCTATAGGGACAAATTCCTCGGCTTCAGGGTCCAGTCTAGTCCTGGCAGCTTAGGATAAGTCTTGTGACCAGGTCCACCTGCAATATAGCTTCACGCGCGAGCATCAGGTAGTATAGGGAGTATCATGTGGTCTCATCACGGATACAGTTGTATGCATCCACTAAATTGTGCATGTGTTGGCTCCATTTTCCTTTATCCCTGGTATCCAAAGTTTGCATCATGTATAGTAGGGTTCTGTGGAACCTTTCAGGCTGAGGATCTCCTTGTGGGTGATAGGGTGTCGTCCTGGATTTTCTTATGCCACATAAGTGTTACAGCTCTCAAAATCCCGTCCCTGGTGAGAGTAAAGTCTGGCAGATACTCCATAGTGCACAAAGTAGTTTTCCCATAGTACTTTGGCAACTAGTGGTTCGCTGGTCCTTGGTTGGGAAGGCTTGAGCATACCTAGTGAAATGGTCTGTAATCACTAAGATATTGCTAATGTTCCTACTTTCTGGCTCTACGGACAGGAAATCCATGCACACCAAGTCCAGGGGCCCATTATTACTCATATTCATGGGAGGGACCACCCTCTATGGTAGTGTTTTCCTTGGCACACATCACCCACAATTCTTACAATTCTCTTCAACGTCCCTAGCCATAAGGGCCCGGTAGAAATGGTCCTAAACCAGTCCCAGAGTGCCTATGGTTATCATGAATGGAGCTTAGTACCACTTGGTGGTATTTAAGTGGAAGTACTAACTGCTCGGTGATTCAATACTGAGAATTCTTGGCAATTCTGAACAACACTCCACTCTTCATTACCAGATTATGCCATTGTCTTACTAGTAGGTGGACATCAGGATGCACCTTCCTAACGGACAAGATGTGTTTCTTCTGGTCCAGGGTTGACCACAATTCCCATATGTCTGGGTCCAGCTGCTGCACTTCCCACAGATCCTGTCGATTTTGAATCTGGGCAGTCCAGTTTCAATTTGCCCACATCACACATCTGGGGGCCTCAATTTGTTTTCTCCGTATCCCTGTGGCCGTAAACTCCTGTCAACTGTAACCCCCTTGTTTCTTACGACCCGTGGAGGACCACTTCTAAACTTTATAGAAATTCCGATAATTTCTCCCCCTCTTGTAGATACATCCCCTGAAGTGGAAGTACAGCTCTTCTCCACTTTCGGTAGTCACAAAAATGTTTTCTATGGCGTGCAGGTACGTTCCAGGAGTGACAGCTTCTTTCTCTTCTTCAGCTGCCCTTACAATAGCCAATGCAGGCACTTTAAAGCTTTCCGCGACCTGGACTTTCTTATCCTGCTTTGAGCCCCTCCATTCTTGTACCATCTGTGCGACCTGCTCTATCCAGCTCTTGAAATCATCCTCACCAGTGGGGATTTGCCTTACGCCTGAGAAAGTTCATAGCGGTAGTAACTGTCCCTTATTCAGAATTTCATGAGATTCACCACTAGTTTCCTCATGGCTGTCATGAGCGCCTCAGGCGATGTAGGGGAATAGTCTGTAGAGGAGGTGGGGACAGCGCAGCGGGTGCAACTCATTTTGGAAGTCTTCCATAGTGGTCCCCTCTTTAACTAGGAACTCTCTGACTTTATTATAGTGGCACTAATGGGGTCGCTAGGGCCAGTGGGGGGGGCTATGGCATGTTGTTATATCCACATTTCGTTTTTTCCTGTTCCCTTTACATTGTTGGGCATCAGGGCAGGGTCAATATTTGCATTACACATACACAGTACAAATGCATCTTTGATATCATAATGTAACACTTTCCCTTTTATTTGAGCCCTATCAGTGGCAAACCAGTCGTTCAGAATGGCACGCTCATGGTGATATGCACAGCAAGGGGGCACTATGGGGTGTATTTTCTGGGTACTTTGAGAATGTTCCAGAATGGGCTAGTGCCAATTTAGTAAAGTTTTAGTGCACCATTGTCTGACGGTTACTGTGACTTAGGGGAGGGTTTGTCGTTATTCATACCAACTAAATGTCTCAGCAGTGCCTCCAATGTAACTACTCTTTCTTTCGTTCTGTGTCTTAGTATGGAGATACTAGGGCTGGTGCCTGAGTCTATTATCTATCCTATACAGGGGAGACAATCAGCCTAAAAGAACCTGGCTGGGGTCAGACAACAAAGAGTAACACGTATCTTTTGAGTAACCGTACTTTATATATGCAGAACACAATAATTACATACAGGGGCCCTCGTACTCGGAGGACCCTGAACACATATCACACTTGTAAGGAGAGATTAAGGAGGTCTCTTGCTGTGCAATTGTCCCAGAATCTCTCTTACTAACTAAAGGGCCACTGTTGATGACGGAACAGCGTTGGCGCTTGTGTAGCATATGTTGGTATTATGGGTGCGGGCCTGTTACTTCGCAAAGAGTGGTGTAAACGGTGTATAATGAAAAGGATACTGCAGGGTAGTAGGGCTGACCGCCTGAATGTGGGTCTACGTGGCCTACTCACTGCTTCTGGACCCTCAGGTTATGTGGGTTTCCTTAACACCGATGAAGTAGGCTCTGCTACTGCGTTGTATCTCTCACCAGGCTCCACGGGACAGTTACTCCCTCTCTCTTGCTCTCTGCAGGACTCTCTACCTCCTCACATGCTGCTCCCAGCCTATCTCTCTTTCCACTCCTCTCTTGTGATGTCATACTCATAATGTCCTATGGCCGGAGGGTATGTCCATAAATATGCTTATGTATTACAGATGGATGAAATAAACACATTGCAGATCACTACCGGAGCTGAGAAATATACAGTGCATGGGTTAACTGTATCCACTCTGCCTGGCTTCTCATCTCTCTCTGACACGGCTGGGAAATAATCCGTATTTCCGGTGAGTGGAAATAATTAAAATCTTTAGGATCCAGGGGGACAGATTTGTACAGATGTTTCCAGCAGTAAAACGCACAGCACCTGTGAGGAACATCAAGATCGGACCTCGTGAGGGTCCAGAGGCTCATACGCTGCTCCCTGGGAGAGGGTGGGGAGCATATATTCATGTTAGTACACAGAACTTGTAGATCATACAATGCTGCACCAAACAGACAGCTCCCGAGATGTTCACCTGAACTGTAAGACCCTATTAAAAAAAACATTCACCATAATTATTAGGAAAAATGTTGATATCCACGGTGTCCCACTGCATGGGAAACAATGTAAGATAAGTCTATATGCTGATAGCATCTTATTCTTCCTGACTAAGCCCCTTACTACTGTAGCGCCGACGAGTATTCTAAAACAAACCTGGAGCAATCCCCAACAAGACCCAGGTACATGCTGCAACATTTCAGTGACATTTCTGCAGACAGACTAATGGCCCATCGGATTAACACCGGGGGTCCCTGGCAGTCCCATTCAAACTGAATGAGACTGCCAGGGACCCCTGCTGTGTTAATCCGATGGGCCATTACTTTCTGCAGAAATGTCACTGAAATGTTTGCAGTATGTACCCAGCATGTACCCAGCATGTACCTGGTGATAGCCCCAGATTTTCCAAGGCAAGTTTAAGGCAAGTTTTAGAATACTCGTCGGCGCACCTGTATATTGCCAAATCTCTTCATGGAGCTGTCTAAGTACCTGGACCTATCAGGATTTAAGATCAACAATATGGAGGCACTGAATGTGAATGTCCATACGGATAAGGAGTCCCTGAACTTTCATTTCAAGCGGAGGGAGGACTCATTGAAATACTTCGGAATCCACCTCACACGTTCATATGGAACTGCGTATCAAGCACATTTCCCTCCCTTACTACAAAAGCTTAAAGAAAGACCTTCAAACCTGGTCACAGTGTCACATATCCTGGGTGGGAGCATTAATGCCATCAAAATGAATCTACTCCCAAGAATCCATGATCTTTTCCACACCTTGCCTATCTCCATAAAAGAGGCAGATATCAAAGATCTACAAACCGATATTACAACATTTACTTGGCAGCATAATAAACCGAGGGTTAGAAAGCTTATCCTCCAACAACCAACATCAACTGGAGGTTTAGCACTACCATGTATTCTTTCTTACTACAGGGCTGCACAGGCCAGCTAGCTAGTAATGTGGCATACAGACCCCTGGCAAAAGAGTTGGTTCGAAATAGAAGAGTCCACTATCGCCCCAACAAAAATAGGTACATGAACCTGGTTACCCCCAGGCCTTAAAAATAGACTACAACATTTCATTCTACGATTTTGCACTCCTTAAAGATATGGAGAGTAATAAACTCTAACTACGGTCTGGCTTCTGCCAAGTCCTTGCCGACGCCCCTATTCGGGAATCCTGACTTCCCACCCGGGTTGAGAAAAGATGACTTCTCTCAGTGGTGCTCTGGAGGCTTAACTAAGATCAAAGGCCTCTGGGACGCAGAGAAAATGCTGTCCTTTGATGAACCCAATGAGAAATATGACACCAAGCAAAGAATTCTTCCGCTTTCTTCAGCTGAGAGATTTTGTACAACACTTGCGCCCATCCCAATTGCTGTGGAATTTTGAAAGGCTATGTGTAAATGTAGTAATTAAATTTCACCGCTATATATCTCGTTCTTAATTAAAAGTGACCAGGACAAATGTAAACATATTAAGCAGTGGGAGAGCGACCTGGGTTGCGATCTGGATAATGATGACTGGGACGACATTTACAAAGCTATTGCTAAAAGCTCAATATGTTGAAGTCATTAGAGAGAACCCTTATAAGCTTCTGATGAGATGGTACCTCACACCGGTGAGGCTTTCTGTGATGTTCCCAGGGTCTTCACACCTTTACACGAGGGAATGCGGACAACAAGGCGATGTCTTTCATATGTGGCGGTCATGCCCTAAGATCATACCTGTATGGGCCAAAATGAACAGGTAGCTGAAGTTATTGGAGCTAACAGTACTTTGGACCCAGGGAACGCTCTGCTAAACAAACCAAATCAAGGTATGAGCAGTCCACATATTTACTGCCACGTGATTTGCAATTGCCAAACTGTGGAACAAGCAACAAATCTCAACAGTCCGACAGATAAAAGAGAAAATCTGGTACTGTATGTGTACCAGATGGAAAAACTCTCCAGCCTCTTGAATGATGCTTGTGCAAAGTTTCAGCAGACATGGGAGCCCTGGAAGAACTATATTAATGGTCCCAGATTTCCGACCTACATGCTCTGGTCAACCACAAGATAGATTAGCTTGAAGTTGACACAACGTCAAAGTGGAGTTGGCCTCCCCATCCTTTTGTTCTCAGGTTGCCTGGGACCAATGGTGTTATGGGTGGCTAAAGCAGCAGGAACGAAGTTTTGTTGTCAATGATAAAAGTTATGTGTATAGATAACATCTCACAGTTGTGTGCTGTATAAAGTGTGCCTGATTTCACCTATTGTCTATCCTGTGACGGTGTTCGTCTCAAATCAGGAAGCGGACTCCCAGGGCTGAGGTAGGGATGTAAATAAACCGACCAGAGCCCAGGGACAGAGTCCTGTAAGAGTATCCGTAGTCGGTAAGCAGGCAGAGGTCAGGAGCTGGTCAGAGGTCAGCAGCATTGCAAAGTCCAGGATACAGGCAGAGGTCAGGGCTGGCAGAAAGCGGCGAGGTCGGGGTCACGGTCCGGGGCCAGCAACAGGGGAATCAAAATAGGCAAAAGGGTAAAGCGTGACTGCAAAGACCGACACGAGCTGCAAATGTAGGAACTTTGCTCGGCGACTCCCACTAGGAACTGCAGCCTTATACAGCAAGCTGCCAGTACCCGAAATGGCCAGTTTGAGTAGAAAGGGCAGGCAGTCTGGAAAACCTGAACTGGCAGCAAAACCCAGCACGGATCGCGCAGAATCCTTACATATCCATACCCTTCCCCCTTAGGCCGCGTTTATAGTGACGGTGACGCGACCGATGACGTCACCCGTCGCCGTCGCCACTGGCGAAAGTTACACTAAGGTTTGGAGTGACGTCACGAAGGGGGCGGGCAGAGTGCAGTAGGCGCTCTGTGATTGGTGTAGAGACAGTCACGTGGCGACTGACTCTCCCAAAATCAAATTCTATAAGCGCATGCGGCGGATCCAATGTATTTGTTTTGGCGCGGCGTCGCATCGCCATCGCCGGGCACTATAAGTGCAGCCGTACCTGTCCCCCACTTCCCTGATTTTTGAAGAAAAAAAAACAATAAAGATCAAATTTAAAAAAAGAAATAAACAAAAGACTTTAATCCAAAACTGTCATTGGATACAATCCGCTGATGGATTTTAACAATCCAATCCGTGCACAGATTGCGGAATCCTCGGATTGGAATGTCGGAGGTAAAAATAAAATCCGGGAAAGACCAGACCTTTTTGAGACTGATTTGCAAAACTCTGCAGACCAAAGGAACAGGCGGATCCAAAGCGGATCCAAAGCGGATCCAATCCACCAAAAATAATTGACCGTTTCTACCCAGAGGATGCCTCTAATGAGTAATATCTTCCCTCAGTATATATCTTTACTGTGCTGCTATAACTATTTGTTTCTTAAAAGGGTCTCATCCAAGTCAGCACTGCCCCTTCCCCTTCTTCAATAGAAGTGAAAGTCAGGAGCCGGGCACCCCCAAATGGAGACGCAATAGAGGCAATTTATTGCATGGTAGAAAGTTTCAAGCCAGGAACAGCCAACGTTTCCGTCCTCACGAGATCTTTGTGAGGGCGACAATAAATCAACAGCAATAATGTCCCTCCACTTCTTACATCATAAATATAACATAAACCATTTGAAAATGATGTCAACACGACTAATTCTTTGTGTAAAAAGATGGTGCTCTTCTGGAATCACGCACAGTTACCACAGCTTTTTGTTTGGCACCTTGAGATATCCTACAGTGAGTGGGAGGTGAGGAGAGGAATGGAGGGGCCCTTGCCGAGAGTGGGAGGTGGAAGTTTCCCTGATATGCTCATTTCAAAGGGGTGTGCACACACATCTCTGTTTTCAGGGGAAGCAGCATATGGGAAACATTAATATCACAACGTTCTTCAGGGCAGGAAATCAGAACACATTTCTGTCTACGGGTCAGGATTGTCTCATACTCTCTTGCTTCTCTCTGCATTTTGTTTTTTTGGAAGGAGAATGAACATCTGAACATCTTCTCTAAGCTGTGAAATGTGCAAAACGCAGGCTCGAGGTTCTGGCTATTTATGGATGTGATGTCACTGCCTGGCCACAGAAACAGTCATGATGTCACTTCCTGCAGTCAACATTCTAGTAGTGATATGTGCAGCTGGTGATACCACTAAAATACTTTACATAGAAACTCACTTTACATAAGGGCCATTTTGCATAGAAAGGACCAGCTTTGTTGTCACTTAAAATGTGATGTTAACATAAATTAACGTCATGTTAAAGGCGCAATCTAAGCGCTGCATTTTTTTAAGTACAGTCCATTCAGCTGCAACTGCCGGTTGTAGACTGCCTTGAGAATTCTGCACTTAAACACATCCCACGCTGCGAGATTCCCGCAGCCGGACTAATGGCCCATCGCGGTGAATAAACGCTGTGTTAATCCGATGGGCCATTACAGGCTGCTGTGGCCTGTCCCCCGAGTTACTGCGAGATGATCACACATTTTCCTTGGCAAGCGCTCTAAAACTGGCAGTTGCATCTGTAGGTTTGAAGCAGGGGATCTGTGAAGCTGAACCGCATTAAACCGCATTCATTTCAGCTCCAGGGATCCCCTGCTTCCCGAGACACTTACCTCGGAAGGGGGTACCGGTAGCAGCCCCGGATCCGCCAGCTCAGGGTTCTCATAATGGAGGCTTTAAATGTCACGCGGACCAATAGGAAGCCGTGACATTTAAACTGGAGAGATACCGGCACCCCCTACGGAGGTAAGTATCTCTGGAAGCAGGGGGTCCCCGGAGCTGAAATGAATGCACTTCCGCTTCGAAGACCCCCTGCTTCGAAGCCATTTTTTTTAAACGCTGTGCTGCTTTAAGCCTAGCTACATATCTTCAAAGGAAAATACCATGAAGTGGAGTCATCTTTTCTCCCGTAAAGAGCGTTGCCTTAACTATAACGGGCGTTAGTTATAATTACGAGTGAGATGTTAGCGCAAGGGCTTAACATTACGTCATTCGGTCACAACAAAACTTGGAGTTACACACATCCGGACCCTTAAATAGTGATAATGTTATGTTTTAACTTGAGTTAAACATCTATTTCACGGTCAGAGTAACACCAAGACATACTTAATGTCCTGATCTTGGCAACGTTATGCTACAATAACGTGAAGTCAGGCTTATGCTGAAGAGATATACGACAGCCGCTATTTTTGTATATAATTAGCTTTGAGGATACACAGTAACCTCAGGGAAAATAATGTCCATTCCTCATTTCGGTAACGTGACGTTATGAGCCTTGACAACCAAGCTCTGTGTATTTGGCCCATAGTTATTTAATTAGACTAATAGTCTGTAACTGTTACATACGCCTATAATATATGCTATCTCTAACTGTGCATGCAATGTCTTGAATATAATGTTCACTGTTCCCTTACTGTATCCCTGTTCACTTAATGTAACTATATATGTGTAACCATTTACTCTCAATGTATTACTTCCTGGTAAAACATTTTATAAATAAATAATGGGGCTATAATATTTTATTACCCAACACAAACACAATGCATTATTATTATTGTAACAAAATACATAGGAAGCGTACGTGTCTCACTACGTACATATTCCCTCCACGAACTGGGACAACATGATGCAAGACCCAGGAATGAAATGAGAGAACTAGAAACGAGAAACAAGATTTATGACACAGGAAAGACTGACGTTTAGCTAGGGATATGGCTTCATGGAGGGAAGGGAGGGAGAGGGACCACACCAGTATGGATAGGTTGGTGGTATTAGGAAGGCTCAATCACACTGAATTGAAGTGAGGACTAGGAGGGTGAGTAGGTGAGTGGACGGGCGACCTCCTCATAGGTTGCTGTGAGGGTTCAAACTCAGGGCACTTTTACAAGATAAGTTATGTGGGGACACGCATGAAAGTAGGTGCATTAAAGCAGCCGTCCAAGCTGCCATTTTTTATTTTTATTTCTCCCCTTTAATATGTGCATCAATACAATCCACACAATGATAAGTAATTAGCTAAGTTGCCGATCGATCCGTTTTCCTGTGATCGATCGGTGAAGATTCGGCTCGGGGGTTCAATAAATGGCTGTCAGTGCAGCAGAAGGAGGACCAAAGATGCAAAGTTCTCTGGGGAATATCATGTGACCAGGCAGTAACTAGATACAATTGGTGCACTGCTAGAGGGGGCAGGGCTCAAAAAGGGGTGTGCCAGAGCCTGTTTCAGAAGAGGAAGGGGATGTGACTTTGTAAATGGTTGCTATAGAAACATAAAATGCTAGTTACATTACAATATATTAAAAATGTCATTCAGAGTTGTTGTTAAATGCTACAAGTATTTTCTCATCTTAATATATAAAATCGAAAGGTTGGTACTAGCTGCGGTGAATCTGATTGGTCCTCAGCCTCTGGCCAATCAGATTGGTGGCTCTATGATGTCACCCGGCTCTATGACGTCACCCAACTCTCTCTCTCTCTACCTCTCCCTCTCCCTCCCCCCCACCAGCTCCCGGACGGAGGGGAAGCGCGGCTCAGCCCTCCTGCCCCAGCCGCCAACGCTCACTTCCCTCCCCGGCGGGGGGACAGGCAGTGGGCAGGCAGCCTCCGGAAGGACCCCCTTCCTCCTGCAGATGCCCCGGTAAGATGGCGGCGCACAGCGGACAGGTGGGGGGTGGTATTCAGTCAGGAGAGAGGGGGGGGAGTTAGTCAGGAGAGAGGGGGGGAGTTAGTCAGGAGAGAGGGGGGGAGTCAGGAGAGAGGGGGGGGAGAGAGGGAGTCAGGAGAGAACAGGGAGAGAGGGAGTCAGGAGAGAGGGGGGGGAGAGGGAGTCAGGAGAGAGGGGGGGAGAGAGGGAGTCAGGAGAGAGGGGGGGGAGAGGGAGTCAGGAGAGAGGGGGGGAGAGAGGGAGTCAGGAGAGAGAGGGGGGAGGGAGTCAGGAGAGAAGGGGGGAAGCCTGAACAGCTGTGAAGAGGGAGGGAAGGGAGTTGAGAGGGAGGATGGGGGAGGCAGAACATTACATCACGTGCAACACCAGGTATATCAGCTAGTAGTATATACAGTATAGCGCTCTTTCCCCCACCCCTGGGAGATATGGCAGCTACAGTATGTGTGTGGTGCTTTACCTGCGGCTCACAGGAGGCCTGAACCTCCGCTGCTGGGAGCCTGGGGTGTACCTGATCTGTTGGTTGACTGCGCAGGATCCTAACAGTGTGGGATAGCCCCGTGCAGGACACCATATAAGTAATATACACTGGTATGGTATAACAAGTTTACTAACACAGAAGCATAACGATAATAATAACAGAACCACTCAGGCCTCGCAGGGCCGCAACCCCACACCGTGCCCCCAACACCGGGTCCACCCCAAAGTACTGCGGTGCCCCTTGGCACCCAACCCCCCTGGTGTCCACAGAGATAACCCACCCAAAGTGTGAGACAGCGCTGCCCCACTTGGAGTACAGTTGGTGCACTTGGGAGTACCTGCCCCTGCCCCAGCCTGTTTCAGAAGAGGAAGGGAATGTGGTTTTGTAAATGGTTGTTATAGAAACAAAAAATGCCTGTTACATTATAATACAGTAAAAATGTCATTCAGAGTTGTTGTTTTTTTTGTTTTTTTTAAATGCTACAAGTATTTTCTCATAGTAGAGAACTGATTTATTTATTTTTAAAAAACACACACACACACACATGTAGCAAATCTGCAGCGTTAAAAGTAAGATTCCCACCCTCACACTCCTCTCGTTTCAGCCTCGCATTATCCTTCCTTGGGCAGGGAAGATTTCTTTTCACATTATTCTAGCCCCTTACAACCTCTCACGGTGATTTATTTACTTTTCCTCCGTCTGTCCTTGCTCCTTGATAGGATGTTTGACATATTCTGTCCTAAACACTGGGACCAGCTCTGCTGTGTCTGCAGTATAATTACAACCACTTTCTGAACCCCCCCCCCCCCCCCCCCTCTCTCCGTGTTGGGTCTGCAGTTTATATCATGTCTCGGACTTGTTGCATTGCAACAACCAATGGAAATAAACAGCAGACTGACAGCACCAGAGGGGCCTCCAAGCCATTACTGTGCAGGTCACAGACATATTCATGTGCAGGTTACAGACATATTCATGTGCAATGTGTTTCAGGCACATCGACACATCAGTAAATGATTTAATAGAGGATTTCTCTCTTGTTTATTTGCTATCGCTCAATCCCCAAACCTCTCCCAGAATGTTTTAGGAAATAGAATATGAAATAGTGCAAATTGGTGCACACGTGGAGTGAAACTTAGAAAAAATTACAGAACGGTCTGAGAATGTATAAATAACTTACCTCCCCACCGACTTTGGAACACGCCGCATTTTTCACCATTGTGTCCAGTATTTTTGAACCGAACTGTCCTGTATTTTTAAAAAACATTAGAGGTAATACTGAACATGTGTGTGTCCGGTATTACCTCTCTGGACATGTGTGTGTATACCGGTATTACCTCTCTGGACATGTGTGTGTATACCGGTATTACCTCTCTGGACATGTGTGTGTATACCGGTATTACCTCTCTGAACATGTATGTGTCCGGTATTACCTCTCTGCACTTAGTGACCGGCTTGGGGGGCGGTGGCATTTCCCGGGCAGGGAGAGAGCAGGGCTTTTGCTCGGGGGCTGGGGTGCTTCCTCCATCCTGATTGGCTGCTGGGTAAAGCAGCCAATCAGGAAGAGGAGTCAGGAGCCAAGGAGAGAAGGAAACAGCATGGAGCGGGAAGAGGTGTGTGTGTGTGTGCGTTGCATCTTTCGCTATGGTGTCCAGTATTTTTGTAGAAGCCACCTGGCTACACTGGTGACGCAGGGGTGTTAAACCTCCATGAAGGAAACCGACAGCCCCTTCTCCAGTAAGTATGTCGTGATGCAGGGGGTCTCCGGAGCTGAAATAATAATAATAATAGCATGTTCTTTTATAGCGCTGCTAGTTTTATGTAGCGCTTCACAGAGACATTTTGCAGGCACATGTCCCTGCCCCGGGGAGCTTACAATCTATGTTTTTGGTGCCCGAGGCACAGGGAGATAAAGTGACTTGCCCAAGGTCACAAGGATCCGACACCGGGAATTGAACAAGGCTCCCCTGCAACAATCTCAGTGTCAATCAGTGTATTTACTCACGAGTTCTGCTCCAGAGACCTCCTGCCTCCTAAACATGTAAAAAACAAAACAAAAAGGGGCCCAGAGTGAACGGCTGCTTTAAAATCCGTCTTCCGTCCACTTCTCTCCTACTCTATATAATCTGCATGTTTCCGCCAACAGAAATCAAACAATAAAGCTGAAATATGGGCCCAGGAGAAACATCACACCCAGGGGCGGCCAACTCCAGTCCTCAAGGGGCACCAACAGGTCAGGTTTCAGGATATCCCTGCTTCAGCACAGGTGGCTCAGTTAGAGTGACTGAGCCACTGATTGGGCAACCTGTGCTGAAGAAGGGATATCCTGAAAACCTGTCCTGTTGGTGGCCCTTTGGACTGGAGTTGGCCACCCCTGACCTAATTGAATAAAGGAAGAGGAAGAGGTAGACAAGGAAGGGGGAAAGTAGGAAGGGGGATAGTAGCCATACTGGCCTCAGAAAGAGTCAAATACTTTGTAGGTTTTGATGCCTTTTAACGGACCAAGAGATCAGTTGTACAAAGTGTTTGTGTGAATAAGCTTTCACGACTACAGAGGTCGTTATCAGGTACACAAAGACGTGATACATTGTTCTTATATTGAATTAATAGGATGAGCTCTGTAATAACGCAGCAGGCTTGTAGACCGCCGAGTGACGTTTTACATTTTATCCTATCTTAACTGGGGGGGGGGGGGGGGAAAGATGGACGCCATTTCTTACTAAGTAATAGGAAAGAGGCGTCAGTGATTGAAGCTCAGAAAACAGAACGTTAACGCATGTTAAGAGTTCCTACACAGCGTACATTGGTGGCGCTATATCAAATTAAATACACATACGTACCGTTAAATACACATATGTTACTGCGGTGAAATGCCTGCCTGGGATACGGGCTGAATCTGTTTCGAATCCCCGTCAGTTCCTTGTGCAAGTCACTTTATCTCACTCACAAAATAAGAGTAATAATATTAGTAATATATTAGCAATATTAATATTAGCAATAAATAAGAACACGCTCTTTTGGGCAGGGACTTGTGGTTAAAAAATTGATGTGTACCGTTCTGAATACACACACAAGACAAATATAATTCATTGTACTATTATTGTGTATTATTAATCCAGGGCTGCAGTGCAGGTTATTAGTATAGGGTGTATTAGACTATGTGTGCATTATTTAATTAGGGATGGGATGCCACTCAAATATAAACACTGGAAAACGGAATCCCGAATATAAATGAAACTGTGACTATGTAATTCCATACTGATTTCTAATGAAAACACCAGCACCGCGGCTAATACTATACACGTTACATAAAGCTTGGCCCCTTGCAGGCGCACTTACCTGAACGCCCTCCTACTGTCTCTGTACGTTCTCCCTACCAATTAGATTGTAAGCTCCTCGTAGCAGGGACTCCTCTACCAAAATGTTACTTTTATGACTGAAGCACTTCTTCCCATGATGTTATTTGTATTATTTGTTATTTATATGATTGTCACGTGTATTACTGCTGTGAAGCGCTATGTACATTAATGGCGCTATATAAATAAAGACATACATTTTATAGCGTCGCTTCCATCGGCAAGGCAATGGCGCCATCCTGTGGTTTCGAATAGTCTAAATATTAACCCCTCATGTCCCCACACAGGAATCTTTCACACACTCGGTGAGCTGCCAGCTTCGCCCCCCTCCCCCCCTTCCACACCCCCATCAGAACTGCGGCTTGGGCAGGTAGCCAAAAGACATAAGATGTCCCATATATCCCATGCAGTGAATCATCGTTTCCCCTCGCGGCTCCCAAATGTAACCGCGCTCCAACCTCAAAACTGCAAACAAACATCCCACGTTCTTAACCCATTCAGTGCGGACGGGGTTAAACACGCTGCCGGTCTAATAAAGCGCATCGGGCAAAGACGCCAAAAAAGGCCCCACATTTCAACATTAAAGATGGCTGTGTCCTCCCCATTATAGACACACATGGTTTGGGGAGCAATTGGGATAAATGTATATCTTTATTTATATAGCGCCATTAATGTACATAGCTCTTCACAGCTGTAATACACGTGACATAATCATATAAAATAACCCATAATGGGTAGAAGCGCTTCAGACATAAAAGTAACGATAGGAAAAGGAGTCCCCGCCCTGAAGAGCTTACAGTCTAATTAAAGGCACAAAATGGGACTCTGATTTAGCTTGGAAAATGTTGGTGTTTTGTCTTCTTCCGAAACCGCAGAATCCTGCAAAGTTATAACGTTTAAGGAAGAATTGAAGCCGACGAAATGATGGTCACGTGAGAAAGACGCGCGGGAGTTATTTTTAGCAAATGTTTGCTAGTGAGAATGAACGAAACCTCTTATCCCCAGCCAAATAATGTGCGCAGAATCACACCCTCCCATCTGCACCCCTTCCTTGCAAAGGCTCCAACATGGCACCTCCTGTGCTGTAGGCAGATTGTCCTAGATCAGAGGTAGGCAACTCCAGCCCTCAAGGGCCACCATCAGGTCTTCAGGATATCCCTGCTTCAGCACACGTGGCTCCATCAGTGGCTCAGTGTACGACTGAGCCACTGATGGAGCCACCTGTGCTGAAGCAGGGATATCCTGAAGAGCTGATGGTGGCCCTTGAGGGCTGGAGTTGGCCACTCCTGCCCTAGATGCTGTGCGTCATTGCAAATGTTGCATGGTGACCAAGGTGGAAATGATTAAAAAAAATTATATTACAACCCAAACTGAAATCATAGCATCCTGATTGAGAATCATATTCTTATGAATTTTCACACCCTCCAATCTTGACGAGAGGGAGAGATAACCCCTAATTAATAAATCTTATTGACAATTCAGACTATTACTAACATAACTGTGTTACCGATCCCAGGCAGTATACTGTACTGAGCTCATGGGGGGAACACGCTTAATCAGGCCCCCAACTGCCCCCCAGTGTGGGCAGAGAGCAGTGGTGGTTTAGCGGTCTATTACTGCTGGAGCTTCCAAAGTCACACCCCACAATGCCTTGCTGCTGTGGATGCAAAGCACTGAGGGGAACGATTTTGGAAACTCCAGCTACACCACTCATACAAAAGGTGTTGTCCTCACTCAGTCTTAGAACCCCACTATACTGCCTGGAATCCACGGCAGGGCCGGCTTGATGGGGGTGCCGTCACTGCACGAGCCCAGCGCTCTACCCCACAACAATTAACCTGATTGTCGGGGGGTGAGCACCGGGCCTCAGTAACCGTCTTACTTGTCCGATGGCATCTCCTCTTCCTGCATTCCGTTATCATGGTGCTGTGATGACAAATGGCGTTGCGACAACAAGGCGACATCACATGGTGTGGCATTGCCATTACGTGATGTCACGTCCTCTGGGGGGATGCCGTGCCGGAGCAGGTAAAAGACCTAGCTAAAGCCCCCACACCAAGCCCCCCTAAAGTACAATACAGCCCTGGCCATGCACCATTCCATTTTCTGGGTGAACCTCCTTGGAGACACTTCATGAATCCTTAGGGGGTTCACTAACCCCCCCTGTTCAGAATCACTGGGGGAAAGGAGCAGTCTGCCTGGCATTGAGCAGAATCAAACAACCCTGGAGGGTCCCCCATCAGAGTACAAATGCTGATGAGATTTGGGTTCACTGTGGATTAAAGATTTTGCATTACATCTAAAAATAAAATGAACAAGAATTTATCATTTCCAGACGGTCGCACAAATGTAAACCGTATGTAGTCATTAATGACGTCTCTTTAGCATTATAAAATGATGCTGTTGGTGGATATATGTTATGGTTTGTGACATCACTAATTAAAAAAAAAAAAAGCAATTTAAAAAAGCAGCGAAAAGTAAAAATCTGGTGCTTTCATTTCTGAGCGGGTTCCCAGGAACTTTTAAAGAACTTGATTATTAATAAAACAAAGGAGCTTCGGGAGCATAACAGACCAGCTGAGGGGCACAGCCTTAGAAACATAGACTTGAAAGTTTGGAGGTCTGTTTTTAATACTTACGTTTCTCACGCAGGCACTTAATTATCCGACAGATAAATCATTATTTACTGCACTGTTAAAAAGCCTGGACAGCAGAAAAAAAGCCTGATTTAAAAGCAGCAATGCCCTGCTCGTGTTTGATTTTTTTTTTAACAGGGGTGTAACCAGGGGATCCAGAGCTGAACCTCGCTGTTTTCATTTGGGGGGGGGGGGGGGTGAATTCCTCCATTAACTGCTGCTAAACTGCTCCCCAATTTGTTAACGGGTACAAATGGAAAAAATGAACTGAAATAGAGAGGCAGGATACAGTGACGCAAGCGTCAAAACAGGGGCAGCAATCTGCAGCGTTTCCAGAGCAATGCCCGTGTGCAGCACTTGATACGCGTGAGGCTCAAAGTGTAGCGATTAACACCTTCACTGCCCGCGGGGACAGCAACAAGCCCGCCCCCCTCTGGTAGGAGAAGCGTCAAACTCTTTATCCTACACACACGCTTGAGAGTTCAATTCCTACCTGAGCCATTTCCATTCCAGGCCATCTCTGGCAGCCATTATTTCTCTCCCCACGATTTCCCAGCAAAAAAACTGAGAGCTCTCTCTCACTGCACTTATCAGGGCAAAATATCTTCAATGGAAAACAATTAAATGAATTGAAACAAGCAGAGAGAAAATTGATGTCCGCTCGGCCTGCAACCAGGTTTAACACAAACTCAGAGTACGCACACAGCCGCAGAGTAAACATGTTTTAATGTGACAGTGTCCCTATTAAAGGGCTTCTAATAACCAGGCTACAGGTTGCCAAATATCACACCGTGCTCATTTACATACAGCGCAGAGGTAACACTACCTCTGCAGTGCACACGTTGCAGCCTCTCTGGGGGACGTTGAGACGGGTACTGACATTCCCTGCACGGACAGGGACACACTTACAGTCTGCCATGACACATTTAGGTTATTCATGGGTCCTGTAGGGACACAGGATCCCTTTCCGAAGTGAGACAGACCCAATTGGCGCTAAAGAGGGCAGCGGTGCATCGCTTTGCAAGCCCTTTTGAAAGCATAGGGGTTACGTGCCCTGGCAGAGGGCAATTACTGGACTGTTACAGGCCTTCGACTGTACCTTGAAACTAGCAACAGGGTCATATACCACACACACCGCCCCCCTCGTGGATCCGTGGTATCACCTATGAAAGCACCCGATAGCATGTTCCATTGGTATATAATTTCCCCTTCCTGTTTCTGCTTGTTTCATGTATTAGCCAGTAATGTATTTGATACATTGGTAAAGGGGTTAGTGGGCTTTACCTCCTGAGCTACAATATGGGGTCTCACTTAAAGGTTTCCAGCACGCCACCGATCCGCCCCAAATCCTAAGGATTAATCCTTAAATCTTAATCCAGAGGTTCTCAACTCTAGTACTCACAACCCCTCAACAGGTCAGGTTTTCAGGATATCCAGTTTCAGCACAGGGGACTCAATCAGTGGCTCAGTCTTTGAGACACCTGTGCTGAAGCAGAAACATCCTGAAAACCTGACCTGTTGGGGGGTTTTGAGTAGTAGAGTTGAGAACCCGTCTTAACCCTTTATCCATCGAGTGGGCAGTGTTGCTACCCCGATTAACACTCACATAGTAGCAGCTGTACTGTATGTAGCAAGACAAGCTGAACTTCTACAACTACTGATAAAGCCTCCTGCTATTCCCGCCAGCACAGCTCACAGCCTGCTCCATAACACTACCTCCCGTTGCAATGAACCCTTTCAGAAGAGCTGACAACGTAAGCGGCTCCGCGGGCTCAAAACCGGCAGCAAAAGGGGGTTAAGGTGAACAAATCGAGTTCGGAGGGACTAGGCCAGGGGCAGACGCAAAGGTGCTGGGGGAGGAGGGATTCGGACAGCAGCCTTGCTCCTGTCGCAGTGTTTGATCTCGCAGTAGGAGGGCTCCTTAGTTCTCCAGAAAAGCCACGTAGTCGGTGAGCCTGGCCAGCTGCTGCTCGTTGGGAATCAGAGACAGGGGAGCAGAATCTGTGGGGAGGGGAGGAGGAGGAGGGGGGGGAGAAAGAGTTCAGAAAAATACCATTAACTCTGACCCTGCACCTCCCCCCCAAAACCATACATCTTGTTACAGAGCAGCTCCCCGCCCCTCTATCAGACCTGCAGGGCTTTAGGAAACTATGAACTGAGCTGCAGCGAGAACATTTATTGGGCTGTCCCGCCTCCAGCTCAGGAACAGGGAAGGGGCCCTGGATTAGAGGCAAGGGGTGCCGAGGCGAGCGCATTTCTCAGGTCGAAAAAGCAGTTGCTCGTCTTTCAAATGAAAGAAACAGGCTGCAAAGGCTTTAGTAACTATGCAAAGCCAGTCGCAGGGCTTGTGCCGAGTAACGGAAAACCTTAACGGATAACAAAATAATATAAGGCGGGCTGGCAGAGTATTATGGAAGCACTAGTAATAAGTACTCGTAACGGCTGGTCTGCACATCATAAATAGACGAGCACAGCAGTTACTCCTTAATTCACTGGTTCAAATGTAGGAAACAAATAAGCACAATATGTACTTTGAGGCGGATTGGTAAAGGAAAAGTAAGCAGATTACATTGAGAAATGAACAAAATCCCTTTTAAACCAAGCGCGTCTGTGTATGAAAACCATTACATCATTTGCATGTGGTACAAATTCTGCTTGACATGTACGTGTATACACACACACACACACACACACACACACACAATGTAATGTGCAACCCTCACACACCACTTAACAGGATTAGATTCCTGGCAACACCAAAAAAAAAAAAACATCGAGACGAACATTCCAATTACTGCACATCACAGGAACAGAGAATCTGCCGGCAGATAAGATCCGCTCAGCCCACCCTGTCTGCCCATTTGCGTATCTGCTGTAAAACCTCTGACCCTATTTGATCCTTGGCTTTTCTTCTATATTAGGATAATCTTATGTCTACCCCAAACTTGTTTGAATCCCCTCGCTATATTATTAGCCCCTACCAGCCCTGTTCAGACTTTATTCCACAAATCCACCATTGTTTTGGTGAAGAAGTAATTCCTTATATGACCTTGTTCTGGCAGCAGTCTTCCTATGGAATTTGCTTCCCTCATAAGGCCGCACTTAGTTAGTTATGGCGATGGCGCCAAAACTAGTACCTGAACTCCATCGAGGGTGCCCCTAGTGGGCGGGACCGCGCTGCATAGCGACGTGGAGACCAAAAGCACAGAAGACAAATGATTTTGTGATACACAGCGACGGTCGCATCACGTGACTGGAGGCAAGCCAATCACATCCCAATCTTGCCTTTTGTGCCTTCCCCCTTGCTGACGTCTCTGCCCCTTCCCGCCAGCAAAATCGCACTACTCAAGTGCAACTTTCGCTATAGCGGCGGCGTCGTCACGTGGTCGTGAGCAAGCAACACAGTGCTCACTATAAGCGCAGCCTAAGTCGCGCCCCCGCCCTCCGGTATCGCCTCATCTCTGCGACATGTTGTCATGGCAACGTGACGCCATTTGAAGCTGTGAGGTCATGGCGACGCGTCGTCACTATCTGGTGATGCAGGAGAAGAAGCCGGGGAGAAGGTAAGTTACAAAGGCCCCGCATTCTCCCCCGGCAATCAGTTTGAATATTATGAGGAAGAGCGCGGTGCCTCTAAGTACGGGACTCAGTTCGGCGCCCCCCTTAGAAAATTACACCCCTGCTCTAAGCCAGTGTTTTGTTGTTGTTTTTTTTTTTTTAAGCCTTTTCTTTGGTTAAGGAATAATTATATTGGGAAGTGCTGTAGAACCCCAACCCTCTGTAGTGTGTCTGAGATCAGATACCTTGTAAGGAACCCCAACCCTCTCTAATAGCGCGTCTGAGATGAGATGCATTGTAAGGAACCCCAACCCTCTCTAATAGCGCGTCTGAGATCAGATGCCTTGTAAGGAACCCCAACCCTCTCTAATAGCGCGTCGGAGATCAGATGTATTGTAAGGAACCCCAAACCTCTCTAATAGCGCGTCTGAGATCAGATGCATTGTAAGGAACCCCAACCCTCTCTAATAGCGCGTCTGCGATCAGATGCAGTGTAAGGTATCCCAACCCTCTCTAATAGCGCGTTTGAGATCCGATGCATTGTAAGGAACCCCAACCCTCTCTAATAGCGTGTCTGAGATCAGATGCATTGTAAGGTACCCCAACCCTCTCTAATAGCGCGTCTGAGATGAGATGCATTGCAGATTCTTCTGTATTTGGTACAATTTTCAAATGATCTGAAAATGGCAGGGAACCCTTAAGGGATACCGGGGAACCCGTTAAAAAAAAAAAAAAACGCTCTGCGCTGTACGTATTAAGGTCCCGTAATCTTTCCTGATGAGACTTATGCACCATCTTAGTGGCTCTTTTTTTTTTTCTCACAATCTCCCATTTATTTACTTCCTTCAAGAGATATATCCCCAGGATTGAACACAGGTGAGGTATCATTGAGCTTCCTGGGCATGCGTGAAGTGGCGGCAACACCTACCTGGCTTCTTGGGCATCACCATCCGAGTGACAGAGTCTGCTTGCCAGCCTTGCTCTAGTACACCTGTGTGCAAGACGGGAAAGGAAGGCCTTGGTAAGCAGGCTAGTCTACAAGAACCCTTTTGCTACCAGCAGCTCCTGCTCTCTGGCACTGAAAAGGTTAACAGGCTTAATAAGGAAGGGGGGGGGGAGAGGAGTAAGACAAATCAGACATGTATTTTGAAATATATGTCTTGAAATGTTTCCTGTCTTCAGACAATACTTGTGAGGATTTCACAGTCTTTACGTAATGAGGCGGGATGCAAACATTTGTGTACAAAAAGGTAGGTTGGTAATCCGTTTTGATTAAACTAATGATGCCGCCATATGTGGCCAAATAGATAAAGGGGAAGAACATGCGACTGGAATTACATGGCTCCAACAAAATAATCACTTTCTTGCGTAAGGCTACGGCCCCAGTGCGTGTGACTGGGTGCCTGGCGGAGCTTGTTCCCAGCAGCAGCACACCTGGTGGACTCCTGGCAGCGTGCGACGGGAGGCGTGGCGGGGGCGGGGCCATGAAGTCACGCGGCTGGTTCGCCCTCATTGGCCGTGACGTGGCCAGCGCTCCGTCGCCACAAGAAAAGACAAAATCCTCGTCTTTGCTAAATGTGGTTGCGCATGGCGCTGGGGCGCGCAGGCAGCTACTGGGGCCGGCCCCATAGAGGGCCGTACCTAGTATTTATTTTGTCACAAATGAGCAGCTGCAAATGTATGTCAATGCATCTGTCAATGTCCTTGATGCAGCGGTTAAACGGTCAAGCCCTTGTAGGACCACATTGAACCAATGGCAGTGACATGTTAAAGGGTCTTTAAGGATGATTGACACACTTTTTTTTTTTTTAAGTGAGAGGGGTGTGATTTCCTCTGGCTGCTCAAATTTGTGTGATGTCACTGTGTGATGTCACTGTGTGTTCGGCAAGTGCTTGTTCAGCCAGAGTCCCCCCTCCCCACCTCCTTGTTGGCTCTCGGATAAGGACAGGGTGAGAAAGTTAAAGAAAACACTTCCCCATTTAGAGGTCCCTAATATGTTCAACTTGTTACTAATTTCCAAACAAATCAAAAGCAGCCAAATCTTTCCTATTAGCAGTTAGATTGGTTTAGGGAAGCCAGTTACACGGTTAAAACTGTTTTCTGGCCTACTACAGTATGTGGGATTGCACCTTTAAGCACATTAACTGCTTAATTACTACAAGTGTATTCATATTTGCATTCAAGGTACAGTACCTCTTCCTTGAATACATACCTTTAACAGCCTCTTCTACCGGAAGTCCAACAAAGGCCGCAAAATCATCTGCAGAGATCGAGGTGTACACCTGCGAGATCAGGCTGAACGCACGGCGCCGCGTCGAGTCTGGAAAGGATCGGAACAGTGAGACGGAACGGGGGGAGGAAGCAAAATGCCAGACTTTAGGTAGATATACCTTTTTAAGGAGAGTAGTAAATGAATGGAACAACCTCCAAAGCCGCAAATATTTGTACTCATTAGGAATTTAAAAAGGCTTGTGACAGACCAGGGAAAACATTAAGGGAAAACATTAAGGGGAGTCTCTCTTGGCCTTGACATCTCGTGTCACCTGCACATGTGTTATGATTATAAGTCACATTAAGTTTGTGTGATGTATGTTGAGGGCCCAACTTTTCCATTCCCCGAACCACTAGAAAACTGAATACGTGAACATTTAACTGGCAGACTCGGTCTCCCTCTTGTGGTTAATGCAGTAACTGCACTCTGGATGGACGTACTCGTCAGGGGCAGCCCAATCTAGGACGAAAGTGAGCTAAAGGACAGGAGCACAGTGTTTCTCAAGCAGAGTGCTGGGGAACCGTGGTGTACAGAAACACTCTGCAAAGAGTGTCACGTCCTTAAGAGAAACTCTGCTAGCTGCTCTGTGTGCACGTCCTGCGCTGTCTGGAGACGGCGATCCTCCTCTCTCAGCCCGGCACAAAGGAGAGAGGAAGATCTCCATCTGAGACAGTGCTCAGGTGTGTGGGAAGATGGGAGGAGAGAGAAGGCTTTGTGTGGGGAGGAGAAAGGAGGCGAGTGCTGTGTGTGAGGTGGGGGAAGGTCTGTGGTGCAAGTAAGTGAAGGAGAGGAGGGGGGAGTGCAGATCATGTTTACGTATAAGCGGATGAGTATGCTGTGTGAGAAGGGATAAAGCGAGTGTTGTGTAAAAGGGTGAGTATGACATGTGAGGGTGAATGTGTAAGAAGAGGGTGGGTGTGTGTATTATGTGTAAGCAAGGAGGGGGATGAACAGCCGGGGTGGCCCAAGAGTTTAAATATCCTTCAGGTGGGTTCCCTTGCTTGAAAAAGGTTGAGATCCATTGAAAAAATGTAGTACTTTTAAAACAATTAAAAACCTTTTATAAAGCGTTACGATTGCCAAATTATCTGATCACTAAAATACAGTTAGTTGGAAAACAAAGTAATCACAGTGCCATCATTAGTCAAACAAATTGATAGAAGAAGCCGATAGGCTTGAAGAAAAGGCAAGACATCACCATTGTGGTAACCAAGTAGAAAAAAGTGCGACGCCCCATCAAACGAACGAGGTAGAGAGGGTGACTTCCGCAAAAATATTTATTCAATCATGGTAAAACGGAGGTGTAACAGACCCTCTACATGTTTCACGCCAAGCGCTTTATCAAGGCAAGTCCTCTCTGGGCTCTCACATACTACAATGGTGATAGAATCTTCCTCGAGAAGCCAATTACAATGATAACTTAGAAAAAAAATCTACTGAGGCTCCAGGAAGCCTGCTTAACCGTAACTCAATAGGGTCTGAGGCAAGTGAAACGGAGCATAGTGGAGTTAATATCCGCCTGATAGTGGAGGTCAAACAACGGGGTAGCGGAGGTACCTACACTTGAAAGTGCGACAATGAAACCCCCCCCGGCATAAGTCAGTGTGGAGCACCAAACGTACTCACAATCAGGCACTGTTCCCCTGTGTCCTCCTAGGCTTCAGCTGCACCTGCGTGCACATACTCCTTGAGAAAGAACACTAGCTGTTCGATACGCGTGGGAAGAGGTTCTTTTTGTCTTGTCCATAGACCCTATCTGTTTTTATGTAGTACAATAAAAGTTTTTTACTTTAACCTACCGGTGAGTACTGTACCCTTAAGGAGCGGCTGGCTTTTTTTGATCCTTCGTTTTTGCTGCTGCTGCTGCTGCTACACTGATCAGTTATTCAAGAAATCGACACGTTAAATGAAAATTTCACTTTAAATACCTTTACCATAATAGGAATGTTTCATTATCCTGTACCACCAACAGCGTCTTGCCATAAAGGGTTTACCATCTAAATGTCGAGACTTCCCCAAACTCCTGAGGGGCCAGCAATGGCTCTTCCACATGAAAGACCAGCATTTGCACCAGAAGGTAAGTTTATGCTTACTTAAAATCTGCCGCTTGCAGGAGGGGGATCAGAAACAAACCAATTCTTTCCTCGCATGCTACACGGCTATTTCATGTAGGGGTCAGGGAGGATTTTGTTGGCCCTGTATCAATTGTGGGTCACCGAGAGTATTTTATAATAATAGAATCGGCACAGAGACTGTGCACAACGGACTGACCACAAGAAGTCCTGATGCTACAGTCCACTGCTGGAGGAGCGGTCTGTCTACCTAAGGCTTGATTACTGATCGCAGCACGCACACCGAGGGAGAAAAAGTGGCTCAGTGAATAAAGACAATGATGCTGGTTCAATTCCCGGTGTCGGCTTCATGTGACCTTGGGCAAGTCACTTTATCTCCATGTACCTCAGGCACCAAGAACATAGATTGGAAGCTCATCTTGGCAGGGATTGTATCTGCAAAAATTTCTATGTGGTTCGTATAGTGCGCTATACTGCAACTGTGAAGCTTTGAGTCCCATATAGAGGAAAGCCCTATATGAAATAAAGCTATTATTAGTCTCCCTAGTGCAGTTGGTCACAGGTTACTGTCTCTCCATACCTCTCAGCGCCTCCATGACTGGTTGGATGTTCTCGGACCACGGCTTGGCTGCGATGGACGCGTAGACCCCTGGGAAATCTCTCTGCCAGATCCTCTGTCCTACCTCCCAGATCCCACCCAGCTCCGAGCTGGACTGCAGAGAACAAGAAAACAGTGCACCTCTAAATGCCAAACATCACACGGCAGAGACAGCAGCCGAGCATCACAAGAGGGAGCAAGACCAGTGACATTCAGGGTTAATGACCGCTATCCAGAAACATTTCAGGCAAACATCACAATAATAATTATGATCAGGAGCGCATTCAATTACGTGAGATGCTATGGAGTAACTTTAAATAGAATTATTTTCTATTTTACTTGCTAACAGTCAGTGTGACCTCAAGAAACTGTTTAACTGTCGTTACTTTTATCCTGTGTAACAAGAATAAAAAACAGTTAATGACTTACAGATCTCATAGCAGATGGGATTCTCTTCCACAGGTATCGAGCGTTATTCCTGACAAAGATACAAAGTATCAACTGTTAAAAACCACAAGCAGAATCATTTCAAACAATTCTTACAATACACAGTTAAAAAAGGTACAAGATTAAAAATCCTTACCACAATAATACTCTATTAATGTATGGGGTAACACAGTACATATTTCTGTCCTAATACTCAGCAGGAGAGCAGCTAATGATATACTTTGTAACAGTGGTAGACTGGGCTATAATAGTAAAACTTTCCAGGTGGGGATATGCTCGAAAAATAAAGAACCAAGCAGAGTGGGAGACAACACTCACGTATCATTGTGCAGAAGGTATAGTGCCAACAGGTGGGTATACACCGGAAGAGTAGCGATACCTCCAGGGGCCTGGAAAAAAACATGTCGTTTCAGACTGTGCAAGTGGCACATGAACGCTCACAGTCACCATTCAGAGCACAGCGATATGCAGCGCCACCCAAGCATACAGAGTGGCTTCTGGGTAAGATGGATCCCAGTGGTTGATTTAATACCTGTAGTATGGTCAGGGAGAGGCGCTCCATGCCATCACCTCAAAACATGCCCTTGCTATACAGAGGGAAGCTCCGTGCTGTCATCCCCAGACCTGCCGTTATTATATAGACGAGAAAGCACTGTGCTGTCATCCCAGATCTGCCCCTCTAATACACAGAGGAAAGCCCCATGGAATCACCCAGATACTTGCCCCTGTTATACATAGAGGGGACCCCCTTGCAGACCCCTATTATACAGAGGTCATCCCCGTGCTGTGACCCGTTATACACAGAGAGGGGAGCCCCGTGCTGTGACCCCTGTTATACACAGAGAGGGGAGCCCCGTGCTGTGACCCCTGTTATACACAGAGAGGGGAGCCCCGTGCTGTCACCCCTGTTATACACAGAGAGGGGAGCCCCGTGCTGTCACCCCTGTTATACACAGAGAGGGGAGCCCCGTGCTGTCACCCCTGTTATACACAGAGAGGGGAGCCCCGTGCTGTCACCCCTGTTATACACAGAGGGGAGCCCCGTGCTGTCGCCCCTGTTAGAGGGGAGTCCCGTGCTGTCGCCCCTGTTATACACAGAGAGGGGAGCCCCGTGCTGTCACCCCTGTTATACACAGAGAGGGGAGCCCCGTGCTGTCACCCCTGTTATACACAGAGAGGGGAGCCCCGTGCTGTCACCCCTGTTATACACAGAGGGGAGCCCCGTGCTGTCGCCCCTGTTAGAGGGGAGTCCCGTGCTGTCGCCCCTGTTACACAGAGAGGGGAGCCCCGTGCTTTCACCCCCTGACCGTGTTACACAGAAAGTGAGACCCGTGTCCCCCCAGCTGTCACCTCCAGTTCCTGTTCCTCTGTCTGCTCCAGCAGCTTCTGGAAGTTCACCGAGTTTTCCGCCATCACCGCTACTGGCATCTTCTCCGCGGGGCCGCCCGTGGGCTCAGGGCCTCTCAACTCAGTCTCGCGCTCCCGCTCCCGGACTTCCGTCTCCGGGTAACGGCACGTCAAGGACCGTGTTTACGGATTGGTCTTTGGACGCAGTGAACCCGGCTTCCTGATTGGAGAACCTGGGCTTTGGGCGGGGCGTCCAGTAGTCCAGATAAGTGTTGGAACGCATAAAGTGTTTCCGCTTCCTGCAATCTGTCTCTATCGTGACTCGGACACGCTCTTGCCAGGCTTTTGCTGTTCTGGGAGGACTGAGAGGCTCTGGTTGCCATGGCAGCGCGTGCTGCTGGCCACAGTTATATATATGTTGTAGCACTTGTAAACTTCTTTCAAATATCTGTCTGTTTATATTTTAT
This sequence comes from Ascaphus truei, assembly GCF_040206685.1. NCBI lineage: Eukaryota > Metazoa > Chordata > Amphibia > Anura > Ascaphidae > Ascaphus > Ascaphus truei. The sequence goes on from NC_134489.1 coordinate 23,018,558, forward strand.
TTCACACGCACTTTTTGCACGTATTCTCAAGTTATAGTGATTCGATATGAAAATGTGTAATTTATACAATTATTACATTTTACAGTGTGTAATCGTTTAACTATTTTCAATTTGTATTCAAGTGTATTGTGATTAGTTATATATGACAGCGGGACGCTACGTGACGTCATGACGCCACAACGTGATGTCGCGTAACTGATGTCATGTAGCGTCCCGTTGTCATGGCAACCGTGTTCACAGGAGTTGTAGAGGGAGACGCAGGAGGATGCCGGGAGACGCCACCAACACCACGCGACCAGGTAAGAGAGACATTTTATTTATTTTTTTCTCCAGTTTGGCCTTCAGAAGAAGGTGGCAACCTTGGGTGCGATGGGGGATGGGACAAGCTATCCCTGGTCTGCCTAGCAACACATGACAGATGATATGGGATTGGATGGAATGTTGGAGCAGTTTGAAAGACACAGGAAAAGTCCAACTGCCATTCTGGGACAGAGAGACAGCCCAAGTGACAGGGAGAGGGCCTTAAGAGACAGCCTGACACTCACAGAGGTGACAGAGGAGAATTGTATGAGATTGCTAGCCAAACGACAGATACGGTTGCTAGGTGTCCAGTATTGAACTGGACTGTACTGTAGTTGGACACTGTCCAGTAAAACATTAGAGGTAATACTGGACATGTATGTGCCCGGTATTACTTCTCTGAACTTGGTGGGCCACGGGATTGCCCCGAGCAGGGAGAGAGTAGAGCTGTTACTAGGGGCTGGGCAGCTTCCTCCATCCGGATTGGCTGCAATACCCAGCAGCAGCCAATCGGGAGGAGGTGTCAAGAGCCTGGGGGGTGGGGCCAAGGAAAGGAGGAAACAGCATGGAGCGGAGAGAGGTGTGTGTGTCGAGCGCATCGCACCTTTCCCCATTGTGTCCAGTATTTTTGGAGAAGCCACCTGGCAACCCTAAGGCCTCGGTCCCGCTGCGCTCTTTGGCGTGGGCGGCCATGTCGCGAGTTCCCCACCAGCAGGGGAATCCTCGCGAGCCGGTCCCCCCTGGCTGCACAGAGCACTACACGCTGTGGCGCGTCAGCCGCTAGGGGACACAAGAAAATGGTGATGTCTAGCGTTGACGCGTCACGTGGTGTGGCTGTGAGCCAATGGGGAGGGGAGGCTTCGGGAGGAGGAGAGGCTTCGGGGAGCGGGGAGGAGGGTGGAGTGAAAGCGTGCGTGCCTGCCTCTGTCTGTGTGTGTGTGTGTGTGTGTATGAGTGCGTGAGTGCCTGCCTCTGTCTGTGTGTGTGTGTATGAGTGCGTGAGTGCCTGCCTGTGTGTGCGCTTTTGTGTGTGTGTGTGTATGAGTGAGTGCCTGCCTGTGTATGTGTGTATGTGTGTGTGTGTGTGTGTGTGCCTGCGTGTGTGTGTGTTTAATACTTACCCTCAGCAGCTCCAGCCCGAGTCCGTGGAGGGAGGGGGGGGGGGGAAGAGTAGCGGGTCCCTCCGCTCAAGCCACGCCCCCCCCCCCTCCCTGTCAAACCTCCCACTCCGGCTCCCGCTCCCTACAGACCGCATATCGCGGTCTGTGTATGTCAGCGCACCGCCTGTCTGCAGTGCGGGTGCGCTGACTCTGGGAGCGGGGCCTTAGCCTAAGAAAGTGGGAGGCCGCAGCAGAAACACATTCTCTACACACAGAGAAAGAGAGAGGAGAAGTGACCAGAGGAAGAGAGATCAAGATACTTGTCGGGCTGTCAAAACGCAACAAGATGCGCCCAAGAATAGAAGGAAGCATAAGTTCGGAACACCCCAAAATATAAAAGAGAAATATCTAGTGCAATACAGCCATAACAGTGTAGAATAAAGGGATAGATCTTGGCTCTTACGAAGAACCTACTTACAGGAAGTAGGATATAAAACAACAATGGCAGAAGACGGTCTAACAGCTAATTCCAGCAGGTAAGTGGATCGTGGTAAATCTCAGGGAGAAAAAACAGAGAGGACTCCTAGTGCAGACCAATAAACGATTTATAAAAAACTTATAAAAGCAACAGCGAATGTACTCACATGGTGTACATTCAATAAAGGCACATCAAATTATGTGGTGAGCTGTAAGATGAAATGACGCCATGGAGGGTAAGTGGTATAGCATCTGTTCCGTGCTTCGCCCGCTGGTACCTCACTTCGGATGGCGTTCTACGTCACATTCGCCGGTGTCCCAGGTGCTTGTGAAGGGGACTGGTGGCGGCGGCGGCATTGTCAGGATCGCTGCTAGGCTCCACCCCTCTGACGCGTTAGACTGCGCTTATAGTGCCAGCAACGCGACATCACGTCAATGCAAATGCATTGCGCGATGGAGCGACGGCTTGGTCTTGATTGCTGGAAGTCATCTCAATTTGATTTTTCCAGTGACCGTAGCTTGATGTCGCCGGCACTATAAGCGTAGCTTTACGCAACAGTACCTGCGGCTCACGCAGACTCCTGTCTGCGCATGCGCAGCAATCTAATAATACACCCACAGAGGCACGTCTCCGGCACGTCACCACGGCACCTGCATCCGCTGGCGACACGCTCGCCCAACGCCGCGCTCCTATGCGTGCACGCAGTGCGGCAGCTAATCCCAAGACAGGTATCAGCTGTCTCTCACCTGCAGCCAATCTCCCCTCCTATCGTCTCGTAGCCTATGTCTGATGTCACTCCACTGCTGCATCCTGATTGGTTCCCATCTCCTTCATTTACCCTGTCTGTTCCTGTGCAAGTTGCTGAGCATAAACTGATGTTTATGTGCTGTGGTCGCTGCTTCCTGTGTTTTGCCTGTTCTTGTGCCTTGCCTAACCTGTGTTGTGACCCCTGCTTGTACCTGGACCTGTCTCTTCTGTATCCCTGGACTTCAGCTTGTTATTGGACCCCCGATCTCTCCTCAACCCCAGCTTATGGATATCAACTACTCTTCTCTCTCCAAACCCGGACCACGGCAAGTACCACGACATACCCGAACTCTCCTACCCTGACCCGGCTACACGACTCTGACTCTGCACTCCGGACGTGGTCCCGTGGTTGTAGGGCGGCGGTTATATACATCCCCACCTCAGCCCCGCGGTCTAGTCCAGTTTATGGTGAGCACATGTGACAATATGCTCAGCCCAACAAACATGGACCCAGCTGGGACTATGTGAATATGATGGTATGTTCAAGCAAGTGGAGGGATCCCTTATGCAAAAAGTACAGCAAATTAACCAGTTAAAGCATGACCTAGACGACCTGTCTGACAGGGTTAGGCTCCTCTCGACCTCCACTGCCACACCCGCAGCACCTATACCTGCTTCCACTCCTGTGGCCCCGACTTCTGAACCATGCTTACCTACCCCTAACCGTTATGCTGGTGACCCTTCGGGCTGTCTGGGATTCCTGAACCAATGTCCATACACCGAATTACTACCTTTACATTTTCCTTCTCAACGCTCTAAGGTGGCGTACATCGTTTCCTTATTGACCGACGATGCTCTGGCATGGGCCTCACCTATCTGGGAGCAACGACCAGACCTAACCTCCGATATTAGTCACTTCACCGCAGAGTTCCGCAGAGTCTTCAACACGCCTGGGCGCAAGGTAACTGCAGCTTCTACCCTCCTAAACATCTCCCAGGGTGACCACACGGTGGCCCGCTACACGCTCGAATTCCGCACCGTAGCCACCGAGACCGGCTGGAACGATGAGGCCCTGTCGGCAGTATTCTGGCAAGGATTGTCAGAGGGTCTCAAAGACAAGTTGGCTTCCCAGGAACGCACCGCAGGACTCGAAGATCTCCTGGCCCTATGCATACACACGGATCAGCGCTTCCAGGGGAGAAAGATAGAGAGGGGTAGGCACCAGGGAGGTACACACTATTTCTTTTCTCATCTGGCAGGATCCGTGTCTCCTGTGTCTTCAATCATGGATGAACCTATGCAACTAGGAGGTGCCCGACCTATCGACGGGCGAAAGGCAGCGCAGACGTCACGCAGGCTTATGCCTATACTGCGGTAACAGCGGACATTTGGTGGCCACTTGCCCATTAAAGTTGGGAAACGCCACAACCCCGTGAGAGTCGGGAGGATCACGCTGGGCACCTTATTTTCATCTTCTCCTCCCCAACTTTCTACCAGGATATACGTTCCTATCACCTTATCCGGAGATACCTTCCGAATCTCTACGCGAGCCTTTTTGGATTCCGGGTCAGGTGAGAACTTCATCGATCAGGGGTTCTCGGAAAGGCACCAAATACCCTTGATATACACCATGGGTCTCGAAGCTATAGACGTTCAGGCTCTGCAACCCGCCTTCATTTCCTTACAGACGATACCCATCACCTTACTGGCCGGGGAAGTCCATTCCGAGAGCATACAACTGGACGCCATCCATACCCATCTGTGGACGTCAAATTATGGCTTCAGCTATACAATCTGAGAATCGACTGGACAGAGACCTTGCCTATCCTCTGGAGTCATCAATGTCATAATGTTTGCCTAATCCCTTTAAGGGCTTAGCGGGGTTGTCGGTACCCAAACAGAGTAAAGTACAACTCCCAGAAACCCATAAGGAATTTCACGATGGCTTCGACAAAGTTCAGGCCGAGGAACTTCCGTTGCATTGTTCGTACGACTGCCCTATCGACTTGCTGCCCAGCGCCATTCCGCCTAGAGGATGCTCTTACCTACTGTCTTCTCCCGAGACCAAGGCCATGAGATCGTATATTCAGGAGAACCTTCAGAGGGGTTTCATCCAAAAGTCTTCCTCACCTGCCTTCATTGAAGAGATCTTCAGACTCCATGGTACTCCGCAAGTCATAGGGCCTCATGCACTAAGCGCCGAAAAAATCTCTTCGGCAAGTGTTGCCGATGGGCATGATTTTGGCGATTTGCCCTCGTAGTATTCAGTAAGGGCCGAATCCATGCCGATCCCTGCTGAATCTCTGCGAAAGCAAAACGCCGATGAGCCGGTGATAAAAAATCCTGGCTCCCGATAACCTGGCGATAGGCCGTTTCTGCTGATATGTGTTTGCAGCAGAGAGAGACCTGCCACTCTCTCTGCGCAAACATCGGCACATTAAAAACATATCAAAACAACTTTTACTGATGGTGTACATGTGCAGGGGGTCTCCGGAGCTGAACCGCATTGGTTTCAGGTCCGGGGACCCCCTGCTTCCCGAGATACAGGCCCCTTTATGAGGTGCCGGTATCCCTCTGCATTTAAAGGTCCCGATCACGTGACCGCGGAATGTAAACAAAGCAGAGGGATACCGGCACCCCCTAAAGGGGCCTGTATCTCGGGAAGCAGGTGGTCCCCGGACCTAAAACCAAAGTGGTTCACCTCCGGAAACCCTCTGCACATCTACACTATGAGTAAAACACACATATAAATAAACAATCATTCCTTACCTTTGCGGCTATGTGCTATGGTAACGAAGCAGCATGAATGTATTTTTAATAATAGTGTACTGTGAGCAGGGGGTCCCCTGAGCTGAACCGCATTGCTTTGTGGACCAGTGACCCCCTGCTTCCCGAGTTACAGGCCCCGGTATGTGTCATCGGGTGGCAGTGTCGCCGCCATCTTTATAGCACCCCATTCGCGCCGTGCCCGCTATAAATATGGCGGCGACATTGTAACCGATGCCCCAAGCCAGGGCCTGTAACTCGGGAAGCAGGGGGTCTCTGAGCCACAAATCAATGTGGTTCAGCTCAGGAGCCCCACTGCTTCGGCACAGACACAGACACCCACTCTCAGTCAGACAAACTCACATACACAGTCTGTCACTCACACACACACAAACACTCACACGCAAGGCAGGGGATCGCACATGGCAGCGGGGGCCTCCGCACGGCAGGAGGGCCTCTGCAAGGCAGGGGGGTCGCACATGGCAGCGGGGGCCTCCGCACGGCAGTAGGGCCTCTGCAAGGGGCCGTGCCCCCTCCAGAGGGGGACGCCGACACCGCAGTATCCTGCTTAGACCGAGCAGGGTGAGGCTCCGGTGAGGGGATTTCCCCTGCTTAGAGCAGGCAGAGGCCCCTGTGAGGGGATTTCCGGGAGAGGCTCCGGTGAGGGGATTTCCCCTGCTTAGAGCAGGGAGAGGCTCCGGTGAGGTGATTTCTCCTGCTTAGAGCAGGGAGAGGCACGCGTGGGGTGAGGGGGGGGGGCACGGAGGCCAGGAGAGATTGGGGTGAGGGGGGGGGGTGGATGGCCCGATGTGAGGGGGGGGCGGATGGCCCGATGTGAGGGGGGGGCGGATGGCCCGATGGGAGGGGGGGTGACAGATGGCCCTGCAGGGGTCTGAGGCAGACTGGCGTGGAAGGAGCTGGCTGGCGGAAGGGGGAGGAGTGGAAGAGCTGAGGAGGGGAAGTTGCTGAGAGGCGGGGGAGGAGCGAAGGCAGTGATCAGAGAGCCGGCTTTTTTTTTTTTTTCTCCAGCGCGAGCGCGGGAAAAACAGCAGCACGAGCGGCGGGAAATTTAAAAAATACACGTGTGCTGCTTGTGCCAATATTTACTCGCCCAGGGGTTAAATCCACCCGCCCCGGGCGAGTAAATGTATACAATTGTCGAACACTGTATATATATATATATAGTTGCATGATGAAGCCACTGTACAAATGAATGGGTGAAGGGTGGATATCGGGCCAGTGTGGCTTAACCCCTTAATTACCTTTGCGGTTATTATCCGATAAGGTGTTTAAGGGGTTAATTGATATCTGAATGTAATTGCAATGTATTGGCTGTGTATTTTGTGGGCAACGAACGACAAGGATGTTGCTGGCGACGGGGTCTTCTTATTGATGAGGTCAGTAGTACTTTATTTATTTTAATATGCTAGTTAATGTGTTTAATAATGGGCAAATAATCTATTATCCCTATCTGGATAATAGTTATTTGGCACATTATTGTACTGTAGGTGTTGGGGGGGGCGGGGGAATGTATGTATTGAGTGTATAGGCCAGGTTTATTTTTTTTACATTCAGGGTTGGTTCCTTGGTTCTGCGTGAGACCTCTGGAGACCACCTGTAGTCTCCTCGGGTATCTCACGGGTATCAGGCTGGTGGTTCCACGGGTGACACCTGCGGGGATGAAGCGGTGGTCCTACATCTGTGGGGGCACCGCGGACCCATAGGTGCGGGGATGAACCGGTGGTCCCACATCCGTGGGGGCACCGCGGACCCGTAGGTGCGGGGATGAACCGGTGGTCCCACATCTGTGGGGGCACCGCGGACCCGTAGGTGCGGGGATGAACCGGTGGTCCCACATCTGTGGGGGGCACCGCGGACCCGTAGTGAGCACTCGTGAGTTCCCCAGACCCCCGTGAGAACCACCCGAGGCCCCACAGACTTCTGTGGGTCTGACCCGGGGCTCCCAGACATCCGCGGGCCTACCGTGGGGACCCAATTGTGGCCCACGGTGACCCAAGGAGACCACCTGGGGGCCATGGCGCTTGGCGGGACCCACCAACAGGCCTCCAGAACCTGTGTGAAACAAGTTGCTGGTGCCCTGTAGGTCTGTCAGGTGACCTGCCAGCCCGCCGGGGACTCGCGTGGGGCTGGGGTAGGAACCCTGTATGTAAAAGAATAAATCATATATTTATGGGGAGGCACAGGGTGTGGGTAATGTATTGAATAAATATAATGATGCTTATTGTGGGGCAGTGTATTGTTTTTATTGTGGGTACTGGGGGTGGGGGGAGGGGGTATTGGCCCCAAGGGTATGTGGGTATGCCTCCCTTGTGGGTAGTGGGTGAGGGTGGTTAGGCCTCACGGGGTGGGGGGTTAGTGTGGGAGGGTATGTAGGCCTCCCGAGTGGTGGGTGAGGGTGGGTTAACCCCTTAATGACTGTAGCGGTTAATAACCGCTATGGTGATTAAGGGGTTAGGGGACATTACATTGGATGTTTTCATTCTTGTGTCTGTTTTGCAGCAGCGGAGGGGGCATGGCCAGGATGAAGATGAGGATGGCCTTCATCGTGGCAGCCGGACATGGGTGAGTGCTATATGTATTTAATGTATTGATTGGTGTTTATGTATTTAAAATGGGCACATTCACTATTATCCATTTGTGGATAATAGTAATTGTGCCCATTACTATACTGTATGTGTTAGGGGGGGGGTTATTTATTTATAAGTATGTATGTGTTTTTACATTCATTTGGGGGGGGCACATAATTGGTACTGCAGGCCTGCGGGTAACACCCGAGGGCCCCCGCCGGCCTATAGTATCATTGATGTGCATATATGTGTATGTTAGGGGGGTATAGGGGTTGTTAGGGTAATATATATATATATATATATTTATTTATTTAGATATATATATTTATTTTTTTTAGTGTGGGGCTGTTGTGTGTGATTTTATATTTTTTATTGTGGGTAGCGGGGGTGCGTGAAGGGGGTATTAGCCCCAACGGTGGTTGTTTGGGCTTGCGGGTGGGTAGCGGGAGGCCTTAACCCCTTCATGACCGTAGCGATATTAACTGCTACGGTCGTGAAGGGGTTAAGTGCACCCGCAACCCCCCGCAAGCCCTAAACAAACAACAAGGGCCAAATACCCCCTTCACCCACCCCCGCTACCCACAATAAAGCTGGCACGGTGGATTAACCCCTTCATTGCCTTAGCGGTTAGCCGCTAAGGTAATGAAGTGGGCTTTGCATGCATTTTTCCTGCCTCAGATACATGCCGGGGGGCTCCGGTGCTGGTATCAGCTCTGGAGACCCCCGGCATCAGTCACAGACAGGAAAAAGGCCTGATTTTTTCTAAGTGTCGCCCTTACTGATGCTTCTCCCCACCGTCCCACCAACTTTTAGTTGGCGGGACGATTTGCCAAAAAAATGACTTTTCGGGACTGCCGATCAGCTCCGATAAGCACTGAAAACAGGATTGGGGCTACTAGAATACAGGCGATTTAAAAAAGTGCCGAAAGGTGCCGAAAAGTGGCTTATCGCCAGCCGTCTGCCGATAATTTTTTATCGGGGACAAAAAATGCCAATTTGGCCAAATTATCGGCGCTTACTGAATACCAAAGGCATTTTTTGGCGATAAAAAACTTTTTGGCACTTTGTGCATAGAGCCCATAGTCTCTGACCGAGGCTCACAATTCATTTGCAGATTCTGGAGGGCCTTCTGCCAAAGACTGGGCATTTCTTTGCATTTCTCATCTGGGTATCACCCACAAACCAATGGTCAAACGGAGCGGACCAATCAGTCCATGGAACAGTTAATCCGTTATTTTATTTCTGATGCCCAGGACAATTGGGTGGATCTTCTCCCATGGGCGGATTTTTCACATAACATCTATGGAACCCAACAATGGGTTCCACCCCTCGGCGCTTCCCTCCAGTCTTCAAATCCGGGGTTCCTGCTGCCGGGGACAGAATCCAGTACCTCCCAGGATTCCTGGGAAAATATTCAATGGAATCTGAGACACGCCATCGCTATACAAAAGAGACAAGCCGATAAGCACCGTCGGGAGACTCCTACTTACACTCCTGGACAAAAGGTTTGGATCTCGATGAAGAATATTCGACTCATGGTCAGCTTTGTCGCTGGAAGTCAAGTCAATTTGATTTTTCCAGCAACCGCAGCATGACGTCACCTTCTGCGGCGACGGCACTATAAGCGCAACCTTAGCCTTCAGTAGCAGGTGGCAACCCTGGTTGGTTCCTGGTATCTTTATAATTTTGTTTTCCTAATTTTAGACACAAAAAGGTACACATATGGCATGGGGTCACCAACAGAAAGTACAGGCATCATCTTCTAAAATTGCATGTCCCGAAGACGTTGCTGTTTTCTCTTGACCGTTGACAGCCATTTTGTCTCGACTGGGCAACTATCCTTGCCTGATGTTCAAGACCCTATATTTAAAAAATATTTTAAAAAAATATATATATATATCAAATGGAAATATTACTGTATGCTCATTTGCATGTCTTAGACAGGTCTGCAACCCCGCCTTTCACCGTTATCACCCAGCACACAGCACTTCCACTGCAGCAAGGGATTCTGGGAAATGACATGCAAATAAGCACACAGTGCCACATTTTGCTGTGGAATCCGAGGGACACACAGCAAAGAAGAGACAGCACACTTGGTAGCAATGAAAAAATATATTGAAACAGCAGGCACAATCACCGACGTTTCGGTCCTAGGGATAGGACCTTTATCAAGGGAGTGCTCGGTTTTCATTGCTACCAAGTGTGCTGTCTCTTCTTTCATTATACCTGTTCTTATGGGACTAGCACCTGTCTACATCTTTATGTGTGTGCCATCTGCTCTTTTATAATATATATATATATATTATATATATATATATATATATATATATATAATTTTTTATTTATTTTTTTACTGTTAAAAAGAAAAAAGCCCTCGGCCTTCTTACACACACACACACACACACACACACACACATACACACACACACATACACGTGTGCGCGCGCGCACACACACACACACCATCATTCCTAGACAAAGACATTACCACAGAATATTTTATAGATGGTAAAGTAATTTAGCAGCAAGTGCAATATTAAGAGTACGAACCTGACTAATTATGATTCGTTACTTCAGATTGATGAGGTAAGTAAATCTGATCTATTACTCATTACGAGGACAGCTTTCAATGGGATCCTTATCTTACAACATCAGGTCTCTCCAAAAACGTGAATGGGAACTCCATGCTGTAATCAGAGATCTTTTGTGTTCTTAATAGGCTGAGAGCTGTGGGGATAAATTGCCAGAACTGTCACTGATTCTCAATTAGTATCACTGATTTGGAGTCAATTTCACTGATTTTATAGCATCCGCAGTCTCATTAAAAATCAGCACTTTGCTCTTTCTGCTCACCTGCAATGGGTAATCCAAACTTTACACCAGGGATGGGTAATCCAAACTTTACACCAGGGATGGGTAATCCAAACTTTACACCAGGGATGGGTAATCCAAACTTTACACCAGGGATGGGTAATCCAAACTTTACACCAGGGATGGGTAATCCAAACTTTACACCAGGGATGGGTAATCCAAACTTTACACCAGGGATGGGTAATCCAAACTTTACACCAGGGATGGAGAATCCAAACTTTATACCTGCAATGGGGAATCCAAACTTTACACCAGGGATTGGTAATCCAAACTTTACACCAGGGATGGGTAATCCAAACTTTACACCTGCAATGGGTAATCCAAACTTTACACCTGCGATGGGTAATCCAAACTTTACACCAGGGATGGGTAATCCAAACTTTACACCAGGGATGGGTAATCCAAACTTTACACCAGGGATGGAGAATCCAAACTTTACACCAGGGATGGGGAATCCAAACTTTACACCTGCAATGGGTAATCCAAACTTTACACCTGCAATGGGTAATCCAAACTTTACACCTGCAATGGGTAATCCAAACTTTACACCAGGGATGGAGAATCCAAACTTTACACCAGGGATGGGTAATCCAAACTTTACACCAGGGATGGGTAATCCAAACTTTACACCTGCGATGGGTAATCCAAACTTTACACCAGGGATGGAGAATCCAAACTTTACACCTGCAATGGGTAATCCAAACTTTACACCAGGGATGGAGAATCCAAACTTTACACCTGCAATGGGTAATCCAAACTTTACACCAGGGATGGAGAATCCAAACTTTACACCAGGGATGGGTAATCCAAACTTTACACCAGGGATGGGTAATCCAAACTTTACACCAGGGATGGGTAATCCAAACTTTACACCAGGGATGGGGAATCCAAACTTTACACCAGGGATGGAGAATCCAAACTTTACACCAGGGATGGAGAATCCGCATTTTCAACTCTGGAAGATAAGTGATATTGTTATGATAATAGACCTGTGGGATGCAGACAAAAAAAAAGTAATATATTGGTTTGAAGAAATTGTATAATAGACATAATAATTTATTTGCATATTGCCAGATAAAACACTATAGAAAGCCAATACTAGAGATTTGCACTGATCTTTGGAAAAATAATCCAGGTGGCTGAATGAGTCCCTGCTTCAGCACAGGTGGCTCAATCAGATTCAGCGTTTTCCAATCGGGTTCTGTGAGAGGATCAAAAGGGTGCAGCAGGATTTCCCCCAATCTCTCTGAGCAGGGTAAGGGCAGGGCAGTTGCTAGGGGGCTGGGTAGTATCCTCCATCCTGATTGCTGCTGGGTAATGCAGCCAATTAGGATGTGTCAGATGCCTGGGGGTGTGGGCAAGCAGAGGAGGAAACAGCATGGGCAGGAGAGAGGGTGAGTCTGCGCATGTGTGCATTTTCTGTGACTGTCTCTATCGTGTGTCTTCTGCCACTGTATGTTTCTGTCCTGTCTTCTGTCACTATCTGTCTTGTCTTCTGTCACTGTCTGTCTCTGCCCTGTGTCTTCTGTCACTCTCTGTCCTGTGTCTTCTGTAACTGCTTGTCTCGGTCCTGTGTCTTCTGTATCTGTCCTGTGTCTTCTGTCTCTGTCCTGTGTCTTCTGTCACTACCTGTGTCTGTTAGGCCTCGGCCATGTTACGTGCTTGCTGGCGCGCTTCCGCTCAGCACTGAGCCCCTACAGCCGCAATTAGAGCGGCTTTAGTAGGGGCTCACCTGCGCTTCCGCGCGCTTGCGGAAGCGCAGGTCTTAGGGGAATTTAAAATTCCCCCGCTTGCCGGCGAGACAGGCCGGTCACGTGAGCGGTTCGCCCAATGAGGGCGAACCAGCTCCGTGACGTCACTGGCCCGCCCCCGGCCAGTGACGCGCCCGCCCCCGGCCCGCCCCCTGAAGGGCCGCTGACGGTGCGTGCGGTAAGCAACCGCAAGGCCAGGGAAAGCACCCGCTTTCCCTGAGCCTCAGCGCGCCTCAGCGAGCCAGCAGGGAGCATGGACTCAGCCTTAGGGGAATTTAAAATTTCCCCGCTTGCCGGCGAGACAGGCCGGTCATGTGAGCGGTTCGCCCAATGAGGGCGAACCAGCTCCGTGACGTCACTGGCCCGCCCCCGGCCAGTGACGTGCCCGCCCCTTGAAGGCCCGCTGACGGCGCGTGCGGTAAGCAACCGCAAGGCCAGGGAAAGCACCCGCTTTCCCTGAGCCTCAGCGCGCCTCAGCGAGCCAGCAGGGAGCATGGACTCAGCCTTAGGGTTGCCAGGTGGCTATTTCACCACCCCCCCCCCCCATTGTCTCTGTTCACAGTTAGTCTGATCCTGAGACTATTCCTGTTTCCCAGATTCCCTTACACTTCCTGTCTAACCTCGCTGACTGAGTAAGTACATCTCATGCTATTCACCTCCAGGCAAGGATTACCGTTTTTTACCTTTCCCTACTATCAAGCACCCTCACTATAGAGAAGCTCTCTCTCACTACACTATCATCTACAAGTGCCTTTGTGTGTCTATCTTTTCCCCAATAAAGTGAAGAAAATACAAAGAACTTGTTGTGCTTGTAAAAGGAACAAGTTAAGCTATCTGGCCATACTTATATCCAGGGTATACCCTGTGGCTACAAAATAGTAGAAAAACAGACACCGTGTGCTTTGAAGTCAGCACAGAAGTTACTACTTACATAGCCTTATGCCAGATAAGCTGCAGTGACACAGTTTTTCTGGGAAATCAAGTACTGTACAAGCAAGCAGCCTTACACAGTACACAGAGAGCAGCTTTACACATCTTAGGCTAAGGCCCCAGTAACTCAGCTGCAACGCGCGCCCGCGAGATTGGCAGCGCGTGCAGCCGATTACCTGGTCTGCAGGGAGCTGCAGGAAGAGAGACCGGGGGGGTGTGGCGGGGGAGTGACGGCCTGAGCCCACTCTCTGCACAGCTACACAGTGAGGAACCACCATCCCACCTACCCCTGCAAACGCCCCCACGGCTAGGGCTACCAAGGGCCACGCCACCGGACATCCGCCAGGACACGGGTCAGATCCACCGGACACCTGTGAGTACAGCTACCCCCACGCTGACCGCTGCAGGACACCGATCGGCACCATCTGAGACAGTCGTCTATCGCTGACGCAGGTACAGACCTCATGCCACACGCAATGGCTAGAGGCCTACATACACCTGCAGCATGGCAGAACTCAGATCCTCACCAGACACCACGCAGGAGAGTGACCACTCAGACACAGAGACCGCTGCACAACTGCGACAAACGCAAGAAGGCGCAAGGTCCAAGCGAATAGTGACACTGACACAAAAGGCCCGCGAAAAGTACGAAACTGACAGACGCACACCGCGAAAAGTTAGAAAAGGCCTGGGAGGACACTGGTCATGAAATATGTAACTTTGCAAGTACTAGCGATCAGGAAAGACAGATTAGGCAAGCTGTAGCCCAATTGAGATCAAGTCACAAACGCTATCAAATGCTGTCACAAACATATCTTGCCTACCTGAAAAGCATCAAAACGGAAGAAAGCCTAAGCGAACGTGACCTGCAGGAGGCAACCGACCTGGAACGCGATGGCTTCATGCAGACCACTATCACGGAAGCCGAAGACCAGAGAAAGGACCTTTTGCTAGAGACCGCATCGCAGCGCACCAGCACATCCAGACATTCATCAAGGTCAGCAAAATCCGTGCAATCGAATGTGTCCAGTGCAAGCGCAAAGGCCACCCAGGCGCGAGTCAACGCAGAGGCCGCACAGGCAAGGGCCACACACGCTCAGAAAGAGGCAGCTATGAAACTCGAAAGGGCCCACATAGAAGAAGAGGAGCAGGCAGCCGCTGCCGCTGTCGCTACGTGTAAAAAGACAGAGGTGGACGTTAACCTAGAGGCCCTAAATCAAGAGAGGGAAGCTACTGACGCCATAGCCCAAGCCGAAGTCCTAGAAGCGGCCGCGAGACAGGATGGCGGGGAGCAAACGTACAGTCAGATAGCCTCAGAGGATCTGACCCAACGCACAAGACTACGTAAGGAGCCTCTTCAGCGTAAACACCAGCGCGCCATCTCAACACGACGAGGGTGATGGCACAGATGCCGAAGACTTACTTGGTCCACGTGGAGAAGATGCTGTTCCTTCAAGGGTACAGGCAACCTGGGATAGCCACAACCGCAACAGTGATCCACAAGCCAGCATGCATACGGATGCACTACAACAAGCTCGCGATACAGGTATGCCCACGCGGGGAAACACAGCTCCTCACACTAGCCAGCAGTCACCACACGTCCACACCAAGGAAAAGGCGACCGCAGGGCCCCTCCCGGCAACCATATCAGAGTGCGACCAACACACTGATGCATCGGGCCTAACAGACATGGGCAAGTACATGATCCGGCGTGACATGGTGCAAACAGGACTTACCAATTTCGACGACCGTCCTGAGAATTACCGAATATGTAAGTTCACATTCAAGGACGCTATCAAGAGTCTGGGCTTCTCCGCAAGGGAAGAGCTCTGCCTACTAACCAAATGGCTGGGGAAATAATCCATAGAGCATGCAAAGAGGATCAGGGCAGCAAACGTGAACCACCCCCAAGTAGGTCTTGACTTAGTATGGGAAAGGCTGGAGGAGTGCTATGGTAGCCCCGAAGCGGTCGAAGATGCACTCTTCAAGAGAGTCGACGACTTCCCTAGAATCTCAGCCAAAGACTACTCGAAGTTACGAGAGCTCTGGGATCTGCTGCAGGAGCTGGAGTCTGCAAGAACAGACCAATCCCTAACAGGTCTCAACGTCCTAGACTCAGGTCGCGGAATGAGACCCATCATGGAGAAGCTACCCTACAACCTCCAAGAAAGATGGACTTCACAAGGCTCCAAATACAAAAGGGAGAAGAAAGTCGCCTTCCCTCCCTTCTCATTCTTCTTGAGCTTCATTCGTGAAGCAGCAAGGACAAGAAACAATCCCAGTTTCATCTTAGGTGCGCAGACCACACACAGTGCAAGCAACCTGAGGAATGAAAGGCCAGCAACGAGATACGGTAACGCTAGAACACTTATCTCGGTCCACAGGACGGACGTGTCCCCCACGACCCAAACAAGTCCCGACCAGTCGGTCGCTGGAAACAAGAAACTAAGGGACCCAAACAGGGAATGTCCCATACACAAGAAGCCACACCCACTTAACAGGTGCTTTGGGTTCAGGATGAAGTCCCTAGAGGAACACAAGAAGTTACTTGGAGAGTTCGGAGTTTGCTTCAGGTGCTGCAATTCTACAACCCATCTAGCCAAAGACTGTAAGAAGCCATCAAATGTGCAGTGTGCAACAGTGACAAGCACGTAACATCTATACATCCAGAGGCGCTGACACTCCACCAACTGAACAACCCTTCCTCCATAGCGGAGCATGGCGGGGAGGAAAGAGAAGGGGAGCCAACATCTGTCACGTCCCAGTGCACCGATGTTTGCTGAAAAGGATGTGACAAAAGGTCCTGCTCCAAAATATGCCTGGTCGGAGTGCACCCCCAGGGACAACCTGAGAGGGCGGTTAGGATGTACGCCATTATCGATGATCAAAGCAACAGATCATTGGCGAAGACGGAATTCTTCAGCTTGTTCAACGCACGAGACAATGCCCCACCCTACACACTCAGAACCTGTGCAGGGTTAACTGAGACAATAGGGAGGAGAGCAAATAGCTACACCATATGTTCAGTGGACAACAGAGTGAATATAGCTCTCCCCACACTCATCAAGTGCAATCACATGGCGGCAAACAGGGATGAGATTCCCACACCAGACATGGCACGCAATCACCCACACCTCAGGGGAATAGCTAACCACATCCCGCCGGTAGAACAAGACGCCAAGATCTTGCTGCTGCTTGGTAGGGACATCCTGAGGGTACACAAAGTCCACAAACAGCGCAACGGACCCCACAAAGCCCCATTCGCCCAAAGACTTGACCTAGGATGGGTGATAGTGGGCAACATGTGCATTGACAAAGGGCACGAACCAGACTATGTTGACGCCTACAGAACAGCGATAACAGAATGTGGACACACATCCCTCTCCGAACCATGTCTTGGCCATATCCAAGTGACAGGAAGGCCAAGCGAGGAGAAGAGACAAGGTCATACCCCTGAGATCAACAAGAACATCTTCGCATCAGGGGAATGTGACAATGGCCTAGGATGCACAGTAGTCCAGACAACAAGGGATGACAAGTCAACTTCACTAAAGGAAGAAAGTAACCTCCTGAAGGTGATCGACAACAAGTTCGTCCAAAACAAGAGAAACAATCGGACAATCCTCCTGAACGATGGCTCATCTCAGACGCACAGCCATTTCGTTCCGCAGAATGCTTGGTGGCAAAGCAGCCATCTGCAGGGTTTGGCACAGCCGCAAAAGGTTGCACCCTGTAGGTGAAACTACAAGGGCAAAAAGACTGATCTATCACATGCCTAAAAAGAAACAGTCCCAGAGACCTTTCACAGAGGAAGTTACAAGGGCAAAAGAGACTGTTCTATGTCATGTTCAGAGAGAGATGTATGCAGAGGAAATCAGCATCCATGGAGAGAAGAGCATGTCTAAAAACAGCCCTCTTTGGAAGCTGAATCCCTTCATCGATGATAATGGCCTCATGAGAATAGGAGGTCGTCTCAACAAGTCCCAACTGCGCAGGGAGGAAAGCAATCCTCTTATTGTTCCTAGCCAACATCACATCGCTACTCTGTCAGTTAGCCACTGTCATGAACAAGTCATGCATCAAGAACGACACTTCACAGAAGGAGCTACCAGACCAGTGTCCGCAGCTAATCTACTACAGGGGACGTCATGGCTTACGGGACCAACGTTTCTCAAGCTACCCACTGAAACATCATCAACCCTAGCCGATGATTTTGAACTTGTAGATCCCGGAAAAGACACAGAGATAAGATCTCAAGCGTTGGTATTACTCACGAACATACTGCCCAGAAACACACATGGAGCACATCGATTCCATCGCTTCTCAAGGTGGATGACCCTCCTGCAAGCAGTAGCGCATCTCGGGCACATAGCCATCTCCTTTCGCCAAACGCCAGGTGATAAAGTGACAAGCTGCCACGACTGGCATATCTACAAGGGGATGCACTCTGTAGATAAAACTACAGGGACAACAAGACTGTTCTGTTACAAGTTTAAAAGAAAACAGTGCCAGAGACTTTCACAGAGAGACATTGTGGTGCATCCAGCTAACCTGGACCGGTGCATCCACCTGGCATCCGTTGCCAATGGACTTTGGCCAAGGGACTTTGGAGCCAGTGGTACCGGCCGGTATCACATCGTTATGTGGATATGGACTTTTTGTACTGATATGTATGTTACACACACACCAGGTATAGTGGTATCTACAGATACCAGACGGGGGTGTCCTGGAACAGGATTGTCTAATTTCCTGTGCCTCTTTGCAGCTCATAGGATTTGTTTCCCTAGTTCAGCTGCCTGTAATTTCCCCTGTCCCAGCAGCTAGCTGCATGTGTAAAAGGCAACATTATTGATACTTATGTTCTTTACAGAGTCCCTCCAGAACCACCCAAATCTCACTGATTTCAGTCCTTGGGGGTTGTCACCTCTGCCTGTCCACCAGGAACAATAACTTGTCCATATACAGGGTAGAGCACATAGGGAGTAGTTATATACAGCTCAACCCCCTTATAACACTGTGCTTGGGGTCCAAAGAATCACATCGCGCTATAAGCGGATCGCGTTAGAAATAATGTACAATTGTATGCATTGTACAATAAAGTATTTAAGACACCAATAATCGTGTTGTAAAGTATTCATACATACGAAAATTGGGAGCCACGCTTGCATCACGTTATAAGCAGATTCGCTTTGTAACGGATCGCGTTATAACGAGGTTGAGCTGTATCTATACCTGCCGAAGAGGCCATTCGAGCTATTTTCGTCTGAAATTCCATATTGATTTCATTGGAGATTTTTGCCCTTTTGGTTATTTCGGAGTATACAGAATTGACTCCATAGACGGAACCACTCGCAATTCATAGAGGATCTGCTACGGGTTTATAGCGCAGCAATTGTGAAAGATAAAACCGCCACGCAAGTGAACTGTAAAAACAGCGCTTGTTGATTAAATGTGGAAGATTCTGTCACACTTTTGGACCTCTATCAAGATCTGATGTAATACCTTGATGAAGTTCCAAGAGTGCGACCCAAAGCATTATTTTTAAGTTCCACGTGAGTGCCGGTATTCTCGTTTATGATTGCAGAGTAATACTGGGTAGTACAGACTGCTGGCCTGCAGAAGGAGCTGTTACCATGAGTATAACATGGTATTAATAGTTATATGGTCAGGTTCAGTTTAAAGAGGCAATCCAAGTATAGGGTTTTTTGCATTTTTCTTTTACATGAGATTGAAGCAGGGGATCTCCGGACCTGAACTCCATTCATTTCAGCTCCCGGGACCCCCTGCTTCCAGAGATGACCTCCGTAGGGAGTGCCAGTAGCTAGCAGCTCTTGCTGGGGTTAATGTAATGGCGGAGTTTAAAGCTCCCGCATCCTGCGGGCTAATAGGAAGCTGTGACGTCATCCGGTGCGGCTTCCTATTGGTCCATGTGACTAGAACCTTTAAACAGAAGAGAGATACTGGCACCCCTTATGGAGGTAAGTATCTGGAAGCAGGAGGTCCCTGGGCTGAAAAGAATGAGGTTCATCTCTGGAGACCCCCTGCTTAGGGTGACCAGTTGTCCCGATTTAGCCGGGACAGTCCCGGTTTTTTAATGGCTGTCCCGGTTTTTTAATGGCTGCCCCGCATTCTTTAAAATGTCCTGTTTTTTTGTGGCTGTTCCGGTTTTGGCCATCAGAGCAGGGGGGCAGCAGAGAAGGCAGGAACAGAGCAGAGGCTGGTCTGACTGTAGCTGCAGACTGTGGGGGCGGGGTTAGAGGCAGAGGAGCCCCAGCAGTGAGACAGTGGGAGCTTCTGCTGCCAGGGCTCAAGATGGCTTCCCCCAATGTTCCACAGAGGCAGGTAGGGACCAGAACAGACACACACGAGATGCAGCATGGGGGAGAGAGAGAGAGAGAGAGAGAGGCAGCATGAGAAGGAGAGAGAGAGAGGCAGCATGAGAAGGAGAGAGAGAGGCAGCATGAGAAGGAGAGAGAGAGACAGCATGAGAAGGTGAGAGAGAGAGAGGCAGCATGAGAAGGGGAGAGAAAGAGGCAGCATGAGAAGGGAAGAGAGAGAGAGGCAGCATGAGGGGGAGAGAGGCAGCATGAGAGGGGGAGAGAGGCAGCATGGGGGGGGAGAGAGGCAGCATGGGGGGGGGAGAGAGGCAGCATGGGGGAGAGAGAGAGAGGCAGCATGAGAAGGAGAGAGAGAGAGGCAGCATGAGAAGGAGAGAGAGAGGCAGCATGAGAAGGGGAGAGAGAGAGAGGCAGCATGAGAAGGGAAGAGAGAGAGAGGCAGCATGAGAGGGGGAGAGAGGCAGCATGGGGTGGGGAGGGAGAGGGAGAGGCAGCATGGGGTGGGGAGGGAGAGGCAGCATGGGGGGGAGAGAGAGAGGCAGCATGGGGGGAGAGAGGCAGCATGGGGGGAGGAGAGGCAGCATGGGAGGGAGAGAGGCAGCATGGGGGGGGAGAGAGAGAGAGGCAGCATGGGGGGGAGAGAGAGAGAGGCAGCATGGGGGGAGAGAGAGGCAGCATGGGGGGGAGAGAGAGGCAGCATGGGGGGAGAGAGAGAGGCAGCATTGGAGGGAGAGAGGCAGCATGGGGGGGAGAGAGAGAGACAGCATGGGGGGGGAGAGAGAGAGGCAGCATGAGAGGGGGAGAGAGGCAGCATGGGGGGGGGGAGAGAGGCAGCATGGGGTGGGGAGGGAGAGGCAGTATGGGGGGGAGAGAGGCAGCATGGGGGGGAGGAGAGAGGCAGCATGGGGGGGGGAGGAGAGAGGCAGCATGGGGGGGAGAGAGAGGCAGCATGGGGGGAGAGAGAGGGAGGCAGCATGGGGTGGGGAGGGAGAGGCAGCATGGGGTGGGGAGGGAGAGGCAGCATGGGGGGGAGAGAGAGAGGCCGGGACAGTCCCATTTTTTTAATGGCTGTCCCGGTTTTTTAATGGCTGCCCCGGTTTTTTAATGGCTGCCCCGCATTCTTTAAAATGTCCTGTTTTTTGTGGCTGTTCCGGTTTTGGCCATCAGAGCAGGGGGGCAGCAGAGAAGGCAGGAACAGAGCAGAGGCTGGTCTGACTGTAGCTGCAGACTGTGGGGGCGGGGTTAGAGGCAGAGGAGCCCCAGCAGTGAGACAGTGGGAGCTTCTGCTGCCAGGGCTCAAGATGGCTTCCCCCCAATGTTCCACAGAGGCAGGTAGGGACCAGAACGGACACACACGAGATGCAGCATGGGGGAGAGAGAGAGAGAGAGAGGCAGCATGAGAAGGAGAGAGAGAGAGGCGGCATGAGAAGGAGAGAGAGAGGCAGCATGAGAAGGAGAGAGAGAGAGGCAGCATGAGGAGAGAGAGAGGCAGCATGAGAAGGTGAGAGAGAGAGAGAGGCAGCATGAGAAGGTGAGAGAGAGAGAGGGGCAGCATGAGAAGGGGAGAGAGAGAGAGAGAGGCAGCATGAGAAGGAGAGAGAGAGGCAGCATGAGAAGGAGAGAGAGAGAGGCAGCATGAGAAGGAGAGAGAGAGAGAGGGGCAGCATGAGAAGGGGAGAGAGAGAGAGGCAGCATGAGAAGGGAAGAGAGAGAGAGGCAGCATGAGAGGGGGAGAGAGGCAGCATGGGGGGGGGGAGAGGCAGCATGGGGGGGGAGAGAGGCAGCATGGGGGGGAGAGAGAGAGGCAGCATGAGAAGGAGAGAGAGAGAGGCAGCATGAGAAGGAGAGAGAGAGGCAGCATGAGAAGGAGAGAGAGAGAGGCAGCATGAGAAGGAGAGAGAGGCAGCATGAGAAGGAGAGAGAGAGAGAGGCAGCATGAGAAGGTGAGAGAGAGGGGCAGCATGAGAAGGGGAGAGAGAGAGGCAGCATGAGAAGGGAAGAGAGAGAGAGGCAGCATGAGGGGGAGAGAGGCAGCATTGTAGGGAGAGAGGCAGCATGGGGGGGGAGAGAGAGAGAGGCAGCATGGGGGGGGGAGAGAGAGAGGCAGCATGAGAGGGGGAGAGAGGCAGCATGGGGGGGGGAGAGAGGCAGCATGGGGTGGGGAGGGAGAGGCAGCAATGGGGGGGAGAGAGGCAGCATGGGGGGGAGGAGAGAGGCAGCATGGGGGGGAGGAGAGAGGGCAGCATGGGGGGGGAGAGAGAGAGAGGCAGCATGGGGGGGAGGAGAGAGGCAGCATGGGGGGGGGAGAGAGAGGCAGCATGGGGGGAGAGAGAGGGAGGCAGCATGGGGTCGGGAGGGAGAGGCAGCATGGGGTGGGGAGGGAGAGGCAGCATGGGGAGGAGAGAGAGAGGCCGGGACAGTCCCGTTTTTTTAATGGCTGTCCCGGTTTTTTAATGGCTGCCCCGGTTTTTTTAATGGCTGCCCCGCATTCTTTAAAATGTCCTGTTTTTTGTGGCTGTTCCGGTTTTGGCCATCAGAGCAGGGGGGCAGCAGAGAAGGCAGGAACAGAGCAGAGGCTGGTCTGACTGTAGCTGCAGACTGTGGGGGCGGGGTTTAGAGGCAGAGGAGCCCCAGCAGTGAGACAGTGGGAGCTTCTGCTGCCAGGGCTCAAGATGGCTTCCCCCCAATGTTCCACAGAGGCAGGTAGGGACCAGAACAGACACACACGAGATGCAGCATGGGGGAGAGAGAGAGAGAGAGAGAGAGGCAGCATGAGAAGGAGAGAGAGAGAGGCAGCATGAGAAGGAGAGAGAGAGGCAGCATGAGAAGGAGAGAGAGAGACAGCATGAGAAGGTGAGAGAGAGGCAGCATGAGAAGGGGAGAGAAAGAGGCAGCATGAGAAGGGAAGAGAGAGAGAGGCAGCATGAGGGGGAGAGAGGCAGCATGAGAGGGGGAGAGAGGCAGCATGGGGGGGGGGGAGAGAGGCAGCATGGGGGGGGGGAGAGAGGCAGCATGGGGGAGAGAGAGAGAGGCAGCATGAGAAGGAGAGAGAGAGAGGCAGCATGAGAAGGAGAGAGAGAGGCAGCATGAGAAGGGGGAGAGAGAGAGAGGCAGCATGAGAAGGGAAGAGAGAGAGAGGCAGCATGAGAGGGGGAGAGAGGCAGCATGGGGTGGGGAGGGAGAGGGAGAGGCAGCATGGGGTGGGGAGGGAGAGGCAGCATGGGGGGGAGAGAGAGAGGCAGCATGGGGGGGAGAGAGGCAGCATGGGGGAGGAGAGGCAGCATGGGAGGGAGAGAGGCAGCATGGGGGGGGAGAGAGAGAGAGGCAGCATGGGGGGAGAGAGAGAGAGGCAGCATGGGGGAGAGAGAGGCAGCATGGGGGGGAGAGAGAGGCAGCATGGGGGGGAGAGAGAGAGGCTAGCATTGGAGGGAGAGAGGCAGCATGGGGGGGAGAGAGAGAGGCAGCATGGGGGGGGAGAGAGAGAGGCAGCATGAGAGGGGGAGAGAGGCAGCATGGGGGGGGGGAGAGAGGCAGCATGGGGTGGGGAGGGAGAGGCAGTATGGGGGGGAGAGAGGCAGCATGGGGGGGAGGAGAGAGGCAGCATGGGGGGGGAGGAGAGAGGCAGCATGGGGGGGAGAGAGAGGCAGCATGGGGGGAGAGAGAGGGAGGCAGCATGGGGTGGGGAGGGAGAGGCAGCATGGGGGGGAGAGAGAGAGGCCGGGACAGTCCCATTTTTTTAATGGCTGTCCCGGTTTTTTAATGGCTGCCCCGGTTTTTTAATGGCTGCCCCGCATTCTTTAAAATGTCCTGTTTTTTGTGGCTGTTCCGGTTTTGGCCATCAGAGCAGGGGGGCAGCAGAGAAGGCAGGAACAGAGCAGAGGCTGGTCTGACTGTAGCTGCAGACTGTGGGGGCGGGGTTAGAGGCAGAGGAGCCCCAGCAGTGAGACAGTGGGAGCTTCTGCTGCCAGGGCTCAAGATGGCTTCCCCCCAATGTTCCACAGAGGCAGGTAGGGACCAGAACGGACACACACGAGATGCAGCATGGGGGAGAGAGAGAGAGAGAGGCAGCATGAGAAGGAGAGAGAGAGAGGCGGCATGAGAAGGAGAGAGAGAGGCAGCATGAGAAGGAGAGAGAGAGAGGCAGCATGAGGAGAGAGAGAGGCAGCATGAGAAGGTGAGAGAGAGAGAGAGGCAGCATGAGAAGGTGAGAGAGAGAGAGGGGCAGCATGAGAAGGGGAGAGAGAGAGAGAGAGGCAGCATGAGAAGGAGAGAGAGAGGCAGCATGAGAAGGAGAGAGAGAGAGGCAGCATGAGAAGGAGAGAGAGAGAGAGGGGCAGCATGAGAAGGGGAGAGAGAGAGAGGCAGCATGAGAAGGGAAGAGAGAGAGAGGCAGCATGAGGGGGAGAGAGAGAGGCAGCATGAGAGGGGGAGAGAGGCAGCATGGGGGGGGGGAGAGGCAGCATGGGGGGGAGAGAGGCAGCATGGGGGGGGAGAGAGGCAGCATGGGGGGGAGAGAGAGAGGCAGCATGAGAAGGAGAGAGAGAGAGGCAGCATGAGAAGGAGAGAGAGAGGCAGCATGAGAAGGAGAGAGAGAGAGGCAGCATGAGAAGGAGAGAGAGGCAGCATGAGAAGGAGAGAGAGAGAGAGGCAGCATGAGAAGGTGAGAGAGAGGGGCAGCATGAGAAGGGGAGAGAGAGAGGCAGCATGAGAAGGGAAGAGAGAGAGAGGCAGCATGAGGGGGAGAGAGGCAGCATTGGAGGGAGAGAGGCAGCATGGGGGGGAGAGAGAGAGGCAGCATGGGGGGGGGGAGAGAGAGAGGCAGCATGAGAGGGGGAGAGAGGCAGCATGGGGGGGGGAGAGAGGCAGCATGGGGTGGGGAGGGAGAGGCAGCATGGGGGGGAGAGAGGCAGCATGGGGGGGAGGAGAGAGGCAGCATGGGGGGGGAGAGAGAGAGAGGCAGCATGGGGGGGAGGAGAGAGGCAGCATGGGGGGGGAGAGAGAGGCAGCATGGGGGGAGAGAGAGGGAGGCAGCATGGGGTCGGGAGGGAGAGGCAGCATGGGGTGGGGAGGGAGAGGCAGCATGGGGAGGAGAGAGAGAGGCCGGGACAGTCCCGTTTTTTTAATGGCTGTCCCGGTTTTTTAATGGCTGCCCCGGTTTTTTAATGGCTGCCCCGCATTCTTTAAAATGTCCTGTTTTTTGTGGCTGTTCCGGTTTTGGCCATCAGAGCAGGGGGGCAGCAGAGAAGGCAGGAACAGAGCAGAGGCTGGTCTGACTGTAGCTGCAGACTGTGGGGGCGGGGTTAGAGGCAGAGGAGCCCCAGCAGTGAGACAGTGGGAGCTTCTGCTGCCAGGGCTCAAGATGGCTTCCCCCCAATGTTCCACAGAGGCAGGTAGGGACCAGAACGGACACACACGAGATGCAGCATGGGGAGAGAGAGAAAGAGAGAGGCAGCATGAGAAGGAGAGAGAGAGAGGCAGCATGAGAAGGAGAGAGAGAGAGGCAGCATGAGAAGGAGAGAGAGAGGCAGCATGAGAAGGTGAGAGAGAGAGAGAGAGGCAGCATGAGAAGGTGAGAGAGAGAGAGGGGCAGCATGAGAAGGGGAGAGAGAGAGAGAGAGAGAGGCAGCATGAGAAGGAGAGAGAGAGGCAGCATGAGAAGGAGAGAGAGGCAGCATGAGAAGGAGAGAGAGGCAGCATGAGAAGGAGAGAGAGAGAGAGGCAGCATGAGAAGGTGAGAGAGAGAGGGGCAGCATGAGAAGGGGAGAGAGAGAGGCAGCATGAGAAGGGAAGAGAGAGAGAGGCAGCATGAGGGGGAGAGAGAGAGGCAGCATGAGAGGGGGAGAGAGGCAGCATGAGAGGGGGAGAGAGGCAGCATGGGGGGGGGAGAGGCAGCATGGGGGGGAGAGAGGCAGCATGGGGGGGGAGAGAGGCAGCATGGGGGGAGAGAGAGAGGCAGCATGAGAAGGAGAGAGAGAGAGGCAGCATGAGAAGGAGAGAGAGGGGCAGCATGAGAAGGAGAGAGAGAGAGAGGCAGCATGAGAAGGAGAGAGAGGCAGCATGAGAAGGTGAGAGAGAGAGAGAGAGGCAGCATGAGAAGGTGAGGGAGAGAGAGGGGCAGCATGAGAAGGGGAGAGAGAGAGAGAGAGAGAGGCAGCATGAGAAGGAGAGAGAGAGGCAGCATGAGAAGGAGAGAGAGAGAGGCAGCATGAGAAGGAGAGAGAGGCAGCATGAGAAGGAGAGAGAGAGAGAGAGGCAGCATGAGAAGGTGAGAGAGAGGGGCAGCATGAGAAGGGGAGAGAGAGAGAGGCAGCATGAGAAGGGAAGAGAGAGAGAGGCAGCATGAGGGGGAGAGAGAGAGGCAGCATGAGAGGGGGAGAGAGGCAGCATGGGGGGGGAGAGAGGCAGCATGAGGGGGAGAGAGGCAGCATGGGGGGGAGGAGAGAGGCAGCATGGGGGGGGAGAGAGAGGCAGCATGGGGGGAGAGAGAGGGAGGCAGCATGGGGTCGGGAGGGAGAGGCAGCATGGGGTGGGGAGGGAGAGGCAGCATGGGGAGGAGAGAGAGAGGCCGGGACAGTCCCGTTTTTTTAATGGCTGTCCCGGTTTTTTAATGGCTGCCCCGGTTTTTTAATGGCTGCCCCGCATTCTTTAAAATGTCCTGTTTTTTGTGGCTGTTCCGGTTTTGGCCATCAGAGCAGGGGGGCAGCAGAGAAGGCAGGAACAGAGCAGAGGCTGGTCTGACTGTAGCTGCAGACTGTGGGGGCGGGGTTAGAGGCAGAGGAGCCCCAGCAGTGAGACAGTGGGAGCTTCTGCTGCCAGGGCTCAAGATGGCTTCCCCCCAATGTTCCACAGAGGCAGGTAGGGACCAGAACGGACACACACGAGATGCAGCATGGGGGAGAGAGAGAAAGAGAGAGGCAGCATGAGAAGGAGAGAGAGAGAGGCAGCATGAGAAGGAGAGAGAGAGAGGCAGCATGAGAAGGAGAGAGAGAGAGGCAGCATGAGAAGGAGAGAGAGAGGCAGCATGAGAAGGTGAGAGAGAGAGAGAGGCAGCATGAGAAGGTGAGAGAGAGAGAGGGGCAGCATGAGAAGGGGAGAGAGAGAGAGAGAGAGAGAGGCAGCATGAGAAGGAGAGAGAGAGGCAGCATGAGAAGGAGAGAGAGGCAGCATGAGAAGGAGAGAGAGGCAGCATGAGAAGGAGAGAGAGAGAGGCAGCATGAGAAGGTGAGAGAGAGAGAGAGAGAGAGAGAGAGAGGGGCAGCATGAGAAGGGGAGAGAGAGGCAGCATGAGAAGGGAAGAGAGAGAGAGAGGCAGCATGAGGGGGAGAGAGAGAGGCAGCATGAGAGGGGGAGAGAGGCAGCATGAGAGGGGGAGAGAGGCAGCATGGGGGTGGGGAGAGGCAGCATGGGGGGGAGAGAGGCACCATGGGGGGGGAGAGAGGCAGCATGGGGGGAGAGAGAGAGGCAGCATGAGAAGGAGAGAGAGAGAGGCAGCATGAGAAGGAGAGAGAGGGGCAGCATGAGAAGGAGAGAGAGAGAGGCAGCATGAGAAGGAGAGAGAGGCAGCATGAGAAGGTGAGAGAGAGAGAGAGAGAGGCAGCATGAGAAGGTGAGGGAGAGAGAGGGGCAGCATGAGAAGGGGAGAGAGAGAGAGAGAGAGAGAGAGAGAGGCAGCATGAGAAGGAGAGAGAGAGGCAGCATGAGAAGGAGAGAGAGAGAGGCAGCATGAGAAGGAGAGAGAGGCAGCATGAGAAGGAGAGAGAGAGAGAGAGAGAGGCAGCATGAGAAGGTGAGAGAGAGGGGCAGCATGAGAAGGGGAGAGAGAGAGAGGCAGCATGAGAAGGGAAGAGAGAGAGAGGCAGCATGAGGGGGAGAGAGAGAGGCAGCATGAGAGGGGGAGAGAGGCAGCATGGGGGGGGAGAGGCAGCATGAGGGGGAGAGAGGCAGCATGGGGGGGGAGAGAGGCAGCATGGGGTGGGGAGGGAGAGGCAGCATGGGGTGGGGAGGGAGAGGCAGCATGGGGGGGAGAGGGAGAGGCAGCATGGGGGGGAGAGAGGCAGCATGGGGGGAGGAGAGGCAGCATGGGGGGGAGAGAGAGAGGCAGCATGAGAAGGAGAGAGAGAGAGGCAGCATGAGAAGGAGAGAGAGAGGCAGCATGAGAAGGGGAGAGAGAGAGAGGAGGCATGAGACGGGAAGAGAGAGGCAGCATGAGAGGGGGAGAGAGAGAGGCAGCATGAGAGGGGGGGAGAGGCAGCATGGGGGGGGAGAGAGGCAGCATGGGGGGGAGAGAGGCAGCATGGGGTGGGGAGGGAGAGGCAGCATGGGGTGGGGAGGGAGAGGCAGCATGGGGGGGAGAGGGAGAGGCAGCATGGGGGGGAGAGAGGCAGCATGGGGGGAGGAGAGGCAGCATGGGGGGAGGAGAGGCAGCATGGGGGGGGGGGAGAGGCAGCATGGGAGGGAGAGAGGCAGTATAGGGGGGGGAGAGAGAGAGAGGCAGCATGGGGGGGAGAGAGAGAGGCAGCATGGGAGGGAGAGAGGCAGCATGGGGGGGAGAGAGAGAGAGGCAGCATGGGGGGGGGAGAGAGAGAGGCAGCATGGAGGGGGAGAGAGAGAGAGAGGCAGCATGAGAGGGGGAGAGAGGCAGCATGAGAGGGGGAGAGAGGCAGCATGGGGGAGGGAGAGAGAGGCAGCATGGGGTGGGGAGGGAGAGGGAGAGGCAGCATGGGGTGGAGAGGGAGAGGCAGCATGGGGTGGGGAGGGAGAGGCAGCATGGGGGGGAGAGAGAGGCAGCATGGGGTGGGGAGGGAGAGGGAGAGGCAGCATGGGGTGGAGAGGGAGAGGCAGCATGGGGTGGGGAGGGAGAGGCAGCATGGGGGGGAGAGAGGCAGCATGGGGGGGGTGGAGAGAGGCAGCATGGGGGGGAGGAGAGAGGCAGCATGGGGGGAGGAGAGAGGCAGCATGGGGGGGGAGAGAGAGGCAGCATGGGGGGGAGAGAGAGGCAGCATGGGGGGGGAGAGGCAGCGTGGGGGGGAGAGAGGCAGCATGGGGGGGAGGAGAGAGGCAGCATGGGGGGGGAAGGAGAGAGGCAGCATGGGGGGGAGAGAGAGGCAGCATGGGGGGGAGAGAGGCAGCATGGGGGGGGAGGAGAGAGGCAGCATGGGGGGGGAGGAGAGAGGCAGCATGGTTGGGGAGAGAGGCAGCATGGGGGGGAGAGAGAGGCAGCATGGGGGGGAGAGAGGCAGCATGGGGGGGGAGGAGAGAGGCAGCATGGGGGGGGGGAGGAGAGAGGCAGCATGGTTGGGGAGGGAGAGGCAGCATGGGGGGGAGAGAGAGGCAGCATGGGGGGGGGAGAGGCAGCATGGGGGGGAGGAGAGAGGCAGCATGGGTGGGGAGGAGAGAGGCAGCATTGGGGGGAGGAGAGAGGCAGCATGGGGGGGGAGGAGAGAGGCAGCATGGGGGGGGAGAGAGGCAGCATGGGGGGAGGAGAGAGGCAGCATGGGGGGGAGGAGAGAGGCAGCATGGGGGGGAGGAGAGAGGCAGCATGGGGCGGAGGAGAGAGGCAGCATGGGGGGGAGGAGAGAGGCAGCATGGGGGGGGGAGGAGAGAGGCAGCATGGGGGGGGAGGAGAGAGGCAGCTTGGGGGGGAGGAGAGAGGCAGCATGGGGGGGGAGGAGAGAGGCAGCATGGGGGGGAGGAGAGAGGCAGCATGGGGGGGGGAGGAGAGAGGCAGCATGGGGGGGGGAGGAGAGAGGCAGCATGGGGGGGGAGGAGAGAGGCAGCATGGGGGGGGAGGAGAGAGGCAGCATGGGGGGGAGGAGAGAGGCAGCATGGGGGGGGAGGAGAGAGGCAGCATGGGGGGGAGGAGAGAGGCAGCATGGGGGGAAGAGAGAGGCAGCATGGGGGGGGAGGAGAGAGGCAGCATGGGGGGGAGGAGAGAGGCAGCATGGGGGGGCAGGAGAGAGGCAGCATGGGGTGCAGGAGAGAGGCAGCATGGGGGGGGAGGAGAGCATGAGCGCCCTCAGCGCCAGCGGGGACTCAGCCTAAGAAGGGGGGACAGAGAGCGGCGGAGAGACATAAAGGAGACATAAAGCGCAGTTGGTGATGTCATTTGTTTTATAAATATTTTTTTTTAATGTGTCCCGGTTTTTACTTTTGTAAATCTGGTCACCCTACGCCCCGCTTCAATCCTATGAAAAGTAAAAAAGCTCTTGAATTGCTCCTTTTAACTTGAGGGATAGGTCAGAAGATACAATGAACACGATAATGCGTTTTACAGCCCTGATTCACAAAGGGATGCTAAGCTTGTAGCACGCTGCTACTCCCATGCATTTGAATGGAAGTAGGAGGCGGGCTAAAGCTTAGCAGCGTTTAGTAGATCTGGGCCTAAGGAAGTCTGCCGGATTTGGTATAGGAAGATGCCAAAAAGCTGGCAGACTCTAAAAAGGAAACAAAAGCTGCGTTCCATTTCCGGAAAGACACACACTTACTATGGAAAATAAATGTTTATATCACTGCTCAGTGGAAGGAAAGCACTGATCAAATAAGCATGATATGCTGTAATGGGGAGGAACTCCCCTTGTTACGGGAGGTGCCTCGTTCCCCAGAGATACAATCTCACTCCAACTTTCTAACAAGGGGAATGAAAACAATGAGGCTGTTGAGCGCACACAAGACCGCGTGCTATGTAAACAGGCATGTACAGAGACGGGTGACAGACGTCCGTGCGTGATGAAAGGGGGGCTCCTATCTGCTGTCATCAGAGGGACAGAAGTACAAAGGGCTCATCAGGGCGCTCTGCCTTTTATCCATGCATTTCCTTATTTTATTGCACAGCTAAAATAGTTTTCGTGTTGCGGTGCCACTACGGCAGGATTGGCCAGCTCCAGTCCTCAAGGGGCGTCAAAACAGGTCAGGTTTTCAGGATATTCCTGCTTCAGCCCAGGTGGGTCAAGAAGTCCCTGCTTCAGCACAGGTGGCTCAAGAAGTCCCTGCTTCAGCACAGGTGGCTCAGTCGAAGACTGAACCTCTGATTGAGCCACCTGTGCTGAAGCTGGGATTTCCTCAAAACCTGACCTGTTTGGAACGGGCTTGAGGACTGGATTTGGCCAACCCTGCACCGCGTGATAGAAAAAAAAGAAAGGGGGACTAACTACACCTTATCTGCTTGGTACGGTGATTCTTGTGTGATCATTCTTATTGCTGCCCAGAGATTTTCTGCCAGGGATATAAGATGATCTCCTCCCCTCATTAAAGTAAATGGGGATAAAACCCATGCGAGTTCTAAACATTAAAAAAACGAAATAAACTACGAAGGAGAATGGAAACGTTTAAAAGAAATAATGGAATGTTGAACATTTTTTAAGAGCGCTTTAATTTGCTGTGTTCCCCCCACACCCCCTCTCCCCCACCTCTCCCCCACCCTCAGCTTTGATAACTAAAAACAATTATCAACAGCTGAGGAGGGCAGTTTGTGCAATTTATAATGGATCTGCACATCCGAAAGTAAAAGGGGGAAAAAAAGAAAGAAACATGCTGAAACAAAGAGCTATTACCATTAATGAGAACATTTAAAAACAAATGAATAGGCATTAGAAAACCCAATGCACCCAGACTGAGGGTGCCCATGGGTGTAGGTATGCAGGGAACACACTGCCTGTGCTCAGTGCTTCCTCCATAAACATGCTGCCCATTGGCTCTTCCTGTGTAAAAACTACAAAAGGCTTCTCTTTCCTCCTGCAGAATTATGAAGTCCTTTAAGTTCAGCTTTATGGGAAACGAGAGGCAAGCAGCTTCTCGCCTTGAGCGTTTTATAAAAGGAAGTGGGCGATATCTCCAGAGGGGAGGAAATGTAAAGTTTCCCCCATTGTTCCGTGGGATTGAGTGCAGGACCCGAGATAATAAATCATACAAATCATGAAGCTGCTTTGAAACCCAACGCAACCTCCAAACCGTCGCAGGGTGGGACACAAATGAACTTGTTACATAGAATCAGGGATGCTGGTGCTTATGACGATGTGACTGTGACTATAGGTACTGGTAGCTGTGCTGTAGGATTTAGGAGACCCAACAGCCACATTATATCAAATTCTGTCAGAGACGCAGATAATGTAGGATTCCTGGTGTCAGCTGTTTTCTTGTGTAAGGTGCAGTTACAGCCAGCGGTTGAAGAGCCACAGAAAAGGCAATGCTACCTAATGTGTTTACACAATGTTCCCAGACATTAAAAAAGTTAGGGTGAGTAAACAAAAGTGACAAAAACCCTCCACCATACAGTGCACAGCAAATAAAAATACGAGTTACACACTGGGCTCATTTGCATGTCATTACCCAGAATCCCTGGCTGCAGTGAAAGAACGGTTTGGTAGTGGGGAAAGACAGACCTGTCTGAGACATGCAAATGCACCACAAGTGGTATTCTTATTGCTGTACACAATCTTCCTGAAATGAACCACATTCTTCTCTTTCCAAATGAAGGGGACTGTAAAGTTTTGTCAATAGAAATCTAGTGACACTCTTTAGAACCTAATGCTGGTTCAACCAATCTGGTTACAGTGCGGTTTTCAACTGGTAGTTACCAGTCTGTCTGTCGGAGAAAGTTGGGAAAACGTCTCACACTGTGCAGCTGTTGCTCTTAATCTTTGAGATATGGTAGACGGGTAATAGGTACAAATTGGCCATACTCATCCCCGCTGTATGAATGAGGAATGGGGTGTGGGAAAGATCTACAGTACCCGTTCTAAGAGCCCCGCAGATAGGACACCGAGGACATAGGAGGATTGGCCCATGGTGCTGGTCCATACCTAACTCGGATGACCCAGCATGCTCAGAATTGGCAGTCAGAGCAGGGAGATGGAGTAAGGATCCCCAAAGGGATGGACGGGAGTTGGACCCCGGAAGGGGCCCAACTATAATGGTTCAGCAAGAGAGCTACCAAGAGGAGGGACAGGTCCAGCAAATCAATAGGAATAAGCCACAGTTCCGCCCTAGAGATACGATGAGGGTTACTTGGGAAGATGTTCTCCAGTACAAGCAAGAGAGATGTACTGTATGTAGTATATGTGTGTACAGTCGAAGAGAGCAACCACCTGATGACATAATAAAGATTACTGTTTGTACTATAAAAGTTCCTGGTGCCCATCATTTTCCATCATTGCTTCATCTACACCGAGCCGACACAAATCCAGCACCCTGAAAGGTAAGCAAGAGACTGAGCAAAGGCAGGTACATAGACACTTGATGTAAATTCCGTAGGAGCCAGGCAAAGAGGGTTACACATAGATAAGTGCAATTAACCTCTTCCGTGCATAGCTAACCCCTCCAGCACAGAATAGGTTAACAAGACTTCTGAAGGGTGGGGTCCCAACAGAACTAGTTTCCCGAGGTCTTTAAAAACCTATAAGCTGTCCTGAAACAAGCAGAGTATTAGGATGAGTCTCTGCCAGTTTAGGGAGTCTCTCAGCACTGATTGCTGTTTCCTATCTCTTAATGACTTCCTCTGATCACACAGATGGATCGTCAGAGCCCCATCCCAGGGCAGTCACAGCAGGAATGGAGGCGTAATGAGTGCCTCCTCCTCCCTCCTCTCCACTGCGGGGCCACCCAAAAGCAGAAGCACCTGCAGACACTGGCATGATACAGATGTGATAAACTTCCTTTACAAGATGTAATTAACCCTAAAGTAAAGACATCACTTCTTTGTGTCCTGTGAAAATGTGTAAGAGGTTTTATTCAGTAGAAACACTGTTTTTCTCGTTGCTCACTTATTGTTCTTCAATCGTACCTTTTTGGCGAATGCTGACATCATGATTACATCTCATGTGGAAGAATGGGAATAAGTGGGGGAAGACACTTTGTAGGCGAAGAAGGAGGTTCTACAATAGAGATTAGATTTAGACCAGGGGTGGCCAACTCCAGTCCTCAAGGGCCACTAACAGGTCAGGTTGTAAGAATATCCCTACTTCAGCACAGGTGGCTCAATCAGTGGTTCAGTCAACAACTGAGGCTGGGTTGCCTGCTGAAGCAGGGATATCCTTATAACCTGACCTGTTGGTGGCCCTTGGGTACCGCGGTTGGCCACCCCTGGTCTAAACCTTCCGAAGCCTTCAAGAAAATTGAAAATGTTAGAAAAAACTATTTAGAAATATTTCCAAGATTTAGCCTGTTAAACATATCATTGTCATGAGTTCAGTTTGGCCCTATGAATTTAATACTGTCAAAATGTCCATGCAGCCATCACAGGGGTGCAAAGTCTCATGGATATCACCCAGTGATCAGCTCAGATCATTCGCCAGACGTCTGTTGACTGTCTCCGGGGTTCAAGATGCAATCTCAATTTTAAAAAAAGAAAGTAAATTCAATGTAAATCAAAGCGCTCCTGTAAATATTCAGCTCTTTTTTTATTTATTTAATAATAAGTAAAGGGAAAAAAACATGTTTCCTCTGAAAGGAATTCAGCAATTTTATACAATCCGAAAAGAAACCTAAAAGTGCTTTTGATACCTACAGCATTATAAAAAAAAGATTGTGAACTTAGATAGTAAGCTCTCTGGCACAGATATTCCCTACTTTATCCAGTGTTTATATGTTTTATGCCCTTATATTATCGTTCCCTGTATTGTATGTATGTATGTATATCTAAATGTATATAGTGCCCACGGTGTACTCTGCGCTTTAGATAAGAGATAAGTGCTAGAAACAAAATCAGACAATAGGAAAGTAAATCCTGCCCCGAAGAGCTTACAATCTAAGTGGTATGATGGGAGACTTACAGAGACAGCAGGTGAGGGAGTAAGTGCAGTAGATGGGAGTGCTTGGCCACGATGGTTGGTAGGAGCTACTGGGTGTGGGACAGTAGCCATGAGTCCACGCTATTGAAATGCTTCTTTTAAGAGGTGAGTTTTAAGGTTTGACTTAAAGGTGGGGAGAGAAGATGCTGGGCGTATGCTGAGGGAGAGGGACTTCCACAGATAAGGAGCTGTGAGGGAGAAAGGTGAGAGCGGGTGAGAGCAGTGGTGGAAGAGGTGGAAATGAGACAGCTATGGCTAGAGCACTGGAGATGAGCAGGGGTATAACGAGAGATCAAAACTGATATAGCATGTAGGGAGGAGCAGATGAGGGAAGAGCTTTGAAGGTAAGGAGGATAACTTTGTACAGTAGGTGATCTGAAATGTGATGGGAAGCCAGGAGAGGGATTTAAGGAGGAGATGAGCAGAGACAATTTGGGGAGAAAGTGCAATTATTCTTGCAGCAGGATTTTGGATAGATTGCAAACTATAAAGTTGTGAGGCAGGGAGGCCTGTTAGCAGGATGTTACAGTAACCCACATGGGAGAGGATAAGGGCATGCATTCGAGTTTTAGCAGTAGATTGACAGAGGAAATGACAATCCTTGGTAATATTACAGAGGAAGAAGCAACGCATTTTAGCCAATGCCTTGAATGTGAATGGAGAAGGAAAAGGAGGAGTCAAATTTCACGTCTAGGCAACTTGCTTTGGCGACAGGATAAGTGGTAGTACCGTTTACTGTGATGGACAAATGGGTATTATACCTGGTTTAGGGGGAAATATAAGGAGCTCAGTTTTAGACATATTAAGTTAAAGGCAGCGGTGCACAATCCACAAGGATATAGCCAGGATGCAATCCGAGACTCGGGGTGGGTAGGTATATCTGCGTATCACCTGCATAGAGATGAGACCTAAGGCCAAAAGTTTTGATGAGGTCACCAAGTCATAGTGTGAAGAGAGAAAAGAAGAGGCCCCAGAACAAAGCCCTGAGGTAAAACCAACAGATGGATCAACAGAAGATGAGAAACATGTCAGCAACCGAGACAGAAAATGTGTGAAGGGAGAGGTAAGATGAGAACCGGGATAGAGCTTTGCTGCAGATACCGACAGAGTTCAGAATACGAAGGAGAAGAGAGTATCGGAGGCAGCAGAGAGATCGAGTAGGATTAGTAGGGAAAAATGACCATGGGGTTTTGTTTCATGTGGATGATTGGCAAATTTAGTGAGCACAGTCTCAATTGCGTGAGCTGTACAAAAACAAGATTGTAAAGGGTCCAGGAAGGCGTGGGAATTAGGAACATTCATCATACCGGAGAACTCGAGACGTTCTTGCAGGAAACAGGGCGGTAGTTAGTAAGGCACGTATGGGTCTAGGATGCTTTTGGGAATAGGTTTCACCACTGCATGTTGAAAAATACAAAAGCAATTTTTTTTTTTATACATGGTCAGAGATTGGACCCTTAGAACAGATCCTGCCATAAAGCTTTTAAATATTTTTATTTACTCCAGGCAGTCCTGGTCTATGGAAAAGCAGAAATAAATCAGGAGTCACTATTGACAGCATTAAATACTTGTCTCAATTGCACCTAATTAGCAGGTACTGTACCTGTTTTTTATGTACTGCACCTTTAAAATTCAGCTGCACTCTTTAAACCTATTTCTGCCAGTGATTGACGCTCAGAACCTGCAGCAAATTAACACATCTTGAAAATCAATGACTGATCTACTAATGATAAGATGGGTAGGGGTAATTGAATATCACTTCTATTGTGTGTATATAAGTATATACAAAAGAAATCCAAAAATACACATTTTATTGGTAATATGATCTGTGCATATATTTAATGGCAAACTTTTTACAGTGCAGCGTTAGAAAGCATTAATTACTTGGAAGTCCCTCTATCCTGTCCTGACGTGACAAATAAAGTGCACCTATTTTCATACTTCGATTGTAAGCTCTTCGAGGCAGGGACTCCTTTTCCTTATGTTACTTGTATGTCTGAACCACTTATTCCGTGTAATATTATATGTCACGTGTATTAGTGCTGGGAAGTGCTATGTACATGGATAGCGCTATATAAATAAAGATATACAGTACATACATACATATGCCAAGTGTTGGAGTGTCTATCTCTACTCTTCCTCCATCATACTTTATGAATGAGCTTTGTTTTGAGCAAAGTTTTGGTAGCTTGGCTGCCTATTCATTATTTCCAGGATCTTCTTTCCTGGACTGATTTACCTCATTCTGTTAAAGTCTTTAGCTTGTTATGTGTATATTCTGTGTGTAACCCTCTTACTGTAGAACAGGGGTTTCAACTTTTTGGGGGGTTAAGGAACCCTATAATTATATTGTGAAATTCTGTGGAACCCCAACCCTCTCTAATAGCGCGTCTGAGATCAGATGCATTGTAAGGAACATAAAACTCTCTCTAATAGCGTGTCTGAGATCACACGCATTGTAAGGAACCCCAACCCTCTCTGATAGCGCATCTGACATCAGATGCATTGTAAGGAACCCCAACCCTCTCTGATAGCGCATCTGAGATCAGATGCATTGTAAGGAACCCCAACCCTATCAAATAGCGCGTCTGAGATCAGATGCATAATAAGGAACCCCAACCCTCTCTAATAGCGCATGTGAGATCAGATGCATTGTAAGGAACCCCAACCCTCTCTAATAGCGCGTCTGAGATCAGATGCATTGTAAGGAAGCCCAACCCTCTCTAATAGCGCGTCTGAGATCAGATGCATTGTAAGGAACCCCAACCCTCTCTAGTAGCGCGTCTGAGATCAGATGCATTGTAAGGAAGTCCAACCCTCTCTAATAGCATGTATGAGATCAGATGCATTGTAAGGAACCCCAACCCTCTCTAATAGCGTATATGGGATCAGATGCATTGTAAGGAACCCCAACCCTCTCTGATAGCGCATCTGAGATCAGATGCATTGCAAATTCTTCTGTATTTTGTACAATTTTCAAATGACCTGACAATTGCAGGGAACCCTTTTGGGATGCACCTGGAACTCAAGGGTTCCTAAGAACATAGGAACTGTCCTCCTATCCTGAGATGTGGGGGAGGGAATGATGAAGATCTTGTAGGAGTCAATTTATAATGGTTGGTGTTTTACGAATGAAAAGGAATTCACTTACTTACTGTAGCTGCAATCATTAGAGACATAAGTTGGCATGTCATTCCAAAACGCAAAGTATATTCCTGGTGAACCAGGTCGGAGAACTTTTATTTTTTTAATTCTTTTTTTATTTGTGATATTTCAATTAGACACGGCATACCATTGAGGTAGTTACAATGCACGGGTTACATGTTATACGTTGTACATTTCATACATTCGATAATGGTGCAATAAGGTCAGTACACCATAGTCAAATACATATTAATCTTAGACTTATTCCCTCTATCTGTACTTTTTGGCTGCGGGGTGGAAATAGAGGAGTCCAACAATCAGATGTTCCATTAGTTGGTCTACCAGTCAACCCTGGTATCCTATGTAGATCTCTATCCTCCTCTGGATTCCTTGTGTTAATCTTATTTGGTGTATATCTATATTTCCTTCCGATTTCCCCTCCTCCTTTGATTACTTTCTCGGTTCTATTTGGTCCCCTTTCCACCCTCCTCCCCCCACCCTTCTCGTTCCTCCCAACCATGGGGTATACATTTTACTGTATAAAACGAGAATAAAGAAAATAACCATAACAATAATAACCTAACAATGTTAATCTGGTATTTTCTATCTACTCCCTCCGTGTAGAGCCTTTTGTGGCCCGGTATTCGTCTAAATCAATAGTCAATACATGTACCATTTCTCCCGGGTCGATCTCTGACCCAGTCTAATACGGTCTTTGATCCACTCCGCACTAGTTGTCTCTGTGTTTCCTTATCCCTCTCCCCTTGTTCCCAGCCTGCTCATTTGTTATTGAGCTTTTCTAAAGCCGCTTGTCTCTGAATTTTTCTTGTTCTTGGGAGTAAATGAAGAAATGATCATCCCCCATTTTGTTTCAAATTTGATTATTTTATCTTTGTCTGCATATTTGTATATAATTTTGTCCATTGTGATTCATTTTGTGAGAAGTTAATCTAATCATATCTATAGTTGGTCCCTCCTTGTCAATCCATTTGGTCATTATCGCTTTCCTTGACGCCAGTAATATCATCTCTGTTGGGTGAATCGTTTTTTTATTTAGATTGATCTGGATCGCCCAGGCTTCGGTGTTTGCAAACAGCATAGGATTGGGTGTTCTATCCATTTTACTTTTGTTACTTTTGCGATATTTAATAGCACTTGATCCCAGAATCTTGAGATTTTGCTGCATGGCCAGAGACAATGGGTAAGACCTGCTCCAAGAAGTCTGCATTTAGGGCACTAAGGTATGTCAGCCTCTATACTACTGATCTGTCTTTTGAATGGGATTAGTAAAGAAAAAAGAACAAACAGCACACAACTCTCATAGTGTATTAAATTAAATTATATTGAAATGGAATGAAAAGGTGGTATCGCACGTACATCAATTATGATCAATAACGGCAATACATGTGTACAGGTAGTCCTCGTTATCCAGCGTTTCACTTTCCAACGAATGGCATATCCAACGCTTAACAATGCAACACTAAGGGCCGTTTTTCGACGCCGGAATGCGTTATCCAACGCTCACCGCCACTGATTAACATGGGACTCACTTTACAACGGTTTCATTATCCAACGCTACTTCCAGAACGGATTCCGTTGGATGACCGAAGACTTCCTGTATGAGCACATGTTACCAACAACGCTCTGCAGGTCCCCTCATCCGATGGACATCAGGACAGTCTACTAACAAGTAATGGTTGGATTCAGCTTTTCCTCCCGACAACCATGTGATGTATCCGGTTGAATCCTGGTGTCCACAATCCGCGAGGTTCCGATCGTTCTACTTTGGGGCCAGCCGTGTATGGTAGCAGATGAGGGAGCGACTACTACACGAGACCAGAACCGGAACAGATCCTGGCTTTGTCTACACGCAGTCGCCTACTGACGTCTCTAGACTCGCGTCATAGGTATGCGACTGTCAGAGATAGTTCAGAGGCGATACACGCTAGGCAGGGGTTAACACTGGCACAATTTGAGTCCATAAACAGTTTACCCGCATTATCCCATATATCTTCCCAATCCTCTCTTGGTATTTGTCTGGAAATCCAGGGCCTACTAGTCCATATATTTATGCGCTGGGGCATCCTTTTTGGGGATTAAACCTTGGTACAGGGATGAGATCTTGTTAGATATTTTTTTTGTTTTGCATAAATTATCGTGTGTATTTAGGGAATTCCTCCTCATAGAAACCCTGGCGCACAAAATGTCGGACCTGCACATATATAAACACCTCCGTTCGAGGTAAACCTTATTTTCTCATCAATTCCGTATTTTCTCATCAATTCCACAAACGACATCAACTTATCTTTTCCTAATAAATCCCCCATCTCTAGAATTCCTCTAGGTTTCAAAGTCCCGAACCTGAAAGCCCGGCAAAAACCCTGGATTACCGAATAGGGGCGTAAATCTAGATGAAGATGATTTAACCTTATATTTCTTTTTTGCCAATTGACAGATTTTCAGAGTAAACCCGATTACCGCCCTCTTACTGTTCCCAAGCCCAGTCCTAGAGCTCGACCACAGCAAAGTAGGCCAACCGGGTATTTAACCGAGCTTTCCAGATCCACCGAAGCATAAGTCCCTCCCTGGCAGTGCCAATAGACCATTTGTTTCAAATGAGAGGCTATATAATATTTTAGAATATTTGGAACTGCTAGACCCTCTCCCTCTTTAGAGTCCAGCATAATTGACCTGGCTTTTCTCGGTTGTTTATGTTTCCAAATAAATTGCATTATACGGTTTTGAATTTCTTTTATATTTGTATGTGGGACAGATATTGGTAATGTTTGAAAATAATATAGAAGTCTGGGGAGGATGTTCATCTTAGCCGCGGTTATGCACCCTATCCAGGAGATATAGTGAGAATTCCAAGCTTGGAGATCCTTTCTAATCTTAGAAAATCTGTTTGGAAAAAGTATAGCGGGAGACAGGGAGGAAAGTGGAAAGAGGAGAGAAAACAAACAAAGCTACACATCCGGGATATCTTACCCTGGGTTGCCGTGGGTTGCCAAATCACCGGTCAAGAAGATGGCCGCAGACTCGCCGAGAGCCTTTCAAAGCCACCGTCAGTCTTGAGTCTTTTATCTCCGGGCAACCGCACCCTCAGCCAATCGATCGTCATCCGTGTTATCTTCTCGAGCTCTTCGGTGCTGGCCCGAGCCCTCCCTCGGACCCAACGCCGACAGAAAAGATGCAGATTCCTCGGGGTAACGGATCGAGATCTGTCTGCCTTTATGGTTTACCACAAGGCGGAACTGAAAGGCCCACCGGTAGCGAATACCCTTCTCCTGCAGCACGTCGTCACTGGACGTAACCCTCTTCAAGTCTCAATTGTCACCCTGGACAGATCCTGGAAAATCTGGATGGAATTATTTTCAAATTCATTTGAGCCACTGTTTCCGCAGGCTTTTATAATCCTTTCCTTAGTTGCATATTGGTGGAGTCTTAGGACCCCATCGCTGCTTTTTTTGGGGTCCTCAAATCTCGGTCCCAGGGCTCTGTGAGCTCTATCCATCAGAAGATCGCCATCTTGTAGCTGGGGGTCAATTGACGTAAACAGTCTCTTAAGATATGGCTGGAGGGCTTCTATCGTCTAGATCATCTATACCATCCCTCATGGCTCATGTCTCTTCATTGAGACGCAGGACCTCATCGTCAGTATTTACCTGATTTTGTAAAGAAATGTCCATTTTATTTTCAAGCTCCGTAGTTCTGTTAGCCAATAAACAAACTTCTG
The DNA here is from genome assembly GCF_040206685.1 of Ascaphus truei. NCBI lineage: Eukaryota > Metazoa > Chordata > Amphibia > Anura > Ascaphidae > Ascaphus > Ascaphus truei. The sequence continues at coordinate 23,060,090 of NC_134489.1, forward strand.
TTTTAAATTCCTTTACAGGAGCTGACTGAAAGCCCGCTTGCATTTCTCTGAGCATGTTCTGGAGGTCCTGTTTAGTAATTACTGTGACTCCCTCTGCCATATTCAGCTCTCTGTCAGAAACAGCTCTCCCCACTGCCTCCTCCCGTGCTGTGGCCCTCTCCGCTGAGTTTCTCAGGGTGGCCTTTCTGTCAGGTATATCCCCCTCAGGTCCTGCAACATGCCTCTCTCCTATGGCTGTTGTTGCAGCCACGCACTCCCGTGCTCATAGCTCCGCAGCGCCATCTTTGTTTTTCCTTCTCTCCCTCTCCGCTGCTGGTGTCTGCCTGCGGCTGTAGCGGGAGAGATTTGGGGTCCCTGACTTCGGCGTTTTCTTTTGGGCCATTCCCGCTGGTTTCCCCGGCTGGTGCAGTGTCCCGCAGGACCGATCAGAGTGGCGATCAGGGGTTAATTTGAAATCTGTCGGCGGAGTGCTTCCTTAGCTCGCGTGCATCCACGATGATGTCACGCGCACGCCGTCTTTGAGTATTTTAAAGTATTCCCCTGATAGACCATCTGGGCCCGTGGCCTTGAAGTTTTTAAGGTTTAGTATTGTCATTTATTTCTTCGGTTGCTATTGGGGCGTATAGTTCGGCTTCACTGATCTTTGAGATTTTTATGTTCATAAAGAACTTTTCCCTCCTTACTGAGTCTATTTTCCCCTTATCGTATAATTGTTGGTAACATTCCTTAAAGATGTCTATTTCCTCGGGTTTTGTTTTAGTTTGCCCGGATGTGTGGTAATTGGTTTCATATTGTTAAATCCTCTCATAAAGTTACCTAATAATCTGCCTGATTTGTTTCCACGTTTAAAGAAGCTCATTTCTTTAGATGATTGGTTTTTTGCTTCCTGATTATGCAGCCACAGCTCGCAGACTGCTTTTTTTTTTGTGGGGATCTGTTATTTTAAGTGATTTAAAGGCTCGTGCTAGTTCTTTGGCGGCTCTGTTAAATCCTTTATTTGCCTCTCGTATGTGTCTGCTCACATACGATATAATATGGCCTCCCATAACTGCCTTGGATGTTTCCCAGAAGAGTGTTGGGTTGTCTTTATGTGATTCGTTATCTATTTCGAATTCCTCCCAGCATTCATGTGGATCATTTTTAAAAGTTATGATTTTGGGCTAGATAATTCGGGAATCTCCAAGCTCTTGAAATTCCCATCTCTAATTCAAGGTATACTGGCGCATGATCTGAGATTATAATTTCTCCAATCTCGGTGTTGGAGACACGGGGGAGTAGTCTTTCGGTAGTAAGTATACTGTCGATCCTTGAAAATGAAGAGTGTACATGTGAGTCTTTCTCTGTGGGGTTGGAGGTCCTCCACCTGTCTACCATGTTTGGTGTATCTACTATATATTTCTGAAATGTCTGTATGTTTGTCTGCATGCCCTGTGTCCCTAGGGCCAATCGCATTGCACCTTTGGCCTGTCACTCCACCTCAACACTGTCCCACCCCTCACCCCACTGTCCCACCCCTCACTGACTCTCATTGGCCTTCGGCCAACACCACTGCCACATTGTCCCACCCCTCAGTGACCTTTGGGAACGCTTCTAAGCACCTAACACTCACTGCTCACACTGCCTCTTACAAACACCCCCCTCCACCACCAACCCCCCAACCTCATGCACCCCCCTCCACCACCACCCCCCTCAACCTCATGCACCCCCCTCCACCACCACCCCCCCAACCTCATGCACCCCCCTCCACCACCTCCACCCCCCCCAACCTCATGCACACTACGAACGCACGCTACAGCTCTCCCGCTACTGCAGCCCATCACCCCCCCCCCCCTCACCCAAACATACAAGGGATGCTCCATCACCCCCCCCCCCCCTCACACGAACAGCAAACTCACGCTGCCGACCATCCAACGCACGATGCTGCTCCGGAGCCCCTCACCCTCTGTCCGCCCCCCCCCCCCCATCACGTGCGCCGCCCTGCACCGGCTCCGGACGGGAAGCGTGGCCCTCCTACCCCAGCCGCTCCCTTACCTCCCCGGCGCTACTTCCCGCTCAGGTAAGTCACTGCGCCTCGCGCCTCAGGCCCACCCGCGCAGCCTCACGTCTCAGGTCCACCCGCGCAGCCTCGCGTCTCAGGCCCACCCGCGCAGCCTCGCGTCTCAGGCCCACCCGCGCAGCCTCGCGCCTCAGGCCCACCCGCGCAGCCTCGCGCCTCAGGCCCACCCGCGCAGCCTCGCGCCTCAGGCCCACCCGCGCAGCCTCGCGCCTCAGGCCCACCTGCGCAGCCTCGCGTCTCAGGCCCACCCGCGCAGCCTCGCGCCTCAGGCCCACACAGGGCGCTTCCTGCACGCGCCTCACTCAGCCGGACGGCACATCGGGGGACCAAGCGAGCGCGAGTCACGGAGAACGGGGGGGGGGGGCACCAGCCGAACCAGCAGGTGGGGTAGGGGGGGGGGACATGCACATACACATACATTAATTATGACAATACATATGCCCACTGCTCTCCCCCCCCCACACTCCCCTTCCCCCCCACTCCCCTTCTCCCCCCCCCACTTCCCTTCCCCCCCACTCCCCTTCTCCCCCCCCCGCTCCCCTTCCCCCCCCCGCTCCCCTTCCCCCCCGCTCCCCTTCCCCCCCCCCCCCGCTCCCCTTCCCCCCCCCCCCGCTCCCCTTCCCCCCCCCCGCTCCCCTTCCCCCCCCGCTCCCCTTCCCCCCCCCCGCTCCCCTTCCCCCCCCCGCTCCCCTTCCCCCCCTGCTCCCCTTCCCCCCCCCTCCCCCCCCTCCTCCCCCCTTCCCCCCCTCCCCCCCACCTTCCCCCCCTCCCTCCCCCTTCCCACCACCTCACCCCTCCTCCCCCTTCCCACCACCTCACCCCTCCTCCCCCTTCCCACCACCTCCCCCCCCCTTCCAACCACCTCCCCCCCCCCTTCCCACCACCTCCCCCCCCTTCCCACCACCTCCCCCCCTTCCCACCACCTCCCCCCCCTTCCCACCACCTCCCCCACCCTTCCCACCACCCTTCCCACCACCTCCACAACCCTTCCCACCACCCTTCCCACCACCTCCACAACCCTTCCCACCACCTCCCCCCCTTCCCACCACCTCCCCCTTCCCACCACCTCCCCCCTTCCCACCACCTCCCCCCTCCCCCCCTTCCCACCACCTCCCCCCCTTCCCACCACCTCCCCCCCTTCCCACCACCTCCCCCTTCCCACCACATCCCCCCTCCTCCCCCTTCCCACCACCTTCCCCCCTCCTCCCCCTTCCCACCACATCCCCCCTCCTCCCCCTTCTCACCACATCCCCCCCTCCTCCCCCTTCCCACCACATCCCCCCCTCCTCCCTTCCCACCACATCCCCCCCTCCTCCCCCTTCCCACCACATCCCCCCTTCTCCCCCTTCCCACCACTTCCTCCCCCTTCCCACCACATCCCCCCCTCCTCCCCCTTCCCACCACATCCCCCCCTCCTCCCCCTTCCCACCACCTCCCCCCTCCCCCCCTTCCCACCACCTCCCCCTTCCCACCACCTCCCACCACCTCCCCCTTCCCACCACATCCCCCCTCCTCCCCCTTCCCACCACCTCCCACCACCTCCCCCTTCCCACCACATCCCCCTTCCCACCACATCCCCCCTCCTCCCCCTTCCCACCACATCCCCCCCTCCTCCCCCTTCCCACCACATCCCCCCCTCCTCCCCCTTCCCACCACATCCCCCCCTCCTCCCCCTTCCCACCACATCCCCCCCTCCTCCCCCTTCCCACCACATCCCCCCTTCTCCCCCTTCCCACCACTTCCTCCCCCTTCCCACCACATCCCCCCCTCCTCCCCCTTCCCACCACATCCCCCCCTCCTCCCCCTTCCCACCACCTCCCCCCTCCCCCCCTTCCCACCACCTCCCCCTTCCCACCACCTCCCACCACCTCCCCCTTCCCACCACATCCCCCCTCCTCCCCCTTCCCACCACATCCCCCCTCCTCCCCCTTCCCACCACCTCCCACCACCTCCCCCTTCCCACCACATCCCCCCTCCTCCCCCTTCCCACCACATCCCCCCTCCTCCCCCTTCCCACCACATCCCCCCCTCCTCCCCCTTCCCACCACATCCCCCCACATCCCCCCTCCTCCCCCTTCCCACCACATCCCCCCCTCCTCCCCCTTCCCACCACATCCCCCCCTCCTCCCCCTTCCCACCACATCCCCCCTTCTCCCCCTTCCCACCACTTCCTCCCCCTTCCCACCACTTCTCCCCTTCCCCCCCCCCGCTCCCCTTCCCCCCCTCCACTCCCCTTCCCCCCCTCCGCTCCCCTTCCCCCTCCCCCGCTCCCCTTCCCCCCCTCCGCTCCCCTTCCCCCCCCTCCGCTCCCCTTCCCCCCCCTCCGCTCCCCTTCCCCCCCCACCGCTCCCCTTCCCCCCCCCCTCCGCTCCCCTTCCCCCCCCTCCGCTCCCCTTCCCCCCCCTTTCCACCCCCCTCCGCTCCCCTTTCCACCCCCTCCGCTCCTCTTTCCACCCCCCCCTCCGCTCCCCTCCACCCCCCCTCCGCTCCCCTCCACCCCCCCTCCGCTCCCCTCCACCCCCCCCTCCGCTCCCCTCCCCTCCTCCGCTCCCCTCCACCCACCCCCCTCCGCTCCCCTCCACCCCCCCCTCCTCCCCTCCACCCCCCCTCCTCCCCTCCACCCCCCTCCCCTCCACCCCCCCCCCTCCTCCCCTCCACCCCCCTCCCCTCCACCCCCTCCCCTCCCCTCCACCCCCCTCCCCTCCACCCCCCTCCCCTCCACCCCTTTTTCCCCTCCACCCCTTTCCCCTCCCACACTTCCACCCCTTCCCCCCCCTCCTCTAACCCTTCCCCCCGCTCCTCTAACCCTTCCCCCCGCTCCTCTAACCCTTCCCCCCTCCTCCACCCCTTGCCCCCCATCTCCACCCCTTGCCCCCCTCCACCACCCCCTCCTCCCCTTCCCCCCCTCCAGCACCCCCTCCTCCCCTTCCCGCCACCCTTCGCCTTCCTGCCCGCCTTACCGCCTCCCCACCCCCGCCTCTGCCTTTCACCCGCCCTTACTCCGCCCGCCTCTGCCTTTCACCCACCGCCTCACAGCCGCTGCACGCACTCAACAGACTCCCGCCACACTCGACACATACCTGCCGCCACACACACCTGCTGCCTCCCGCCCCTACGCACCGACATCACTGACCCACCACCTCACACCCTAGCAGGACCCCCACTCACAGACAGCACTCACAACCCACGCGCCACCTGCCGCCTCACACCCTAGCAGGACCCCCACTCAGACATCACTCACAACCCACGCGCCACCCGCCGCCTCACACCCTAGCAGGACCCCCACTCACAGACAGCACTCACAACACACGCGCCACCCGCCGCCTCACACCCTAGCAGGACCCACACTCACAGACAGCACTCACAACCCACGCGCCACCCGCCGCCTCACACCCTAGCAGGACACCCACTCGCAGACAGCACTCACAACCCACGCACCACCCGCCGCCTCACACCCTAGCAGGACACACGCCTCACATTTTTACATCTGTTATGTCACCAAAATATACATTGTACTGTGGTGTGTTTACAATAAAACATTTTTAAACAACATTGTATTACATTTTATTCCATCTTTCTTTTCAATATTATTATCCAACCTTTACAACAAATACTCACCTATTGTTCCACCATTTATAAATAATACTACCTATTACGCATTTACATCCCGGGCAACGCCGGGTCTCTCAGCTAGTCTTTTATATGTGACATAGTTTTGGTTTGGGTGTTAACCAGAGGATTCCCTTTCTTAAAACCTGATCAGTCCATATACACATCTTGGATTGCATTCCAGTCCGTCCGTCCCCTCCCCCCAAGATGATATTGCAGCAGGTTTGGCTTAGTATTTTTTGAGTGAGATCCTTGAAATATTGTGGGTTGTGGTCATTGGGGCGGGGGAGGGAGGGGGGGCAAAGGGGCATGGGGGGGGTGTGGGTAATGGTAGTCCTGCGGACGTTTCCCGGATACCTCATCTCCGTTGGTCTGCCACCCCCCCCCCCCCCCGACTCCCAGCCGGGGGCCCCAGGCACCTCGAATACCCGGCTATGTCCCCCTGTTCTTAAGCCTCCGTCAGGGCATCGATTCCTCCGCAGTCGAGTGGCGGACCCTCTGGACCCCTGGGTCCGAACCTCTGGAGCTGACCTATTCCCCACCCAGGGCCAGACCACCCCCAAACCCACCCCAAGCAAACCCGAACCCTCCCGGAGTCACCCCCAACGAGCACACTCGCTGGGGTGGCAGGGGAACAGCTTCTGCGGACCAGGAAGCAGACGAGGCAGCTGAGGCAGGACAAATCAAGACAGCCAGGTGGGGGAGCGTGCAGGAGCGCGTATGCGTTTATGTGGTGGGACATCAGTTTATTTGGGGCCAATACTTGCTGCTCACTACTGCCTCACTCTGCTTAAGCTGACATTCCCACAAATTCCGCAGCTTCGATGTGTGATGTGAACAATTTGACTCCTGATGCCGTGAAGAGCTTTGAAGTAGCCGGATATGTTAGAGCAAATTTTCTTTTTTGATTATGGAGTGCACTTGTCACACTGGTCCGAATTCCCTCCATTTTTTGGATACTATTACTGAAAAGTCCTGGAATATCAGTAATCTTTTTCCTTCGTATTGCAGCTGCTGGGATTCTTTAAAAGCCCTGATGATGTTATTTTTATCATTGAAGTCCAGGAAACGTGCTATAATGGGTCTTGGTTTCTGTTGTTCTTCAAGTGCCCAATTCTGTGCACTCGCTCCACTCTGAGTAATTCACCTTTGCTTGTTAGCCCCAGTTTGTCCGGCAGCCATTTTTGGCAAAAGCTTAATAAGTTCTTTTGTTTTAGGCTCTCGGGGACACCAATTATCCGGATATTATTGCGACTTGATCGGTTCTCCAAATCATCCATTTTTTCTTCTAAAGTTTTTTTTTTTCTTTCTGCAACTCTGCTACTTTTTTGCCCAGTGTGCTCAGGGCATCCTGCACAGCGTTCACCCTGATTTCAGCTTCCTCAACTCTGGAAGCGTGTGAGGTAAGATCCCCCCTGAGTTCACTTATAGCTTGCTGGATTTTCTCAGAGTTTAGATCTATCATGGGCATCAATTCTTTAGCAACTGCTTTAGCAATAATTTTGTAGTCCAATTTCTGCTGGTTGCGAGGAGGACTGCGGGCCTCTGAGCTTTCTTCCCTTTGATTTGCTCCCCCTCCCTCAAGGCCGTCGGCCATTTTGTGAGAGTCTTTCTTCTTGCCTGTTTTTCCTGCTTTTGGTTGTTTCGAGGACATACTTTTGTTTTTTTTGAGAGAGATTTCTCCACAAACCGGAGGTCGGAAGTATCCCCTCTGAGGTGGTTACTCTTCTAGGATAAATCTTTGCCGTTTTGCCGATATTGTGCTATTCCCTTGGGAGTCAGTGGAGCTTTACTTGTGTGTGCCTCACTGCATTGGCGCCATACCGGAAGTCCCATCGCAGAACTTTTAAGCACTAAAAGTTTCTCAGAAATCCCATCATTTCCCACAACATTTCGCTGTTTCGCCAATGAATCGCAGCTCAGTCACAATTCGACCAAGTGATTCGCCAAACATTTTCTCCTCTCCAGCAAAACCCATATTTCCGGCTGGACGGGAGTTGGAATCATTCATTGCAATGCTTGTTGAATTTTGGACGCACTGTAACTGGGCTCTGATCGATCCGTGACTTTTTTCTCACAAAAAAAGGGCCAATTTCACACGGTTCGCAAGATATGTCACAAGCGAAGATGAAACCCAGTTTAAAAACTGCATAAATTATGAAGATATACATATTGTTTTCCTTTTACCATGATCCTGTTATCTTACTATTAATCCAATGCACAGCTGATCAATTACATGTAGTAACAAAGAAGGGAGTAGGTGGTATGATACCTTTCATTGAACCAACAAGTAGTTGATATGTTACAAGCTTTCAAACCTCTCAGGGTCCTTCACTGGGTATGATTAAGGATGAAGGTCCCTAAGAGGTCTGGAAGCTTCTAACCTATCAACTACTTGTTGGTCCAATAAAAGTATCATACTCCCTACTCCCTCTCCCTCCTTTGTTCCTACACGGAAGAAAGAACCTTCATCAATTACATAAATTGTTGACTTATGTTGCGACCATGTTCATACATATGGATGGACTCATAATTGTTTGCATCTACGCCAAGAAAACCTTGACAGACAATTTTGATGCATTTTTTGACACACAAAACATATCATTTACATAAGTGCCCCACCGACAACATCCAAACTCCGCCTCCAACTCTCCACCCTAGCGTCGTTAACTTATGAAAAAGTCGTCGCACTCCAGAGCTGGAACTAGGGCTGGGTGAGCGGGGCAGCTGCCCTGGGCGCTGCATGATCAGGGGCACAGAATTTTCGTGTATTGTAGAGTTTAGGGGGCATATTCTCCGAGATTGCTGCTCCGTGTCTTCCGACCTGGAAACCCCATTCCCTTCAATGGGGCTTCCGGGTCAGATCGCACGGAACGACGATCTCGGAACTGTGAGAATATGCCCCTGAACTTCAAAAATCAGCTGGGGGGGGAGAGGGGGCACAGTTGATGAAACAATCCCACGGGGCACAAAAATAGCACCACAGCTGCACACGCAGCACAACACATACAAATTATTTTTAGCCATTAGCCCTGGGGTGGCCAATTCTAATCCTCAAGGGCCACCAACAGTTCAGGTTTTGAGGATATCCCTACTTCAGCTTAGGTGGGTCAATCATTGGCTCAGTCAACGACTGAGCCACTGATTGAGCCAGATGTGCTGAAGCAGTGATATCCTGAAAACTTGACCTGTGGATATCCCTTGAGGATTGGAGTTGGCCACCCCTACATGAGCCCATGGAGATGTACTAACAGCTCTGTGTGGCTGTTTTACAACAAAGGATGAAATGTTATATGCTCTGAAGAGGCCGTTGAGTCTGTTCATGGCCATAAATCCTAACTGACTTTGGTGTGGATTTTCAGCCCAAAACGTCTTTAACTCTTTGAGTGCCCGATGACGTAGTTACCATATCATGAGGTCTGGCAGTTCATGGGCCCCATGGCGTAGGGGTTATGCCATGGGCTTTTCCAGCTCCTTCTTATATGGGAGATTGCGTCTTGCGCTCCTGAGGAACGCGGAGCGGGATCTGGCAAGTAGGGGAACGGAAGAGGACTCAGTGATGCTGCGATCACATGATCTCTGAGCAGCGGTCACATGATCACAATGTGCCAGAAGTCTGGGGAACTTTGGTTCCCATGGCCCCCTCCGGCACTAAAAGGGTTAATGGCCGCTTCAGAGTATATCAAATTACCCCCCAAATAACTTCAATGGACCCTTTATACCAGGAGTGGTCAACTTCAGTCCTCAAGGGCCACCAACAGGTCAGGTTTTAAGGATAACCCTGCTTCAGCACAGGTGGTTCAATCAGTCAGTGAGCCACCTGTGCTAAAGCAGGGGTATCCGTAAAACCTGACCTGTTGTTGGCCTTTGAGGACTGGAGTTGGCCGCCCCTGCTTTATACAGAGGCCCCTTCATCTCATACGGACTTGCACGGGGACAAAGGAACTGTGATACATTTTGCAACTAAGTGTCAGGGAGAGTTAGTCACTATGTTTACTTCATTCTTCAAAGATGACACAACCCTGTTTTTCCAGACTAAAAAGGGGTTTGGGCCATATTTACTAAGCAGTGCTACTTTATAATACACCTCGTGCCTGAAGACCTTACCTTTCATTCACTTCAACGGACCAAAAAGCGTCTTCCGGCATCGGAAGATACTGCATCATATAGAGTAGCACAGCTTGGTTAATTTGGTCCTTAACCCCATCACAGAGGGACCTGCAACAATTGCAGGCCTCGTCGGCAGCAAAGGGGTTAATTAACATTGGAGAAACCCTAACATTGGAGAAACCCAAGTCCCGCTGCGCCTTTGATCAGGACCGAGAATCAAGTCCCAGAACAGACAGAATGAGGGTTTTCAATTTCCTCTCCTTTTTTTTTTTTAACAAACTGGAGCTGCCGTCCGGGGGAAACGGCTGATGCCAAGTCTGTGAACCCTCCTCTTATTTAATTACACGGTCTATTACCACACAGCTCCCAGCCAACTCTCACTGGCGGAAAACAGATACCTTCCACTCTGTATCACTGGGCCCCACATATGCGATACATACATTGCAGGGGTTAATCCCACACAACATATTGGGTTGTAGACTAGATGTGAGCACTGAGTGTGCAGGATGAGCTCACTCTTGGTTATTTTTGTCCGAATGCTGAAGATTTATCGTCAGCATCTGAGATCAATGATAAATTTGGGGGAAAACACAGCACTGGGCTGTGGGGTTGGTTGGAAATGAGTAATAGCCATGAATGCAACTTCCCCCAAGTCACCCCACCGAGACTTATTTACGCCAAACCCAATGGAAAAACAGGAGGGGCAGTGAAAGCAATGTGCGGGGAGATGCTGATGAGGGAGCTGTGTGTGTGTAGGGTGTGTCAGTGCTGGAATAGCAGAGGATGCTGCTGATGAGGGAGCTGTGTGTGTAGGGTGTGTCAGTGCTGGAATAGCAGAGGATGCTGCTGATGAGGGAGCTGTGTGTGTAGGGTGTGTCAGTGCTGGAATAGCAGAGGATGCTGCTGATGAGGGATCTGTGTGTGTAGGGTGTGTCAGTGCTGGAATAGCAGAGGATGCTGCTGATGAGGGAGCTGTGTGTGTAGGGTGTGTCAGTGCTGGAATAGCAGAGGATACTGCTGATGAGGGAGCTGTGTGTGTAGGGTGTTTCAGTGCTGGAATAGCAGAGGTTGCTGCTGATGAGGGAGCTGTGTGCGTGTACCTTGGGTCAGTGCTGGAATAGCAGAGGATGCTGCTGATGAGGGATCTGTGTGTGTGTATCTTGGGTCAGTGCTGGAATAGCAGAGGATGCTGCTGATGAGGGAGCTGTGTGCGTGTACCTTGGGTCAGTGCTGGAATAGCAGAGGATGCTGCTGATGAGGGAATTGTGTGTGTAGGGTGGGTCAGTGCTGGACTTGTAGAGGGTGCGGTTGATGAGAGGCAGAAGTATAGTGAGCTGTGTGTGTAGGGTGGGCCAGTGCTGGAATAGCAGAGGATGCTGCCTGGCAGGATTGAGATGTAGTGACGCTAAGTGTTTGTATGGTGGTAGAGGGGCAGTACTGAAATAGAAGGGGGTGCATGTTTGGGATGGTATTAGTACTGGAATATAAGGGGGGTGAAGGGGTACTAATCGGAAGGAATGAGGTGCAGTTACAGTGTCAGCAGTGAAATGGTTAATTCACATATATGCTCCCCTCCTCCCTGCCGTTCCCAGTGTTCTTATGGGGGGCTTGAACACGTTATCAATGTTACTTCATGCTGTGCTGACAATACATGATGTGCTATCTCAGACTTAAATCCTACTTGTGTATATATGAGGCTCAGAGAAGCTATCTCTCTTTCCCTACCCCCCTTCCACCAATGTATCCCCTTTACAGCCAACAGTGCACACAGTAACAGCCTCCCGTTGGCAGTGAATGGATTAAAACAAGCGATTGCAGGTGTTACAACTCAAAGGGCTCCTGGCAGATATCAGAGACTCAGGGAGGGAATTTATCCACTGGATCCCAATGGTTATAAATCACTGGCCTTGTGATAGTGACATACTGCAAGAACCAGAGGCCGCTGGGGGGCTGATCCTAACCCAAACACTGCTAATTGTGGGTCCAAACGAGATGATATTAGGGTCTTGACAGTTCGGAGTGTGAGCAGAGCTGCCTGCGCTGCTCTCAGTATACACTTAATTGTCTCCTATTTATGGACTGTTGTGTTATGTAACGTATGTTACTGAGCAGTGTCTCTTGCTGGCCAAAGATTGTGCTCATTTCTTTTTATCGAAGAAATATTTGGCACGTGTCTACAGCCTCCAGATTGACTATTTTTGTTCACTATCTTGGTTACAACATAAATTCAAACGCAATATATATTAGTAATAAGTAATATTCACATGCCGGTAATGAGCGTTTCCATGTAGTCATTTTGTGTAACCCTCCTGCCCGGCTCTAAAGGTCTTTACATTGAGTTGAACTATATACCTGGCTGTGCTCAGTCTCTCATTCCTGTTCAGGGTGCTGGGTCCAGGCAGGCTTAGGCTAGGTCCCCAGTGGCGGTGACGGCATGCGCGGCGCATACAAGGTACGGCCCTCTATGGGGCGGCCCCAGTAGCTGCTTGCGCGCCCCAGCACGATGCGCGACCACATTTAGCAAAGACAAGGATTTTGTCTTTGCTAGTGGCGATGGACCGCTGGCCTCTTTACTGCGGCGGTTCAGCCAATGAGGGTGAACCAGCCACATGACGTCATGATCGCGCCCACGCTACGCCTCCCTGTTGCACGTTGCCTGGAATGAGCGAACAGTCCCACCCCGTCACGTGCAGGCCACGCGCACTGCGGCCTTAGCCTTAACTATGGGCGCCAGGAACTTTTATAATACAAAAAGCTTTATTCACATTCATTTATAACACTCGCCATACAGGAACATACATCATGTTAGACATATTAACTAGTGGCAAATCATAAAGTTACTCTGTGCTTCTTCCCCTGGTAACTCTCACTCCTACACCGGGGAGGTACTCTTGCTTGTTTCCCTTAGTATTGGTTAGACTGACAATCTCCTGCATAACATCTACAATGCCCCCTCTCAAGTTGGCCCCTGCTGGGAATATACACTGTTCCCTGGGATCAGTATCCCGTTACTAAAGACCTTCCGGTGGGGACGATCCGATTATGCTCCAGAGCTACTACTCTGAGAACTCCTGCTCAGCACATGCTCACTCCTCTTCCCGCATGAAAACAATCTTGAAGCGTTACTATAGGCGCTAACTATATAGGGCACGTCAGGACACTTAGAATACATATTTATGCACTTTAACATATGTACAGGACTCACAGTGAGGCCAGAACTCATAGGAACCTGCTTCTAGAACATTAGGTAGAGGTGTATATATACTCTTTCGGTCTCCCTATGGTGACATCAGTGGTTACAAGACATACAGTACAAGGGAGAGACTATCCTTTCTGCACAGTCATCCTACATCACGTGATGGGGAGGGGGCAATACCAGAGTGATCCCACCCAGTTAACCCATTAAGGCCATTAACACCTTACATTACTTAAGTCGTCCTCAGTGGGGGGCTACACTTCTAAGAGACATTTCTTTTAAATGTTTCCTGAATGGGTGACATCATTATCCTCTTTTTTCTTATTCTTTATATGTATTCTGAAGCCAGGGTCACGTGTGATGTGTGAATTGCCCCAGATAGCATTAACTCGGCTCCCTTTCCAAATCATTCCAAGTCCTATAATATTTCCTTCACTTTATTAGAAAAGCAGCAGTAATACAGGCACTTGTGGATGGTGTGTAGTAGTGATTTGTAGTTAGGAACAGGTAGAAAGAGATGGCCTTGCCATGGGAGTGTAAGAGAGATGGGTGCTGTACTCTCTGTCTCCAGGGTGGAAAAGGAAGTGAGGAGCAAGGGTCACACTAGAAGTGAGATGGGACAAACTACTGTCAGCAAAGACAGGGGGGAGGGCAGAATAGCCCATTCTGAGAAGAATCTCAGAGGTTGCTGTAGCAACTCACTGGCTACATGCTCAGAGGCAGAAAGGGCAACATATTGATACATCACACTGGCACAGTGTGTGTGTGTGGAACAAATGCATGCAGCTGAACTTAAGGAGCTGACAAGCAGAAGGGGGTCAAACAGAAATATGATTCTTGTTCCATGACACTCCCCGTCTGGTATCTGGAGATACCACTATATAACTAAAATATGTGGAACATATGTGCAATACATGACAAAGATAACATCATATTCACAAAACAATGCGAAAGTCCGTGTCCACACAAGGATGTGATACCGGCCGGAATCACTGGCTTCAAAGTCCCTTGTCAAAGGTTCTTTGGCAAAGGATGCCAAGCGGATGCACCGGTCCAAGTTAGCTGGGTGCACCACAATGTCTTTTGCAAAAGTCTCTGGTCCTGTTTCTTCTTAGATTTTTGAGAGAACAGTCCTTTTATCTCCGTAGTTTTCTCTACAGAGGGCATCACCTTGTGGATGTGCCAGTCGTGATAGTCTGTCACTCCATCACCTGGTGTTTGACGGAAGGTAATGGCTTCTGGCTCCTTACGAATCAGCACTCCTGGAAGACTGTCTGACAAGTCTGGCCCAGTGCGTAGGGCGTCGTTTGGAGAGGCTTCCTGGTGCTGAGCATTGGAGCTGAACATTGCCCAGATCTGACTGGGTTTCTGATGGTGGTAGACAGATGATGGAAGGTACCAACATTCTTCACCTTCCTTCAGTGAAGGTGCTGGCTTTGCTTGGCCACTAAGGAATGTCTTCTGGATGAAGGCTACAAAGTTATGTTTGACCTCCGGTTTCCTTTGTAGGTCGCAGCCGAGCGAAGTGAGCCTAAAGATGGCATGTACTCTGTTGTTTGGGAGGCGTCTTTTTGGTGAACGGAATGGTAGCGGGGTCACCCAACTGCCCAATCTGTCCTTGAAGAGCTCCTTATCCATTAACTTCTGGAATTCTCCATCTTCCATCGATGGTGCTTGTTTGTTACTTTCCCTTGTTGTCTGGAACGCTGTGCTCCCTAGGTCATCGGAACGTTTCTCTTGCACGAGAATGTCTCCACACATTTTGGTTAAACGCCTTTGTGTCTCTTTGTTAACTGCCGTCAGGAGGTTATTTTCTCCCTGGACATGACGAAGAACAGTCTCTTTTGCCCTTGCAAATCCCTTTATGAAATGTCTCTGCGACTGTCTCTTTTTAGACGTGTGAGAGGACAGTCTTTTTGCCCCTGTGGCTTCACCTACAGGGTGCAATCTTTTGCAGCTGTACCAGCTGTGGCGGTTGGCTGCTTTGCCACTTGGTATTCTGTGGAGAGGAATGGCTGTACGTCTTAGCTGTGCCATTGCTCGCATGAGGACCGTCCGATTGTTTATTGTCTTTTGGACGATCCCTTTGTCGGGCACCTTCAGGAGGTTTCTTTCTTCCTTCAGGGAAGTCGACTCATCATCCTTAGTTACTAAGCATCCTAGGCCATTGTCACATCCCCCTGATGTGAAGATGTTTTTGTTGATCTCAAGGGTATGACCTTGTCTCTTCTCCTCACTTGGCCCTCCTGTCACTTGGAGATGGCCAAGACATGTTTCGGAGAGGGATGTGTGTCCGCATTCTGTTATCACTGTTCTGCGGGCGTCAACATAGTCTGGTCCGTGCCCTTTGTCGGTGCACACGTTGCCCACTATCACCCATCCTAGGTCAAGCCTTTGAGCGAATGGAGCGTTGTGGGGTCCGTTGCGCTGTTTACGGACTTTGTGCAATCTCAGGATATCCCTACCAAGCAGCAGCAAGATCTTGGCGCCTTGTTCTACCGGCGGGATGTAGTTGGCTATTCCTCTGAGGTGTGGGTGATGGCGTGCCACGTCTGGTGTGGGAATCTCGTCCCTGTTTGCAGCCATGTAGTTGCACTCGATGAGTGTGGGGAGAGCTATCTTCACTCTGTTATCCACTGAACGTATAATGTAGCCGCTTGCTCTTCTCCCTGTTGTCTCAGTTGACCCTGCACAGGTTCTGAGGGTGTAGGGTGAGGCATTGTCTTGTGCGTTGAGTAAGTTGAAGAATTCCGTCTTCGCCAATGATCTGTTACTTTGATCGTCGAGGATTGCATACATCCGGATAGCCATCTCAGGTTGTCCCTGGGGGTGCACTGCGACAAGGCATATTTTGGAGCAGGATATTTTGTCACTTCCTTTTCCGCAAACCTCGGTGTGCTGGGACGTGACGGATGTTGGCTCTCCTTCCTCCCTGCCATGCTCCGCTATGGAGGATGGGTTGTTGAGTTGGTGGAGTGTCAGCACCTCTGGATGTAGAGATGTCACGTGCTTGTCACTTTTGCACACTGCACATTTGATGGCTTCTTTACAGTCCTTGGCTAGGTGAGTCGTGGAATCGCAGCACCTGAAGCAGACTCCGAATTCTCAGAGTAACTTCTTGCGTTCCTCTAGGGACTTCATACTGAACCCAAAGCATCTGTTGAGTGGGTGTGGCTTCTTATATATGGTCAAACAAGAGTGTTATGTCTAGCACACCTGTAAGAGTATAATAAAGCAGTATACTTGCAATTTGAGGTACCGGTGCTCCGTGGTTCAGGGAATAAACCTGTCTGGTGTGATTTCAAGATATGTGAACAAATGGGAGGATCCAGGGCACTACGGATTTTTAAGAAATTAAATTTATTCTAGGCACACACAACGTTTTGAGCTGTACAAAGCTCTTTCTCAAGTCAAACAAGAGGGTTATGTCAGTCACTTGAGAAAGAGCTCGAAATGTTGTGTGTGCCTAGAATAAATTTCATTTCTTAAAAATCCGTAGTGCCCTGGATCCTCCCATTTGTTCTTATATATGGGACATTCCCTGTTTGGGTCCCTTGGTTTCTCGTCTCCGGCGACCGATTGATCGGGAATAGTTTGGGTCTTGGGGGACACGTCCGTCCTGTGGACCGAGATGGGTGTTCGAGTGTTACCATATCTCGAAACTGGTCTCTCATTCCTCAGGTCGCTTGCACTGTGTGTGGTCTGTGCACCCAAGATGAAACTGGGATCGTTCCTTGTCCTTGCCGCTTCGCGGATGAAGCTCAAGAAGAATGAGAAGGGAGCGAAGGCGACTTGCTTCTCCCTTTTGGAGGTTGTAGGGTAGCTTCTCCAAGATGGGTCTGACTCCGCGAGCTGAGTCTAGGATGTTGAGACCTGTTAAGGAATGGTTTTTCCTTGCAAACTCCAGCTCTTGCAACAGGTCCCCGAGCTCTCGTAACTTCAAGTAGTCTTTAGCTGTGATCCTGGGAAAGCTGTCGACTCTCTTGAAGAGCGAATCTTCGACTGCTTCAGGGCTACCGTAGCACTCTTCTAGCCTTTCCCATACTAGGTCGAGACCTACTTGGGAGTGGTTCGCGTTTGCCGTCCCGAGTCTCTTCGCGTGCTCCTTGGATTCTTTTCCCAGCCATTTGGATAGCAGGCTGAGCTCTTCCCTTGCTGAGAAGCACAGGCTCTTGATTGCGTCCTTGAACGTAAACTTCCACATTCGGTAGTTCTCAGGACGGTCGTCAAAGTTGGTAAGTCCTGTTTGCACCATGTCACGCCGGATCATGTACTTTGCCATGTCTGTCAGGCCTGAGGCATCGGCGTGTTGGTCGCGTTCTGAGGTAGTTGCTGGGAGGGTCCATGCGGTCGCCTCTTCCTTGGCGTGGATGCGTGGTGACTGCTGGTCAGTGTGAGGGGCTGTGTTTTCCCGTGTGGGTGTGCCTGGATTGCGAGCCTGTTGTAGTTCATCCGTGTGCGCAATGGCGTGTGGATCACTGTTGTGGCTGTGGCTATCCCAGGTAGCGTGTACCCTTAAAGGAACAGCGTCTTCTCCACGTGGACCTAGCAAGTCTTCGGTGTCTGTGGTATCACTCCCGTCGTTTTGAAATGGTGCGCTGGTGTTTACACTGAAGAGGCTCCTTACGTAGTCTTCAGTGCGTTGGATTGGATCCTCTGGCTATCCGTCTGTACGGTTACTCCCCGCCGTCCTGTCTCGCAGCTGCTTCTAAGACCGGCTTGGGCTACAGCGGCGTCCTCCTCTTTGCTTAGAGCTTCTAGATCCACGTCCAATTCGGCCTTTCTACGCGCAGCGGCGGTGGCGGAAGCGGAGGCGGCATTGGCGGCGTTCTGCTCCTCCTCTTCTATGCGCGCTCTTTCTGCCCTTACGGCTGCCTCTCTCCGACCATATTTTGCCCTGGCACATGCGGCCTCTGCGGTGGCTTGTGCCTTGGTAGCGCTTGCGCTAGACACGTTAGATTGCGCTGATCTTGCTGACCTTGACGAGTGCCTGGATGCGCTGGAGCGCTGTGATGCAGTCTCCAGGAGGAGCTCTTTTCTCTCGCTTTGGGCGTCCGTGATGGCGGTTCACACGCGGCTGTCACGTGTCAAGTCAATATTATGCTGTAAGTTCCTTTCTTGCAGGCTTTTGCCGGTGTTAGCCCTGGCCAAGTAAGTGACGTATGCCTCTGACAGCCCTTGGTAGCCTGAGTGATCGATCTTTAATTGAGTTATTGCCTGCTCGAGCTGTTGTACAGAATTGCCAGCGCCGGCGACATTGCGTATTCCAAGTGTGGTTGTTTCCCAGGCCTTCTCTAATTTAGCGCGGTGCGCTTCAATGTCAGTCTTATATTTTTCACGGGCCTTTTGTGTCAGTGTGACTATCCGTTTAGGCCTTGCGTCTGCCTGCGCCCATTGCAGTTGTGCAGCGGTCTCTGTGTCTGAGTGAACACTCTCCTGCGTGGTGTTTGGTGAGGATCTGAGTTCTGCCATGCTGAAGGTGTGTGTAGGCTTTTAGCCAGTGCGTGTGGCGTGCGGTCTGTTTACCTGCGACAGCGATGGATGACTGTCTCGGATAGTGCCGATAGGTGTCCTGCAGCGGTAAGCGTAGGGGTAGCTGTACTTACAGATGTCCGGTGGCTCTGACCCGTGTCCTGGCGGTGTCCGGTGGCGTGGCCCTTGGTGGCGCTAGCCATGGGAACGTGCACAGGGTTAGGTGAGATGGTAGCTCCTCGCTGTCAGGCTGTGCAGAGGGTGAACTCAAAGACAGAAAAGAGCAATCAAAGTTCTGTGTATAGTGCACTGTTTGAATGCAGTGCTGGAGCCTTGAGTGTGAGCTGCAGGCTGTGTGCAGTGTAAGCTGCTTGCTGTTTGTAAGGCTTTTGCTGTATAAAGTCTGAGCTCTTTATTAGCAATGTAAAGCTGCTCTCTTGTCTTTGTATAAAGCTGTAGTTGTTTGCTGTATAGAGGGTGGTAGCTCTGTGTAGCAATGTGGAGCAGTATGCTTATACTGTGGTGGTGAGAGACTGCTGTTTATTTGCTGTGTAAGCTGCTTGCTTGTTTCTTTAGCATAAAGGCTGTGGGTAGCAGCTCCTCTGTGTGTGTCCCCCAAAGCACACGGTCCTCTTTCTACTATTCTGAAGCCAGGGTCACGTGTGATGTGTGAATTGCCCCAGATAGCATTAACTCGGCTCCCTTTCCAAATCATTCTGAGAAGAATCTCAGAGGTTGTTGTAGCAACTCACTGGCTACATGCTCAGAGGCAGAAAGGGCAACATATTGATACATCACACAGGCACAGTGTGTGTGTGTGTGTGTGTGTGTGTGTGTGTGTGTGTGTGTGTGTGTGTGTGTGTGTGTGTGTGTGTGTGTGTGTGTGTGTGTGTGTGTGTGTGTGTGTGTGTGTGTGTGTAACAAATGCATGCAGCTGAAGGGGGGTCAAACAGAAATGTGATTCTTGTTCCATGACAATATGTAAGCTAGCGTTTACATCGGGCCCACAATTAAACATTAAAAAGTACCACTAGCAGCATCAGGGCTAATATGTACCATATGGACTCTCTCCTAGGACATACATGAACTAAGTACAGTGACAAGTGTAACAGTGTTTCCCCCACCCGGTGGGAAATTTGGCCATTACTGGCCGTGTGCTGCATGATACCTGCTGGTAACAGGAGGGCTGAGTCGTCCGCCGGTAGTAGTGGGGACACAGGACTAGGCTTCTGGGGTTCATACCCCACATATCTCTTTAGCAGTGCTGGGTCTCCATCTGCCGTAGGCTCCAGGAACTGAACGTGATCTCCCACGGTAGAACTTATTACCTGTCCCCCTAGTAAGATCACGCACCAGGCAGGAGGTATAATAACAGGAACGGTTTATTATCTCTTCTGTACAGCACAGCAACAAGGCAGGCTTCTGCCCGATGCAGTACTTCTCAGCTACCACTGAAGGATGGTCCCTGGACCGTCACTACAGGCCAAGAGCACCCGCAGCCATCCTAGCTCTTCCCTGCCTCCCTAGCAAAGACAGAGATATGGTCCACACCATACTCTGTCGCAGAGGGAAGAGGACTGGAGAAGGCCCAATAATCAGCCTCTCCACTGTGTGACCTGCCTTCCTCAAGTGGGGAAAGGCACTACCAAATTTGAGCGGTATCTGCCAGGAGGAGGGCACCAGGTCTGACTCATGATTGGTCATGCCCAGGCCTGATGTCACCGCCACCCGCTGTCAATCAAGTGCAGTACCAAGGAGGGGGAAAGCCCCATATCAACTACTGGCAACCTGATCGTTCCAGGGCTTACTGCCAGGAGGGAAGCAAGCTAGTAGCCACAGATGGCATGGCTACACACGTTTAAAAGGTTAAATGGAGCTGAAAAAAAGGATGAGCATTTTGTTTTAGCTGTGAACATTTGCAAAAGCTTTGTGTGTGTTTTACCATCTTTATCTGATGTCTTAATTGATAAGTCTGTTTGTCAGTTTTCAAATCCCCAGGTAAACTCTGAGCTCTTCTCTGCCTTTTGTTAGCAAAGTAAATATCAAGCCACCATTAGACAAACATACACACAAGTAGCTGGAGTCCCTGAATAAAGTGTTCCCAACAAAAATATACTAATATAAAAAGCAGTTACTTTAAGGCAGGGGTCTCAAACCCAGTCCTCATGGGCCACAACCAGGTCAGGATTTATGGATATCCCTGCTTCAGCACAGGTGGCTCAGTCTTTGACTGAGCCACTGATTGAACCCCATGTGCTGAAGCAGGGATATCCATAAAACCTGACCTGGTGGTGCAAGATAAGGGTAAGTGTGGTGCTCAATAATCAGATATGGTTCCGTCTGCAAGATATATACAGCATAAGTGTCCAGATAGCATGGAATGTCCACAAAGTAGTAGTTAAATGGGACTGGGAGGGATATGTGTCTAGTGGTGTCCACATGACAACACTGTAAGAGGGGTTAAGGCTGCACTCCACAAAAAAGAGAAAGATGCAGACAATTTACCGGTGCTGCTGGTTCAAGGAAGTACCTGCCATAAACTCCAAAGTACACTGAGGAAAAGAAGGGATCCAGCGCTCCACGGATTTCTGAATAAGAAAGATTTATTGTGCCACACAACGTTTCGACCTTATGGTCTTTATCAAGTGCCTAGTCACTTGATAAAGACCATAAGGTCGAAACGTTGTGTGGCACAATAAATCTTTCTTATTCAGAAATCCGTGGAGCGCTGGATCCCTTCTTTTCCTCAGTCCACATGACAACCACATAGATTGACACATTAATAAACACCCAACCAGTATGAATAAATGAGGTAATGTCCAGTGTATACAGGAAATATAACAGGGCACTGCGGCCCATTACCTGTATACTCCCAGGGACAATCCAGATATCTGCGGCGTTCAGTCCATCCAGTCAGGGAATCCAAGAAGCAGCAAGTGTAGACAGAGCACAGACAGCGGGATCCAACTTCCAGCTTCCAGAGGAGGAAAAAATATCCAGGCTACTCCAAAATAAGAATAATTGATCACATTTATTGCAGGCTAGTAAGCAATAAATGGACTACATGAACGCATCTACGCGTTTCATGCAACAGCACTTTATCAAGGTGTACAAGGTATTACATTAGCTGCCTCTTTATACTCACCTGAGCTGTCCGTCGTGCTGTCGGGGATGATGTCATCAGCGCGCGCCTACGAACGTAGTCGCGCTGACGTAACGTGCACCCCCATAGGCCGAGCAAGTCAGGTGGTATGCTATTGTTTCTTAAAACAAACTTTATTAGTAGCAAACAACAGAGAAAATGACAGCTTAAAAACTGAGCTCTTATTGCTTAAGATGCAAAACCCTGAAGTGGAATACCATGAGTAAAAGGTACCCATTGGTTACGCATCATAGTAGTAAGACAGAAAGCGATCTGAATTAATGTCAAATATGCAACAATTAGAATTAATGGATGGTTTATTAATGATTTATTAGTGGTGGCCCTTGAGGACTGAGTTTGAGACCCCTGCTTTAAGGTGATTGCAAAGACTGAGCCACTGATTGAGCCACCTGTGCTGAAGCAGGGATATCCATAAAACCTGACCTGGTGGTGGCCTATGAGGACTGAGTTTGGGACCCCTGCCTTAAAGTAACTGCTTTATATATTAGTATATTTTTGTTGGGAATACTTTATTCAGGGACTCGAGTTACACCGATAAGTAGTTTCATTATTTTTTGTGCACCCATTATGTTAAACTACATTTAAATCAGCAGTCCCTCTCTTCCCCCCCCCCCACCCCCCGAAGCCTATAAAAATTTAACTCAAATAATGCTAGTATCTCGGCGCAACAGTCCTAGATCCCCAGGGACCCGCTTGGGCATACCCGGAAGTTAGGCCAGACAGGAAGTAGGTCACCACTTCAGGGATCAAGCGATCTGGACCCTTCCTCTGCTGGGAGAAACCAGTTGGGCCCTATCCCTCCCTGGGTGACAGACCCTCCTTGTGCTACACAAGCTGTCCCCACCCGCCCATCTGCTCATTCATTTGGGGCCCTGGGTTACACTTGTGTCCAACAAAAGCCCATAAAAAAAATTAATTCAGAGTAAAAAAAACTAAATCCTGATTTGAGCGCCAGCACCTGAGGTTACCATGGTAACCTTTGGACTGCACTGGCCTCTGGGAAAAGCTCCATTTTAACCTGCCCGACCCTTCATATTTCAAATACTTGCGTCTCCTTAACAGAGCATCCGATTTTTAAAATAAGAACAGCGTTGGAAAGGGCAAAAAGAGATCTCTCAAGTGAAGTAAGAAAAAAAATGGTTATCATAAAGAGGGCAGCAGCAGTGCCAGCGTCCTCCTCCATACACACACTGCCCACTGAAAGTTCCCAGTTTTATACACATTACAGTTCAAAGCGACTGTTTTGGGTTGCTGCGTTAACCTCGTCACTGCCTTGAGGTCTTGCCACGAACGGCTACCTTTGCCGCCCCCCCCCCCCCTCCCCCACCCCGGGGTTTCCAGGACATGACAATCTGGAGGAACAGTTGAGGACGTGGAGCAGCTGCGGTGTGGCAGCCTGGATGGAGAAGGTGAGAGAGTTATCACTGCTGCAGGAGACACATGGGGAAGGTCAGAGAGTGACCCTTCATCTGCAGGTCAGCAGGGCCCTGGGAAGACAGGTGCACCCGGAGCAGCGTCACCGTCCCTAATGTACAGTGTCACGCGCTCAGCTCACGAACACGTGTGAGCACCGGTAATGAGTTCCAGGCCCCCCTCGTATACCCAATCTTTTGTGCTGAAGGGGACCTGCCACGCTGTTGTTGTAAAACAATCCTCCGGTGACTGAACTTTAACCTCTCAGCTGCCACAGCGAGCGGCTGGCCACACGAATCGCGTCACAACCCCCGCGCAACAACGGAGCGGTGTGTTTCGGGGGGCCCCTCTGGCAGTGAAAGAGTTAACAGAGCGGCACAGACATGAAAGGGAGAGATAAGACGGGCATAGAAATCCCTCATCCCTCCTGCTTGGTTCAGTTCAGGAGAAGTTGGACACATCTGCAGTGCTGTTATCAGCCAGTGTATACAACATGTACAAATGTGTGTCAATACTGCGAGGCCTCTTGCCTCCCTTTCCCCTCCTGGTCCTTCTCTGAGTAATAGAACATCCACCGGCATTCTGTTATTAACTTTCATTTATCTTATGTTCAAAGCCCATATCCTGCACACATCTCTCCGCAAGCAATGTGGGAGACAGGCACCATACAAGCCATGGATTTGCTGTAGGGATCTACAGAAGCAGTTAGACCAGGAGTGGGCAGCTGCAGTCCTCTAGGGACACCAACAGGTCAGGTTTCAACAGGTCAGGTTTTCAGGATATCCCCTGCTTCAAGACTGAGCCATTGATTGAGCAACCTGGGCTGAAGCAGGGATATCCTGAAAACCTGACCTGTTGGTGGTCCTTGAGGACTGGAGTTGCCCAGCCCTGATTTAGACATACGCAATCTTAGCGTGCTCAAAATCGTAGCGTGCCGAAACTACTATATGCGCAGCAGCCGGAGTAGCGTCCCTGTATTTCTAAAGGCTCCCCCCCTCCCTCTCCCTGCACACCACCTCCCCGGGCTCTACATGTGGTGCAGGGCTTTACCAGGCGGCAGCGATGGTGGGAGCCCACCCCTGGGGGGTCTTAACACGGAAGTAAGGCCCCACTGGAAGTCGAGGCCCAACTTCTGCAATCACCGCTTGGGTGGGCTCGTTCCGTTGCCACCATCACACCGGTTCCACAGGTAGGGCTCCCGCGAGGAGAGGGGAGGTTAAACTTTCACCGGGGCCCACCCATGCCTAGTCCCGCCCACAATATTATTATATTTAGATATTTAATTGTGCCACTTGGAGTGATACTGGGAAAGTATGTATAACAGTAAACAAAGAAGCCCCGCTGTGCGGCCTCCCCTTACACCTAGAGGGCAGGAGACCCTGCACACTGCCCGGCTTCATGAGAGACCCCTGCCCCACACCAGAGATACACACTGACCGGCCCGAGGGGAGGAGAGACCCCCCTAGCCCACACCACTGATACACACTGACCGGCCTGAGGGGAGGAGAGACCCCCTACCCCCACAGCAGTGATACACACTGACCGACCTGAGGGGAGGAGAGACCTCCTATCCCCACAGCAGTGATACACATTGACCAGCCCGAGGGGAGGAGAACCCAACACTTACCTGCCTGCGGGAATAGGAAACCCCCCCTACTACTGGACTAGTGGAGGCACATCCAATATGGCAAATTATTTATTTAATTTATATATGGGGGGTTTCTCATACGTATGGGCCAATTAGTTCAGTCTTTTGGCCAAAACATGATAAGCCTGCAACCACATCAAGGTAGACCCTTTCAGCATGTACCTACTCAAGGTAGTCAGTCAGACAGTCTGAGCTCTTTTTCATTACATCATATATCCCGCTAAGAAAAAAGAAAAACACTTATTCAATTTGACACACTCGGGATCTTGAATAACTGGCAGGTGTCAAGCGTTATGACCGGGCTAATCTCATCTCTTGGTGAGTTTTATTCCACTTACGCACAGTTATTTGTGTTAACCCGGTAGTAACAGGATGCTTTCCCTGGGAATCCTGGCATCGCTGCTGCCCCTGGGTATAACTGCAGTAAAACCTTTGTAACTCTCCAGTAGTGAGACGGTCTGCTTCGCCTCACGCGTGACAGGTTTACAGGCTATGCGTGTATTTTGCGTGAAGGTGTCGGGAAGTGACCACATCCCCGTGTGCTGTGACAGGCACCTCAGGGAGAGACCCCACGCGTGAGACTCATATAAAAGTGGGGACTTTTTTTAATCAGTTCTTTAGATTGATGGATTGAGCGGTTAGTAATAATTAATTATCCTTTATTCTCTTCATTCCTTGGCTGCCAGGGGGGCCTGTACTGTGGAGAAGGGGTTTTAACAAATGGGGTAAATCTCAAAAGGTGCCTGAAGTGGTTATTTGTGTTACTTTATATTCATTGTGTTACTGCTGGAATTCCCCCTAACTGAGCAGCAAATAAAAGTACCACTTATGAGCACATTCATGTCTCGGATAGAGCTGCAACCCTGCCTTTCCCCATTATCTCTTAACAGAGTGCTTCCACTGCAGCTAGGGATTCTGGGAAATGACATGCAAATGAGCACACAGTGTCACCCTGAGCCCAGGTCAGGGTCACTGTATATTTCAGACCCAAGCAGCTCAGGTTTAACCCTGCAGCGCTGGAAGGTTGCAATGGATGTATTGCTCTGCAGGGTGTTGCTGGAAGGTAGGGTGACCATCCATCTGTTGGGTGTGACACAGCGGTGACAAGTGTTTAGAGGTGTTTAGGGATCGCGTGACTAACCTCTCCATTGAGCAGTGAGCAGGTGACCTGCCCTTCTCTCTCTGTGTTTTCCTTGTCACTCCCCTGTTCATGTCCACTACACGCCGACCTGGCACTCCAACAAAAGGCTGCCTCCAATTGCAGGACATGGTGCTGTCCTCTTACAAATTCAGGACACTTGCCCACCCTTATCACAGCTGCCTCCAGCACTGAAGGGGGTCAGGGGTGCAGGAGCTATTTTTGTGTGGGGGGGGGAGGGGGGTGCTGTACATCCAAAATCAGTAACATACATTTGTAGCTAGGTCACCTGATGGCTACTATTCTGCCCTTAGGCTGGCAGTAAACCCTGGTACAATCACGTTGCCAGTTGTTGGTATGGGGTTTTCCCCCTTCCCTTTGGTACTGCACTTGAGTGACAGCAGGGGGTGGTACATCCTGTTGTAGCTGGGACAACGGGGGGCCCGCCTCCTGGCTGTACTTAAGGGCAGGACCGCCCTAAATTTAGTAGTGTCCTTCCGCCTCTGAGGAAGGCAGGTCACACAACTGGGAACCTGAGTCTGGGATCTTCCCTTGGGCTCTTCCCTTAAGGGAAGAGTGAGTGTGGACCATACCTCTGCCTCTACAGAGGGAGGTGGGGAAGAGTTAGGACGGCTGCGGGTGCCCTTGGCCTGTAGTTAAGGTCCAGGGACCATCTTTGAGAGTACTGCATTGGGCAGAGGGCTGCCGTATAACTGTGCTGTACAGAAGACAATACACCATTCCTGTTGCTATATACCTCCTGCCTGGTGCGTGACCTTACTGGGGGGAGAGGTAATAAGTTCTACCGTGGGAGATCACCTTCAGTTCCTGGAGCCTACGGCAGATGGAGGCGCTGCACAGGAGATATGTGGGGTATGAACCTGTGTCCCCCTGCCATCGTGGAGGACTCAGCCCTCTTGTTACCAGCAGGTACATGCACCATACACCGTAGTAATGGACAAATCTCCCACCAGGTGGGAAACACCGTTACACATTCATTACAGGAATGTAAAAATGTATAAACCCAGAGGGGGCTGCAGCAATCCCCCGCTCCCCTAGTTCCAGCCTCCGTACTCGTAGTGTTTAAAACATGACTGAACAGAGACCTCGCTATGTCCGTGTGGCCCCCTTGTGCACCCCCTGCCCCCACACCTCCTGCTACATATTGTGCCTGTGCGTCTCTGCAGCGCAGTATGGGTAATTAGTGATGTGAAGGTGGCACGGTGGGTAAACAGAGGGGTGACGGCCAGCAAACATTGATGGATAACCACCCGATACAACTAATGGAGAGACAAACCATGCAACACCGCTCAGCCTTCGGCCCGACCAATCAGAACAGAGCCAGAGTCTGTCTCGTGTAATTATTATTATGCCACCATGTTAATAGACTCCCATTCGTCTCCTCCGGCTGCATTCCTGTGCTGTTCAGGACGGTGATTAACTCTCTCCCTGCTAGAGAGGTCTGTGATGAATTGCAGAGCAGGGGAAGCCTGTACCCCACAGAGCAGGGAGTGTCTGCACTGGGATTAGATGTTTTTTTGGCAATACGTGTAGTTTGCCTGCGCCGCCTTCAGAAAATAATCTTATTTTAAATAAATGGGACTCCAATCCTCCCCAGCGGAGGGGAGCAGCTTTACAGCATATTGAGTTAATGTCTGGGCAACTTCAAACACTCTAGGGTCGTCCTGGGGATGAGGAGGGGAAGCTTGCAGGGCCCTCTCAGGATTAATGTTGTAAGTGTTCAAGGCTGGAGGAGAGGTGAGGAAAGATGAGAGACTTTCAATGGATCCTGTTTAGTCTAAAGCTAGAGCTTGCAATATGAGGCTTTAACCTCTTCAGTGCTGAAGGGTGACCCACAATGCACTGCAAAGGGTTAACTGCCACAGTGCTGAAAGGGTTAAAGGTCAGGCGCGTGGGTTGCAAACATAATGGTTGTATGAAAGATACTTTATTTTGCCGCGACAGTAGTAGATGCATGGAATAGACTTCCAGAGCAGTGGTGGAGCAAACGCAGTCAAGGAATTATAAACTACTTGGGGTAGAAAGAAGCCTGACATTTGGTGGATACTTTGTAGCAGTTGGGAGATGGGGTGGGCCAAGCACTCCTTCTCTGCCATCGTTTCCCCTTTCTATGTAAGAGCGCATCACGGATTGGGAAGCATCACCCTGGAAGCCGGTCCCTTCCCACCCTCTCCGGTGAGCACAGCCGGGCTGGGGAAGTCACACGTACAAGCTGCTAACGTTTATCTGGACGCTGGCTTCGTGTTGTGTGTGAGAGACGTGTTGTGGAACATGCTCAGATGATGGATGGGCCACTTACGCCCCATCATACTGCAACCTTCACGGATCACTCGCACATAAGTGCCTCTGCCCTGTTTGTAGTGGGGGTGGGCTGGCGTGTAAGTGCATGTGAAGGGCAGAGCATCATCGTGGCCCAGAGTTTAACCTCTGCCAGCCCGTCCTGGCATTGGGAGGGTGTTTCTGTGGCTGCACCTTAATCCTGCCCTGCAGCACCTCTGTTCTCTTCCTCTGCTGTCCCACTCTGTCATCATACCCCAATCCTGCAGCTTTCCCTGCTGCGCCTTAACTCCACTCCTTCATGGGCATAAGACGCACAAAGACTTGGCGCCATTTAGTCATTTGGTGCCTAAAGTGTTGGCCTTGTGTTTTATCAGCCTCTGTGAGAATGCTTTTTGTCATGGGGTTCATATTAGTTGTCAAGGATGTGCCCAGTGTTATCCCCTGGAGCTTGCAGACACATAAACATATGGGCAGTGTGCAACATGCTGCGTTACTTTAGTTATTTCACAGCCTCTGCAGGACACACGAGTACTGGGCTCCTAAACCCAACACCAAGCAGGCCATGTCTAACAACTGCATGAAGGGGTTAACCCCCGTGTCCGGCGCACCAGAATTTATGAGAGGACAATCATTGCATTGACAGCCATAATCACAATCCAGGTAGGCTGTATAGTAATCCGTGCGGAGTCATATCATGAAAGTGTGGGACCTAAACACAGGTGGGTGGTGAACGTGGCGGAGGAAAGGAAGAACAACTGATCGGAGCGCCCACAGGTGGAGTGAGAGACCGGAGAGTGTAAAACCTGACCAACCCGCTACCCCCACTGTTCCTGCTGCCACACACAGGCTCCGGAAAAACAGCAAGTGAATACTTAGCTGCTTAGACGCTGAGGGAAAACAGCCAGGATCCCGGTCCATGCGAATGAGCGTGCTACTTGTGACGCACAATATTGGCGCCTACTCTAAGTTTAGTATTAGATATCATTTACATGTGAGCATCGCAGACAGCACCCTGACCTGTTGGTGGCCCTCAAGGACTGGAGCGGGCCACCCCTGCCCTACCCTTAGCCGGAGTGCTGCTTGATGTCCTTGTAATTAAGCGTACCCCTCTCCCTTTCAGAGGACCACAAGTGAGAAGGTGAGGGCGCTGTGGGAGGGAATTTCCTGCTCCACTGTAACTCGCAATGCCAAACTCGCCACTGGAATAAAAATGCGAGTTTTTAGAAGCGGTTTGCAGAACAGAACTACGAGAATAGCGGTTTTGACAAACCGATCGGATTGGCAAAGCCGGAGTGAAATTGCTTCTCAAAAAGCCTTTTAGACATGAATTGGACATGTGAGAAGGACTTCCTGCAATGTCTTTATATATGTAGCGTACTTTCCCCCACCCCTATGGAGAATGTGTAGCTACGGTGTGTGTGGTGCAATACCTGTGGCTCACAGGAGGTCTGAGCCTCCACTGCTGGGAGCCTGGGGTGTAACCTGGTACGGTGTACTTCAGCACCTCCACCTGTACCGGATTCTACTATGTGGAATTACCCGTTATAGGACCTATGTACATACAGTACATATACTTATGCAATAACCACAAACAATGGGTAAAACTTAAAATAACTTTACTACGGAACGATTATATGGCTACTGGTTGCAGCTTACCCACCAGACCTCACACAGCCATAACCACCCACCTAGTGTCCCACACACTTGTTCACAGTCCCCACAGTACCTGACGAGGCCCCCGGGTACCCAAACTCTCTAGTGTCCACAAAGGATATGACCCCTCACCCTTATATGTGGTCAGCGATGCCACTATAGTGTATGTTGGTGCACTTGTGTGTGGGGTACATGCCGGGTGCGTCCGCACAAAGGCGCGCTGCGTCCTGCAATGGGGTACACAGATACAATGATGATCTGCGACTCCTGTGCTTCCGCGTGGGGTGGTCCCCACGTGGGATGTCCACCTTAAGTATAGTCCCTTCCGAGGGGTAATCTGGTCCTAGACCACCAAGAGCCAGGATGCCACTGTGTCCTGGCTGTGTCCCTCACTACAAGATACAGGTCAGTGTCCCTATCTAAGGGCCTGCCCCTGCAGCAACCACAATCTAGTGGGTCTCAGGGCCTACCTGGGGCCTAAAGGGATAA
The DNA here is from genome assembly GCF_040206685.1 of Ascaphus truei. Classification (NCBI taxonomy): domain Eukaryota; kingdom Metazoa; phylum Chordata; class Amphibia; order Anura; family Ascaphidae; genus Ascaphus; species Ascaphus truei. The sequence continues at coordinate 23,090,338 of NC_134489.1, forward strand.
AGCTAGGCCTAGTCCAGGGAAGTACAGCACCCTGGACACTACCTCTCAGCATCAGCTCCCTCTGTAGACTGGCGTGGTCCAAGCGTGCAAATTGTATCAATATCAGGGAGCAGGGGATTGCTTCAGCCCTATTGCCTGGTTTCTGGCATCGGACGGCCTGCCTCTCTGCCTTCTGGGGGCTGTAGTCTCCCATGGAGCCTATTCTAACTAACGCGTCTCTCACAACTGCGCATGCGTGGCGTCTTGCGCATGCAACCGAGAGCCACCGGCCCTCGGCGAGCCCATCGCGCGCCGCAACTACCCACAGCTCTCCGCGCAGCACCGGCGCTCTCCTCCTCTGGCAGCCGCGCGGCCCGCTGCGCTCCCGCCCGCAGCAGTGGTGAAAGGGACTGAGGGAAGCCCAGAGGGAGACCCTGCCACATATATAATGTATAACCCGGCTCACTTCATGTAACCATGTATCTGTCATCATAACTCTGTGCCCAGGACATGCCTGAAATGAGAGGGAACTCTCACTGTTTTACTTCCTGGTAACACATTATATAAATAAATCCAAACTCCCCCCCCCCCCCCAGTTTTGTTTTTCTCTTTGTGAAACAGACACACTCAGTGTACCACACATACATGTATTTTATACATTAGCGTGCAGAGAAGCACTAACTGCTTTTCCATACATATTTTTCTGACAAAATGACTTTTAGCAACGCTTTAAATAAAGTAATCCAAGTACCTACAAGGTACAGCAACAAAATCCTGGGGACCAAATTATCTCTCATCTTCTCCCTCTCTCCCTCTCTCCCTCTCTCCCTCTCTCCCTCTCTCCCTCTCTCCCTCTCTCCCTCTCTCCCTCTCTCCCTCTCTCCCTCTCTCCCTCTCTCCCTCTCTCCCTCTCTCCCTCTCTCCCTCTCTCCTCTAATAATGTGTACTTAGGAGAAATGACTCTTCATGCAGTGCTGCGGGCTATCCTTGATCAAGCCATTATAAGGTAAAGCTGTAGATAATATCTTGAGTATATATCAGGATGAAATCCACAATGTAAATTTTGATGATAGATCATATATATATAGTATGCTGGGATAGAAACCAATTGGAGCCCCAAAGATAGCTAGGACAACATTAGGGATCACAGGGAGACCCAGCAACTAAGGCTAAGGCCCCGGTCAAGCCGCTGTAACGCGCGCCCGCGATATTGGCGGCGCGTTCAGCCGATTCCCCGGTCTGCAGCTCACTGCAGGAAGAGAGACCGGGGGGGCGTGGCGGGGGAGTGACGGGGCGCGGCCATGACGTCACATGGAAGGTTCGCCCTCATTGGCTGAACCGCCGGGGGGGGCGTGCCTAATCGCTCGACGCGAGTCCTGCTCTCAATTCTATTGAGAGCAGGAGCAGCTCTCGCCCGAGCGCTGCAGCCCCCCCTCTCAGCGGGCCCGGCGCCATTGAGGGGAGGGCTCTCGTCCCTGCGGCGGACGCTGTAGTAGGCAGCGGGGGCAAGGCCTAAGGCCCGTAATATAGTGGGCACGCGCAGCACTTATAATTGGCTGTGGTTAGTCAGCCTTTCTATAATAGGGCCGCGCGCGCACCGCAGTGACCGTGGAGCCGGGCAATCGGGGAGAGACAGGGAAAAGTACGTTTTCGCACCGCTACCACCGCTGTAATATGTGTGTATGTGTGTGTATGAGTGTGTGTGTGTGTGTATATATATATATATTTATCAACATTGCACAGTAAAAATAATTTTTATTCATACGTCTTTTTTTTATTTAAAAAATATTATTTAATAAATTATTAACTCACACAATCTATACACACACATATACACACTCACATAAACACACACACACATACACACACACAGTACCTTTCCAGCCTGTCGCTCCCGGCAACACGGACCGTACACACAAAAAGTGTGCGTCACGTGCACGCGCGTTCGCACCTACTATAGAACAAGCCTTACATCCAAATAAGCAGTCGAAGCAGCTCCCAAAGGCAGAGAAGCCAGAAAATGAAATAACGCGGTACTCCCGGGACCACTTCTTTTCATTGTTGGTTCATCCTTGTGTGCATCCCGTCGAGCCAAATCCAGGAAAGTTACAAAAGTAACATGGAGCACAGCCGAAAAGGCAGAGAACTGGAGGCCGGATCAAAGGTAAAAATAATACAAATGTATTGGCACATTGTGCCCGTGAGGAAACTGAAGTAACACTCCGACGCGTTTCCCGCCGTAGTTGGGGCTTTATCAAAGAGTGTTTACTGCAGGTAAGGCGCAACCTTATATAGGTAGGAAACCCCGGCGGAAGCACCGCCCTCAGTGTCTCACCAGGTAAACTGACCGCCCACACCAACCACAGGGCAGCACCGGTCAGACCACATGAAAGATGGCCGCCCCCTCGCCGGAACCCCTCAACCACACAAAGTATAACATAACACAATTAATCATACAAGAATATAAAATGAAACACATCTACTATACCAATAAGGTAAACAGAGACTGTTAAAGCATGAAAACAAAGCAACTAAAATATACATTATCAAAAGAGATAAGGAAAAGCCAGACAGAACAGATTGCGAACCGGTTTAGCAAAAATATCCACTGTTCTAACAATGCTAGAATAACTGCTAAATAATTAACAATTAGACATTTAGTTGAAATTCTACATGGTTAATAATTAAATTCTGCATTAGAACAATAACATGAGAGGTCAGCCGAACCATATTATGGAGATATATCAGGGATCCTGTTTAGTTCTAAGAATTGTAGCAGTGTAAAGGCAACGGCAAACTTCTAGTATAGTTGCAACAATAAAACATTCTGATACAATGTTCAAGTCAGAGTCCTGATACAAAAATAGCCTTAAAGTTGCAGTTCAAGCTCCCGTTTTTTTTTTTTTTTTACTTCAATAGTTTCATGTGGGCAATCTCTACTTACCTAAAGAACTGCATAGCTGCCGGTCAATTCGTTCTCCGTCTATTGATCTGCGAAGTTTGGCGACATCTTTAGATCTGGGGAATGTAAATGGTTGCTATAGGAACAAACATGCTTGTTAAAATAGAATACAAGAAAATTGGTCTTTCAAAGTTGTTGTTTTTTTATTTTATTTATTCATTTTATTTCATTGGGGGGCGGGGGGAGATTGATGCCATTTTGTTCATGTATTCTCCCACTCAATCCACTCTCCAGCTCCCTGTCAGGCATGTGCAGATCCCTCTTGGTAGATGGCTCTGCAAGCAGCCTCACGGTCTCAGCTCCATGCAGATCTGACTCACAAGATGGCTGCCCCCAGCCTTAAGGTTTACTCCTTCTCACAGTCCCTCCTCCTTCACCAGATCTCTCACTTGCTTAAACTGATCACATGTGCCTGGAGTTTAACTTATTGGGGGCAATGTTTTGTGTTGCTATACATCAGGGGTGGGGAACGTCTGGCCCGCGGGCCGTGTAAGGCCCGCGAAGTCCAAAGTTGTTGTTTTTTTTAAACAGAAAATGCTAAAAGTATTTTTTCATACTACAGAATTGATTTATTAAAAAATACACACATGCAGGATATTGCCTGAACTGCAGCTTTAACCTTAATGGTACTAAACAGGATCCCTGATATATCTCCATAATATGGATTGGCTGAACTCTAATGCTATTGTTCTAATGCAGAATTTAATTACTGAATTAACCATGTAGAATTTCAACTAAATGTCTAATTGTTAATTAATTAGCAGTTATTCTAGCATTGTTAGAACAGTGGATATTTTTGCTAAATCTGTCTGGCTTTTCCTTATCTCTTTTGATAATGTATATTTTAGTTGCTTTGTTTTCATGCTTTAACAGTCTCTGTTTTTACCTTATTGATATAGTAGATTTCTTTCATTTTATATTCTTGTATGATTAATTGTGTTATGTTATACTTTGTGTGGTTGAGGGGTTCCGGCGAGGGGGCGGCCATCTTTCATGTGGTCTGACCGGTGCTGCCCTGTGGTTGGTGTGGGCGGTCAGTTTACCTGGTGAGACACTGAGGGCGGTGCTTCCGCCGGGGTTTCCTACCTATATACTGTAAGGTTGCACCTTACCTGCAGTAAACACTCTTTGATAAAGCACCAACTACGGCGGGAAACACGTCAGAGTGTTACTTCAGTTTCCTCACACTCACAATGTGCCAATAATTTGTATTATTATTTTTTACCTTTGATTCAGCCTCCAGTTCTCTGTCTTGTCGGCTGTGCTCCATGTTACTTTTTTTTACTCTTCTCTAATAATCAAAGATCTGCAACCCACGCTGGAAGAGGATGTGATACTAAAATAAATCTTTCCCAAACCCCCCATTCTTGCAACCACCAAATATCAAACAGAAATTAGTCAGCAGAAAACTTCATAGCGAACTTAAAGACACTGACAATGGCACAAAACCGTGCAACAACACACGTTGCAAACTCTACAAACATATATGCCAAGATCCCACAGCCAGTCACAACCATGGAACACTCAATGTTAAAGGATCATACAGCTGCACATCCAGGAATGTGGTTTATATGATTCAATGCAACAAACGTGACCAAGGATGCTACATTGGGGAAACCATACAAAAACTAAAAGGCAGAATGAGTATGCACAGACACTCTATACTCCACCACGAAGGAAGATACTGCTCACCTGTGGGACATCATTTCTCACAACCAGATCATTCCATAAATTATTTAAAAATCAAAATCCTCAATGGAATGTTTAAACGCACCGAAGAACGGAAAACACTGAACAGAATGATAAGACTCTTTGACACCAAAACAAGAGGACTGAATGCGGATATGGGGTTTCTCACACACTATCACATTTGTTTGTAATTATCTGGTCTGCCTCTCTGCCAATGTTCTTATCCACAACTCCCCCCCCCCCCCCCGCAGCATCACCTACCCCCTCCATGCTGTTACTTGGCACCTTCTTCAAACATCCCTTTCTCGCCTACCTTATCTAAATCTCTGTTTTTGCTTTCCAAACCTCTGTTTTAACCAAAGATTCCTTTGTAAACCAGTATTGCTGACCTGAGAAAGTGAGTAGAACTCTCGAAAGCTTGTCCTATGACATACATTGTTAGTCCAAATAAAAAAGGTATCACCTAATACTGAAGAACTAACATATATATATATAGTGCAGAATATATATAGTGCAGAATAAATGCAGAATAAATGAGTTCTTCAGTATTAGGTGATACCTTTTTTATTGGACTAACAATTTGTTAGTCCAATAAAAAAGGTATCACCTAATACTGAAGAACTCATTTATTCTGCACTATCGCAACTGGACTAACACAGCTATTTTCTGATATATATATATATATATATATATATATATATATATATATATATATTTATATATATATATATATATATATATATATACACACACACAAATTCAAATATACATATAAATGTGTCATAAAATTGGAGTAATAACAACTTGTTCACTAAACCCCAAAGCAAACCTAGTCTGGAGTCCAAGGATCCAGAACTGCTCACATTTAAGCATCTGTCTATCTCTGGAGCCAAGCCAAACAGAACCCCTTATAATGTAAGGCATACATTTTCTATGCCCATGTCCAGACTGCCTTCACTAAATCACATCTCCAATGCAATAATAATATGCCTGGGAGAATTATACGCCGAGTGGTACCCAACACAGCATGTGGCGCAATATTAAACTCCCCTCAGCATATATGTAGGAGTCATGTATCAGGGAGGGTAACCATCATAAAGGCTACCTTGAATAAATTCAATTTTTTATGGGAGTTACCCTGAATGATCCTTCATTCTTTGTCCTGCTGCAGCTGTGCTTCGTTTCATACAGATCTTACCTGAATCTCATTGTGGATGGGTGCAGAGAGCCCCCATCGATGGGTGCAGAGAGGTTCCCACCCTCGATTTTACCCAGTGCAGATTTCCCATTTGGCCCGGGCCTCGGGCAGCAAAATTTGGTAGCGTCAAAATTTTGGGGCAGCAAAAATGTGCGCCCCCATATACATTTGCTACACTCTCTGGCCTAATGGATCACATCATTGACGTGTTTGCTGAGCGAAAAGTGCCGAAACAGAACTTCTGACTTAAAAAGCAATGGCGAGTACATGAGTAATCTATATTTTATATTTCATCTATATTTACATGTGTGCGGTATATTTAATTTTGAATCTATGGAATATGTTCACTTATAATGGGGCCCCGAGAAAATGTTTGCCCGGGGGCCACGGGCATATCTAGCTACACCAACTGGCCCATGAAATGGACATTGTTGGATCAGACTGATGGGAATCCAAAAAATGTTGCAATAAATGGCTGAGTGCTTTATTGTTGTTGATTATCTTTGGCATAGTCTTGATATTGTTGACATGTTCTAATTTTCCATCATCTTTTGGTTTCGCCGATATATTTTTTCCCCGCAGGTTCATTATAGTAGATAAACACGTGTATTTGGTGTTACAACTAATAAAAAGCATTCATTTCAATTTTGTTATCCAGTTTGCAGCCACAAAACAGCTTCGAAGGAGCCACAGAGGTGCCCACCTTACATTTAGGGGCATTGAAAGGAACCATTAAGGACACCGTTAGAAAGAGAGCGGGTGCTCGTGTGAGTACATATAGAGTTGTTATTATTAATCATACTGGCAGCCGATACATTTTCCAGGTTCTTTGCTTTACTATATATTATTCTTGGTTTCACAGGTAAGTGTGGTCCCACAGCAGGATCTAACTTGAGAATGTCCCAATATGTGATTAAACGTTGATATGTGTATTGACTCAATGTATTATATTGGGTAATAAAGGACGTTTTCCTATTCCCATTGACTTGTTCTTATTTTTGATCACTCCTCATTTTTGCAGTTGGTGTATTATAATAGAAGCTTTCCATCTATACACTGGGCTTTAATTAACGCTGGTTTAACTGCAGCTGGTTAGTAACCCTTCTGGTGAAATCTATCTTCCAAAAATTAAGCCTGTTGGTGAAAGATTACATCATCTTCAAAAAAAAAAAGAAGCATAAATTGATGTGAGCAAAAGCTTCCTCCTCTGTTCCTGCACAAAACACTTTCATCCTAGACATTGTGCAGACATCATTAGTCTTTTATCTCCAATGACCCCAAGTCCTCTTCATCTGAACTGCTGTGTTTCTTCACCATTTAAATACTAATTTGTTTGATAGTTTTTGATACCTCATGCATTATAGAGCTGTTAAACTTGACCAGATCTGTGTCCTCTCAATGAATCAGCTCTCACTTAGTACTTTCTATATTCTGTAACTTTGTATCTTCTATGGAAAGTGACATGACAACGTATCATACAACTGCATTTCTGCCCTTAAATCTGCAGCCCTCCTATTTTTTTTTTTTTTTTTTTTTACATAATTTAAACCAGAAGGTCTCCTGGAGCTGAATAACACTACTCTTAGGGGACCCATCAGTTTCAGGGATATTTCCTTTTTACAGTATGTGTATACAATTAAAGTAAAATCAAAGACCAAACCAAAAGGGAGCAGAAGCAGTGGAACATAAAAAGGTACAAATATCTCAGGAACAGGTGGGGAGGAGTGTGTGCCAGAGAAGCAGTACCACTCCCTGGGGGCCTCCCTATTCTGAAATATGATTTTATATATATATATATATATATATATATATATATATATATATATATTAGTAAAGTGGGGATTGTTGCTTTATATTGATATTCAGAAAGCCATTTAATACTCTCGTCAAGGTATCAAGATAGGTTTTTTGTTGTTGTAAGTTTTGACTATTTTACCTGTTTATGTGTCAGCTTGTGGCTTGTGAGATGGTTACATAGTTACATAGTAGATGAGGTTGAAAAAAGACATATGTCCATCAAGTTCAACCTATGCTAAATGTAGCTGACAGATACTTTATCCTATAATTGGAATTAGAGTATTTTTGTATTTACAGTATTTTGATCCAAAGGAAGGCAAACAAAAAAGCCACAAGTGAAACATTACCCACCTCTGTATGCCTCTTCAATGATGTTTTATAAAGGAAAATAAATTCCTTCCAGACTCCAAATAATGGCAATCAGATTAATCCCTGGATCAGCATCCTTCCGATGTTTACTTATTTGGTGTATCCCTGTATATCCTATCATACATCCCTGTATACCTTTCCCATCTAAAAAGATGTCCAACCTTCTTTTGAAGATAAAAAATATGCGAGCGTTTAACCCACGATTGGCATCTCGGAGCTTTGTGAATAGCCGTTACTGGCAAAAAATGTGCGTCCGGGCATTTTCCGCTACCGCACGGCACGCGCAAGTGATGACGCTTGTTAAAAGCCGTTTTCAAGCAATTTTGCCATGTTATCGAAGCTTTATGAATAGCTACACAGGCAAAAACGCTTGAAAAGTGCACTTAATGAGCATTAAGTCACTTATCGAAGTTTAGTGAATAGGCCCCTATGGCTTGGTCCCTGCTGGCTGCTGCAGCGCTCGCTATGGCGGGCGCTGCGAGGACAAGAGCCGCCCTTCATTGGGGCCGGGACCACTGCAAGGGGTGGCGAGTTTTTCAGGCTGACAATAAAATTGTGATCAGCTCTAGCAACGGAGCGTGAGGCCACGCCCCCGGCGGTTCAGCCAATGAGGGTGAACCTGCCGGGTGATGTCATGGCCGCGCCCCCGCCATGCCCCCCCCCCCCCCTCTGTCTTTTCCCTGCAGCTCTCTGCAGACCGGGGAACTCGGCTGCATGCACCGCCAGTCTCGCAGGCGCGTGTTCAGCGCAGGCACTGGGGCCGCAGCCTAAGGATCTAAACGCCTGCCTCTTCTTTTTCATTTCCTCCCCTACCTGTTTATTTAGCCACATTGGATTACACATGCTTCTTATTTTTTTACCCAAGGGTATACACTGATAAGTGTACTTTTCTAATAATAATTTAAAGACTGGCCACTAATCTTCCACGTTTCCCTGCAAAAACGTCACCCCAATGTATGCCTGGTAGATTATTCCTCAGGTTATTAGAATCTGCCTTTCTAAAATTGTTAGTCTTTGTTGAACCCAAGTAATATGGTTTTTGATCATTTATTTCAAGTGAGACCATGTTATGATCAGTGTCTCCCAAAAGTTCCCAGACTTGAATATTTATTATTACTTCTACATTGTTTGATATTCCCAAACCCAGTGACAAGTTACGGGTGATGCCTGATGCCTATATTATGATAGGATGTAATAAGTCCTGTGTCTTGATGCATTGTTTGTTTCCCATTGGTTCCTGTCTACAAACTATTTCTGAGGGGGGTGTAAACTCAGCTGACTAATGAATGACATCAATTCTAAGACGTTTGACCTCTGAAATATTTGGTGATCCCGTAAAAAGAGGAAGTATCTAGACCAAGGGCAGCCAACTCCAGTCTTCAAGCCCCCGCAACAGGTCAGATTTTTAGGATATCCCTGCTTCAGCACAGGTGGCTCAATCAGTGACTCAGTTGAAGACTGAGCCACTGATTGAGCCACCTGTGCTGACGCAGGGATATCCTGAACACCTGACCTGTTAGCAGCTCTTATGGACTGGAGTTGGCTGCCCCTGGTCTACACAAACTGCAGGAGTTGTAATAATATATATTTATTTTTTTTTGAAAGCCAACAAAATCAATTTGTATAACTTTTTTCCCCCCCTGTGGGTGAGAATATCCCAGTTCCCCGTGTTAGGGCTCAGAAAGCTGGTCCTCTAAGATCTGTGTCATTCCATTTTTGATGAATGCCTCTTATGCAGCGAGTGAGTCTCACACTCACAGGGTAAAGACCCACGGAGCTCCCGTAAGGGAATTAACACGTGAACGTCTCGTTATACCTGACCCTGCATCTTCAAGGCTCAATGACATGCTGTTAAGTCCTGTTTTCATCCATAAAGCGCATTGCCTTAATTATAAGGGCAATTAGTGATAATAACTTCTATCCACAAAGGCGTGAAAGTTCACATAGACTTAACATTGCATTAGTAAAGTCATACCTACAAGGGAAGTTCCTGTTATGAAGAAGGTAGGTCGGTAGAGAGGGGTGAGAGATATAACTGAACGCACCTGAGATACCTGGGAAATATGTTAATTTTAATCATTTAAATATACTTTGAATATCCAAATTAGCACGTTATGAGTCCTGAGTTAATGAGTTCATTTTTTTTTTTACCTTTTCTTACACGATTAAAACAGGGGGTCTCCGGAGCTGAACTGTGCTCATTTCAGCTGCGGGAATCCCCTGCGTCCAGAGATACTTACCTCTGTAGCGGTGCCGATATCTCTTTTCAGTTTAAATGTCCCGGTCACGCCGTCCAATAGGAAGCCGCACCGTGTGATGTCACAGCTTCCTATTGGCACGCGTGACACGGGACTGCCATTATGTCAGGCACACAGTTTGCTGGCTGCAGGGATTCCGGGACCCCCTACGGAAGCAAGTATCCAAGGAACCGAAATGACCACAGTTCAGCTCAAAAGACCCCCTGCTCCTATCCTATAAAAAGTGAATCCCGTATTTCTGCTTTAACAGACGTCTTGTAGATCGGGACCAAAGAGGGTTGGGATCGGGGCCACAGAGGGTTAGGATTGGGAACCCCAGAGGGTTAGGATTGGGAACCCCAGAGGGTTAGGATTGGGAACCCCAGAGGGTTAGGATTGGGAAACACAGAGGGTTAGGATTGGGAACCACAGAGGGTTAGGATTGGGAACCACAGAGGGTTAGGATTGGGAACCCCAGAGGGTTAGGATTGGGAACCACAGAGGGTTAGGATTGGGAACCACACAGGGTTAGGATTGGGAACCACAGAGGGTTAGGATTGGGAACCACAGAGGGTTAGGATTGGGAACCACAGAGGGTTAGGATTGGGAACCCCAGAGGGTTAGGATTGGGAACCCCAGAGGGTTAGGATTGGGAACCCCAGAGGGTTGGGATTGGGAACCCCAGAGGGTTGGGATTGGGAACCACAGAGGGTTGGGATTGGGAACCACAGAGGGTTAGGATTGGGAACCCCAGAGGGTTAGGATTGGGAACCACAGAGGGTTAGGATTGGGAACCACAGAGGGTTAGGATTGGGAACCCCAGCTCAAACCTTTCCAGTTACATACATTCTCTCCTTATCACCAGAGAACTTCTAGTCTTACAATCAGAGTCTCAGTTTGTAACAACTGAACGAGTGTTACAAAAATATCCCTCCGCTGCGGACAATGGGCAACTGTGCGAGTCACCCGGTGTCCCGCGCCCGCGAGTCGCCCGGTGTCCCTCGCCCGGTGTCCCGCGCCCGCGAGTCGCCCGGTGTCCCGCGCCCGCGAGTCGCCCGGTGTCCCGCGCCCGCGAGTCGCCCGGTGTCCCGCGCCCGCGAGTCGCCCGGTGTCCCTCGCCCGGTGTCCCGCGCCCGCGAGTCGCCCGGTGTCCCGCGCCCGCGAGTCGCCCGGTGTCCCGCGCCCGCTAGTCGCCTGGTGTCCCGCGCCCGCGAGTCGCCCGGTGTCCCACGCCCCGCCCGGTGTCCCGCGCCCGCGAGCCGCCCGGTGTCCCGCGCCCGCGAGCCGCCCGGTGTCCCGCGCCCGCGAGTCGCCCGGTGTCCCGCGCCCGCGAGTCGCCCGGCGTCCCGCGCCCGCGAGTCCCCCGGCGTCCCGCGCCCGCGAGTAGCCCGGTGTCCCGTGCCCGCGAGCCGCCCGGTGTCCTGTGCCCGCGAGTCGCCCGGCGTCCCGCGCCCGCGAGTAGCCCGGTCGCCCGCGAGTCGCCCGGTGTCCCGCGCCCGCGAGTCGCACCCTCCGCACCTGCTGGAGGGAGGTGGAATGGAACGCTGTGATTGGTTACTGCCTGAAGCCTGCTTGATAATGGCCTCTTCCTGCAGTAACAGCTGATGACAGGTGTAGGTTACCTATATGAATCAGAGCCTTATAATAGCTGAGCCTCGGAAGCTCTCGGTGTCTGTTCATTTTCCTGCCCCCCACCACGGAATATGAATAAGGGGGGGGGGGGTGTTAAACTCTAATAATAGCCAGTGAGCAGATGTGTGTGTGGGGCACACAACGGGAGACCTCGCGTGGAAACAAAGTGTGAGGCGTCTGCGGGGATCAGGTGCGGCTAACCTGGTTTCATTACTGCACCTAGATAGTCACAGTGTGAAGGGAATTCATTGATCAGCTTAACCCTTTCGCTGCCAAAAGGCCAGCAGTGTATTTCAGTGCATTGCTTGCCTCTCTGGAAGCAACGGGTTAACATTAGAGAACCCTAATGAATCATTGTCTGGTAACCCAGATACATTCTAAGGCTGTGTCCCCGCTGGCGCTGACCGCGCTCATGCTTGAGAGCGGTGACGTCACCAGCTCTCCAAGCATGATCGCCAAGTGTCCTATTTTGCAAGCGCGCGCGGGGGGCCATGGGAGGCTTGTTGAGCACGCTTCAAACTCTCTTTTTTTTGTCTACCCAAGCGCCAAGCTTGGGAGAGCGTGCGTGCCCTCGTGAGCGGGGACGGACAATTTAAATTGCAGGAATTAAACTCGGCAAGCGCCGTGCGCTCAGCGCTATCGTGGACGTGGCCTTAGTCTCAATGTTCCCCAAGCTCATCCTCTCTCCACCTCCAAGACTCATCTGAAAAAAACATTTCACTTTCTCCCTCCTAACCCAGGGGTGGGCAACTCCAGTCCTCAAGGGCCACCGCCAGGTCAGGTTTTAAGGATATCCCTGCTTCAGCACATTTGGCTCAGTCGGCCCTTGAGGACTTGAGTTGGCCGCCCCTGCACTAATATCAACCACGATGAAAGATACTAAACATCGACCATGATGAATTTCTGGGGCGCATGTGTAGGTGGCCCTCTGGGGTCTCAAAATCTCTCACACATCAACAGTTGTGAAGAAATTTTAGGCCAGTTTTCACGCTTGCAAAAAAAAATAAAGAGCTATTTCCTGGACCAAAACCCAGTTAACCTGACAGATTAAGTTTCAGTTGAAAGAATCACTGTGAGCCCTATGTACTGAGCATCGCAAAATTGCGCATGGAAATCTCATTTTAAATGGTGCTGGTTTATGCTTATGTACTACTAGCTTTTGTACCCGGCTTCGCCTGGGGAATGTAATAGTGAATACATGTCCCAGCTGGCGGCACCCCCAAATCCCCACGCTCCGCAACATCCCCAGCCGCACCATCACCCTCACCGTGCGCCGCGGCCCTCTTGCTCAGCAGCAAACTCCAGGCTCCTCCCCCTCGCGGCGCGGCCCGGGCCTTTTGCTCTCCCCCTCACGTGCGCCGCTACCGGAGAGGGGAAGCGCGGCGCGGGACTCCCCCTCACGTGCGTCGCCTCCCGGACAGAGGGGAAGCGCGGCGCGGGTCTCCTGCCACTCTTGCCCCCCCCCAGCTTCCCGAACTCACCTCCTGCCCCAGCCAGATGCCACGGGGTCAAGGTAAGTCACCCAGTCACCCACCCAGTCACCCACACACCCACCCAGTCACTTTCACCCACTCACCCACCCACTCAGTCACCCACCCACTCAGTAACCCACCCACTCAGTAACCCACCAACCCACTCACTTAGTCACCGAAAAACTCACTTAGTCACCCACCCACTCACTCAGTCAAGTCACCCACCCACCCAGTCAAAGTCACCCACCCACTCACCCACCCACTCAGTCACCCACCCACTCAGTCACCCACCCAGTCAGTCACCCACTCACCCACCCAGTCACCCACTCACCCACCCAGTCAGTCACCCACTCACCCACCCAGTCACCCACTCACCCACCCAGTCACCCACTCACCCACCCAGTCAGTCACCCACTCACCCACCCAGTCAGTCTCCCACCCACCCAGTCAGTCTCCCACTCACCCACCCAGTCAGTCTCCCACTCACCCACCCAGTCAGTCTCCCACTCACCCACCCAGTCTGTCTCCCACCCAGTCTGTCTCCCACCCAGTCAGTCACCCACTCACCCACCCAGTCACCCACTCACCCACCCACCCAGTCAGTCACCCACTCACCCACCCAGTCAGTCACCCACTCACCCACCCAGTCAGTCTCCCACTCACCCACCCAGTCAGTCTCCCACTCACCCACCCAGTCAGTCTCCCACCCAGTCAGTCTCCCACCCAGTCTGTCTCCCACCCAGTCTGTCTCCCACCCAGTCTGTCTCCCACCCAGTCTGTCTCCCACCCAGTCAGTCTCCCACCCAGTCAGTCTCCCACCCAGTCAGTCTCCCACCCAGTCAGTCTCCCACCCAGTCTGTCTCCCACCCAGTCTGTCTCCCACCCAGTCTGTCTCCCACCCAGTCTGTCTCCCACCCAGTCTGTCTCCCACCCAGTCAGTCTCCCACCCAGTCAGTCTCCCACCCAGTCAGTCTCCCACCCAGTCAGTCTCCCACCCAAAACCACCCACCCAGTCTCCCACCCAAAACCACCCACCCAGTCTCCCACCCAAAGTCACCCACTCAGTCTCCCACCCAAAGTCACCCACTCAGTCTCCCACCCAAAGTCACCCACTCAGTCTCCCACCCAAAGTCACCCACTCAGTCACCGACCCAAAGTCACCCACTCAGTCTCCCACCCAAAGTCACCCACTCAGTCTCCCACCCAAAGTCACCCACTCAGTCTCCCACCCAAAGTCACCCACTCAGTCTCCCACCCAAAGTCACCCACTCAGTCTCCCACCCAAAGTCACCCACTCAGTCTCCCACCCAAAGTCACCCACTCAGTCTCCCACCCAAAGTCACCCACTCAGTCACCCACACACTCAGTCAACTCAGTCACCCACCTAGCTGTCAAGGGGGGGGGGAAGCCTAACCCTGTCGTACGCCCCCCCCCAAAATTACATCCCGGGCAACGCCGGGTCTCTCAGCTAGTTATATATATATATATATGTCACACACACAGTCACACACACACACAGTGTCACACACACACACACACACACAGTGTCACACACACACACACACACACACACACACACACACAGTGTCACACACACACTCACAGTGAGACACACACTCACAGTGAGACACACAGACACACAGTAAGTTTGCAGCAAGCAAAAGCAGCCTCTCTCCCTACCTCAGCTCACATGTAAGGAGAAGCAGCAGCAGAACCAGAACCAGAACCCCCCCCCCCTCCTCTCCCCCTCCTCTCCCCCTCCTCTCCCAAGTGCAGGGCTGCTAGAGCAGCTCCAAGGAGGGAGAGCTGAGGGGGGAGGAGGAGAGCGGAGGGAGGAGGAGAGCGAGGGGGCAGAGTCAGGCACAGGGACACTGCTCCACGGAGCCTCGGCTGAGAATCACATTCACTGCACATGACACGCACAGCTCCGTCACAGGCAAGGACACGCCCATCACTTGGTAGCCACGCCCCCTCTCTTGGTAGCCACGCCCCCTGCTTTTACTGCTGTCCAGCCGAGTGAAACTTAGAATGTCCATAACTTGGGGGGTGAGTGACATTGGAAGCCCCAAATAGTTGCGTTGACCTACAAATTCGCAGCAGAACGTACAGTGAAAGTTTTGTGGTGTTATGTGGTGCCATTTGTGAGATTTCGATCCTTCTGACATACAAACGGAATCCAACTTAGAATTATAGTATACAGGAGGGCCCCGGGTATACGGCGGGTTCTGTTCCAGGGGCCCGCCGTATAGCGAAAATCGCCGGAAAGCGGATCCAGCGATTTTCAGTGATTTTGCATGCGCAAATCGGCATTTTTGCCGTTCTGCGCATGCGCGACCTATGGTCTGCGCGCGCAAACTACGGTCTGCGCATGCGCGCCGGGCCCGTTCTGCGCATGCGCGACTGACTATCCAAGATGGCGTCCCCCTTCTCGGTGCCGCCGTATCAGCGGATCGCCGAAAAGCGGGGCGCCGAGAAGCGGGGCCCTGCTGTAGATAAAAGAATGTTTCTGTGTGCAGAAAACTAAGGAGAATCTTTGCCAAAATCATCTGCCAAAGTTCATCTTCGCGTAAACCTTAACTTCCCCCTTATATCAACTGTTGTTTATCTGGTATAAACCTCAATTAATTAATCTTTAACCCTTTTGTGGATTGATTTATTCATTGTTGTTTATCTAGTTTAGTCTGCAGAAAGGAGAAATCCAAGTGGGCAATTTTATTTGCATTTTGTTTTATTTTTAAGATAGGTTTGAAGCAGGGGGTCTCCAGACCTCAGCCCCATTAATTTCAGCTCACCCTGCTTCCTGAATACCTACCTCTGTAGGGGGTGTCGGCATCTCTCTGCTTTTTAAAACTCGATGTCATGTGGGCCAATAGGAAGCCGCACCGATGATGTCATGGCTTCCTATTGGCCCGCAGGGTGCGGGAGCTTTGAAAGGCGCTCATAACTTGATTCTTACTAGCTACGGAGGTAGGTATCTCGGGAAGCAGGGGGGCCCCGGAGCTGAAATGAACGGGGTCCCACTCCGGAGACCCCCTGCTTCCATCGTATGTTAAAAAAAAATCGCAATAAAAATCACACCCTTGGATTACTGCTTTCAATTCCTTGGTAGCCACCTGCCCAGTCTGTAGTGTTCAATTAGGGGAAATCGTGATGTTTTAGCAGTAAAAAGTCAAGCTGAATTTTGGAACGCATTTCAGATTGGCACTGCACTTAATATTTCAAGTGAATACTTTTAAGTGTTCCTGGAGTTGTACAGGAGGTGGACTTTGGTGCGCCTGGATCCTGCAGCAACATCTTCTACATGAGGATATTACTGGACTGCTCTCTGTGAGCTCCCTATACCGCACCATTACCCTATCCCACTTTCTGCTGCCACTGTCTCTCTCAATACTTCTACTTTTCTCACAATCATCACACCTGCTTTTCTGACTATCGTATCAGCCAATATGCTCACCCTTCTTTTCCTTCTGTTTGCTGCAACATCTTTCCTCAATAACACTGTCTCTTCATTTAGCTGAGCTCTCACAGATCTCCTTTCTTTATACACATCTCCTTCTCTCTTCTTCCCTCTCCTCTGCACTCATTAACTCCACTGCTTTTTGCACTCACTTCTGCAACCTATGTTCTCTTCTCGTAAGAGCATGAGCTCTTACAAGTCTTCCTCTCTCCATTGGAGGGTCTATAGCCGACTCTCAACCAGAAGGTTACGTGATGGAATTCAGCACCCAAGAAGGTGATACCGACAACAGACACAGAGAGAGAGCCCAAAAACCCAATGGGGGCCCAAGAGGAGATGGAGCACTATTGACGATACAAAGCAGAGGGATCCTTTAGGTAACAGGAGCTAGTCACGCCTCCGCACCTAATTAGGGAGTTGAGATTGGGGGCAGGTAGGGAAGAGGATGCAGAGAACAGTGATGAGACTATACTCAAAGTAATGTGTCTCATGTAACTGAGACTTTATCGGTGGTGATTAATAAAGATGCTGTTTGTATGAATAAAGTTCCTGACACCCATCATTCCATTACTAACGCCCAGCCTGCACTCATCCAGCACCCTGACCAGGTAATTAACACTGAGCAAGCCGAGATAAGATACATTGATGAAAACTCCCTAGGAGCCGGGCAGGGACTCGTAACCTGCATGTCATTGATTTCAGTTCTTGGAATCCAGCCCCAAATCTACGCTGTCTTTATTATCACCCTCCACTCACCCACACAGCCTTGTCACAATGTAAGACACTGTCCTTGCCTCCTCACTTGACCAGTATGCTCCTCCTGAACACTGACACTCACAGCACTTTAACTCTCAACCCTAGCTAAACACGCAGACACTTTTCTGCGCTCTTCACATGTTCTGCTGAACGCCACTGGAGGAAGTCACAGTCGCTGATTTCCTTAACTACAAATTGATTCTGTTCTGCTTTAACACGGCTCATTTTGTTGCCAAACAGAGCTACTTCACCGCCCTTACAAACACACATAAATCCAACACATGCCACCTTTACTCTGGTTTTGACATCCTTTTTTGACCTTCCACCACATCATGCTCCACTCCTTCCATTACACCCCAAGACTTTGCTGATTATTTTAAGTGCAAGGTGGAAGCTATCCACAGAGAAACCCTTCCATACTCCACCCTAATCCTTCCACAACTGCCTTTGACTTGTCTCCATTTACAGAGGATTAAATATTTATCTTGAGCTTCTCAATCTCTATCACTTGCAGCCGTGACCCCATTCCCTCCCATCTCCCAAAAACTCTTGCTTCTACCATCCCCACTTATATCTAACTCATCTCTTTGTTCTGGTATTTTTACATCTCTTTTTAAGCAAGCTACTGATTGCTCTATTCTTAAGAATAACACTTTATCCCTATCTCCCCTTCTAACTATTGCCCTGTCTCCCGCTTGTCTTTTGCTTTTAAACTTCTAGAATTAATAGTTTCATTATGTATCCTTCACTTTCTCAACTCCCATAACCTATTTGACCCTCCAATCACGATTCCCGCACAGCATACTCAACAGAAACTACACTCACCAAAGTAGCTAGGGACCTTCATATTGCCAAATCTCACGGAAACTACTCCATTCTGATTCTTCTTGACATCACAGCTTTTGATGCTGTTGACCACCCTCTGCATCTACACATTCTTCACCCTCTTGGCATCCATGGTACTGACCTTCTCCTGGTTCTCCTCTTACCTCTTTCGCCATTCCTTCTGTGTCTCCCGTTGACAACTCCTTGACCTCTAAGGAACTCTGTATGTGTATCTGAAGGCTCAGTTTTAGGTCCCTTTCTATATACAATCTTACTGGGTGACCTCATTGGCTTCTTTGGATTCAGCTATCATCTCTAAGCTGATGACACAACTATATGTATCTACAATTGACTTTACACCAGCAGTCCACTCAAAAATTACACAGTGCCTACAGCAATCTCGGCCTTGATGGCCCTACGTTGCCTCAAACTTGATATGGTTAATACAGAGCTCTTCATAGTACTTCCCAACACAGGAACCATTGTTCCTTTCTCTATTTCAGTCAATAACACTACTATACACCCAGTTTCATAAGCACGCTGCCTAGTTATTGACTCCTCCCTTTCCTGACCTTGGAACCTGTGAGGAAGCTCCGCCTTCCTTCCCACGTACACCTCCTTGTAAACGTCAATAAGCACACAACGAAGGTCTGGAGATACAACGGCCGCGGCTTTTATTCAACAGATAATGTACCCTTGATAAGTACCAACCCTGCCAGAGTGCTCACCCCTGGGTAAAGGCCGATGGTACCCACTGCCATTGCCGCTGCCATTTAGCAAGACTGGGCCCCAGGGAATCACAAAAATCACCAGCAGGGCCTCTGACCCTCCATCCCAGTGGGGGCTTGGCTCAAGTGAGGATTCCCCTACCGCAGTAGGAAGGAGGGGACGGGGACCATCCCCATTACTGTAGTTGGGGAGGGGCATGGACCAAAGCCACATACCCCACAGATGCGTCCCGCACCTTCGCCGGCTCGGTCCTTGCTACCCTGCCGACGGCTGCTCCAACCCATGCACCATGCGGGGACACCCCGGCCCGTTTCGCCGCGACTCAGCCCACTACCAAAACCTGCCACCAGCCACTTCAACACTAAGGTAAGTACCTAAACCCCCTTCCCAAAGCCCTTACCATAAAACCCCCTACCCTAAAATCTCATACCCTAACCGCTAAAACCCTTACATTAACCACCCAACCTAACTGCTAAAACCCCCTTAAATTAACCACTTACCCTATGTGACGATGGGGAGGATTTGGCCCGGGATTAAAGGGGTTACACCCCATTTGGCCATCCCCCTGACCTCACCAGGAAGACAAGGGGTTAACTGGGCTGAGGTCCAGAAATGTGTTTTAACCCTTGTTATAACCTGAAAATGTGTATTCCCCTGTTCCCATGTTTTATTGTTATATCAGTGTCTGCATCACACATACACTAGGATTCATCCGGGAGTACAAGGGTTAATAGTTCTTTAATGATTATAGCCCTTTGTGTAATTTTCCCGCCTTTTCAGGCACCATTTTGCAGGGTCCCATAGGCCGCCATTAGGGCTCAATGTATTCTAATGGCGAATCTTGCTGTTTTGGTCCTGTTTCCTGTGAAGACCAGCAGATGGCGTCCGAGAGGAGGAGCGGCGGTTTCCCATTGTAAGTCAATGGGCCCATTGACTTCAATGGAGATTCTTCGAAGGAGCTTTCCAGGAACGAGTTGGCTGCCGTCCAAACCGCAAAACCGCAAAGCGGATACAATTTCTAAAAGAGAGCTTTGATCACTTATTAGCCAAGTTCAACGACAAGTGGCGTGGGAATAAATAGTTCTAGAGCACCTAGAAATAAAATTCTTTTTGCCCCTAGTTCCTAGGCCTCCCCCCACTCGACCACCACCAGGTCCCCGAATCCTGGACCCCCGATAAGGGTCGAACCGAGAAGAGCGGGTCGTGCCATAGGTTCCAATGGCGGCGGCAGAAACAGCTCAAGAAAACGGCTAAGTGTGAAAAGCTGAAATTTAGGAATCCATAGCTCCGGTTCCGGAGGGTCCAGAGGGCCAGGGTTTGGGGTACCTGTAGTAACTGCTCCGGCATCGCTGCAGAGCCATCCTTGACCCTCTTGGACCAACCCGACGGAGTATGGACCCCCTTGAACGTTCGGGACTTTTCCCATAGACTTCAATGGCATCCAATTTCCATTGACCGGCTATGGCGGAAAACCCCCATTGACTTCAACGGCGGCGTGGCCCCGTTGAAAGTCTATGGCGGTGGATTCCCATAGCCGCCAATGGCGGCGGTTTGCCATTGAAGGTCTATGGCAGCGAAGCCCGTTGTTTTCAATGGGGATTTAGTGAAAAACCGTGATTTAATTTACAGCGGAGATTTTTGTATTAAAATAGGAAACGGTTTAAGGTGTATTTGTGTAACTCTGGTTCCGAAGGTCGTAGCAAGTCGCAAATTGGACCATAGGGTGTCCCAGTTCCAGCATTGAGAACTGGGAAGTTTGGACCTGCTGGACCCAACGGAACCGGATATTTTAATATGTTTGTATTTTATCTTTAATACTGTGTCCCCAGGTATGGATAAAAACAAGAGGAAATTCCTTTGGCCA
Organism: Ascaphus truei; assembly: GCF_040206685.1. Lineage (NCBI taxonomy): Eukaryota > Metazoa > Chordata > Amphibia > Anura > Ascaphidae > Ascaphus > Ascaphus truei. The sequence goes on from NC_134489.1 coordinate 23,111,304, forward strand.
TCAGGTAGCAGATGGTCAGAGAAGCGTCCCAATGTCTAGAATTTAAGTGCTGTACAAAGGAGTTTATCACCTCCACTGTTAACATGAGGGCGGAGATTACTCAAACCAGAGCAAGCTGTAAGTGTCCCATTTAACACCTCACAACAAAGGGTTTCCTGCCAGAAATTCTGTTTGGTAGACTGGCTGGCATTCCTGATGCAAATGTTGGGCTGCAGAAATGAGACCCCAGAGTCCAACTGAGCATGTGCCAACTAGCTGGGGGGCAGGTATCAAAATGTGTTCCCATGCTAGTGAGTGGCTACAGGTAATTGAAAACCAATCACCTGTACTTAATGTTAAGGATAGGGTTACAAAAGGTATATAATCTGGAGTCAACCCTTTATCCTTTGTGTGTTGTTCGTTCTTATATACCATCTTGATTGCTGAGAGAAATGCTATGCAATATCTGCATGCAAGGCCTTTTCATGGCTTTTCATGTTTTGGGATGATGAAGATTTGCTGTATGAACTGCCAGTCCAGATGTGACTGTTTCATCATTTCCATCTTTAAGTAAGTGTCTATATTTTGCCTGTTATTTGTATAATCTGTTGTGTTCACCTTTATCAAGGAATAAATTATATTTTATCATATCTAAGTCTCGTCCCAGTTCAACCCAGTTATATATATATATTATATTATTATATATATTTTGGTGTAAATTACAGCCTGCCATAAAGTCACCGTGACACCCTAAGCACTAAAACCCCTTAAATTGACCCCCTACCCTAAACAGCAATATAACCTACCTAAGGCCTCAATTATACTAGAAACTGCAGAGCGATCCGGTGACGTCACCGTAGCGACGTCGCCGGGCGACATGTGCACATGCAGAAGTGATTTGTAGCGCTACTGCAGAGGAGACGTGACCAGTTGGTTTCTTTAAGATGCCCTGTGATTGGCCGTTCAAATCTCGTGACGCCCCCGTCGCCTGTAAAAAAACAATGTCTCAAATTTCTTCACGAGACAGAAGCTTTGCAGCACGTCGCGGCGCTTATGTCGCTACTGTTATGTGCGCTTTCATTGGATTTTATTGTGTTGTTTTGAAGCTGCGCGTCACTCCTACCAACCATCGTGGCCAAGCATTGCCATCTACAGCACTTATTCCCTCACCTGCGGTCTCTGTAAGTCTCCCAACATACCACATAGATTGTAAGCTCTTCGGGGCAGGGATTTCCTTTCCTATTGTCTGATTTTGCTGCGCTTATTGTATTATTATGTGCAGTGGTCGACAAATCACCAAAAAATCTACTCGCCGAACAAAAAAATCTACTCGCCACCTAGTACCAAACGTGTGATGCCTGGGCCAATAGGAGCTCGCCACGATGTTAAATCCACTCGCCCGGGGCGTGCAAATGTATAGGTTTGTCGAACACTGATTATGTGTGTTAATTTAGTTCCTGGCTGGTAACAGTCTTTTAGAGGTAATTGGCCCCTCCTCCCAGAGCTCACCCCTCCCCACCTTTTTAACTTGGGAGGTTCTGGCATTTTGCTGAATGGTCAGGACTCACTGCAGGTCCTTCCCCTCATACAGAGGTAAAAGGAAGGGTTCACAGTTTTAGTGAAGGACCTGCATTCATTTGGTTATACCTTGACGTTGGTATGCAGGCTTATAACGCTTTGGCCAAAGGGTTTAACTAAATAACCAAGTATTAATATTATCATTTAAGTATTTATACTTTATACGTATTACTCTATATGTTTTGTCAATTGGAAGTAGCATTGGGCTCCCCTGTCTTTTGTTTGTATTATTATAATTCCCTGTACCGTATTCTTTGTGACGCGCTGAGTACACTTTTGGCGCTATATAAATAAAGACATACAATACAATACAACACTGTTAATAGTGTTAGTTCAGAATAAAGTTGCTCCGTATCCCCCCACAAATGTATTTGACACAGATCGGATGATTCGTTATACAGGTTAACACCATGTATTATTTTATACCCCATGGCTATTATAACTAATATTATGCCAATAGTTGATATTCACTAACACTATGCATAAATAACATTAAATACACATCCTTTTATTTTCATTTAAATTGAATCCATCAGCTATTCAACATGACCCGATGTCGCCAAACAAAATAATAAAAAATAACAAATATGAAGCCTTTATACAGGTGCGTACGAAGCACATTTAATGAAGGTTTATATTACGTTTCAGCACAGACATTTTGATGCAGAAAACAATATAATCCTAGTACTTAGGCCTTTTTTATCTACATATGTCTCAGTTACTAGAAATTAGAGCGTTAGTTCATTGGGTTAGAGTTTAATTGGGAACTCACTCTGTGCAAGAATACATTGTTACTGAACGAGCTTCCTCCCAGGAGAAGTCTGCGTGTGCACAGGGGAGAGTATGTAAAGCGTTAGAGTTACCATGTCTTCCTCTGTGCTTGGGGGGATACACATTAAATACTCCCCCCCTCCCCCCCCTCCCCCCCCTCCCTCCCCCTCCCTCACCAGGTCCCGCGGCTTCTGATGGATTTTAAAAGACCTTAAACTGTTTATATGATTTTCTAATGTACTCCTCTCATGTTCTCTGGCGGAGAGAGGGGGGCAGATGGATGTGGGTTCCAGTCTGAAGCTAAACACACAGCATGAGGGACCAGGCAGGGAAGGGGGAGGAGGAGGAGGAGGAGGAGGAGGAGGAGGAGGGTGGGGTACCCTCTTTGATGTTAATGGAGGGGGCCCTGACACTTTTCATGGGATGGGAACTGGTGAGATTGTCTGATAAATAGTAAAACAAGGGGATTAAATTCAGACACTGCAGAGAGTTTATTTATATAAGATAAGGGGGGAAGCAGGGACTGAGTGTGGGGGCGCCAAACACTTAGGGGGTCAAGTACGGGGAAAAAAACAATCGCTTAATTAACTTGTTCTGTGCCGTACGTTGCCGGCAGCGCCGTAACTCCGTATTCGTGCGCCCGGGGCAAAATAATAATGATGTGACCCCCCCCGCCCCCCCTACAATATTTGAAAGTACAGCTCAATCCCGTTATAACGCGAATCCGCTTATAGCGCGATGCCCGCGTGGCTCCCGATTTTCGGATTTATGAATACTTTACAACACGATTATTGGTATCTTAAATACTTTATTGTACAATGCATGCAATGGTACATTATTTCTAATGAGATGCTCTTATAGCGCGATGCGATTCTTTGGACCCCAAGCGCAGCGCTATAAGGGGGTTGAGCTGTATCATTTTTGTTCCAAAGTGAAATAAATCTAGAAAGTATTTACGGATTATTTATTATTAGGAACAATATCCCCTAGCAACAGTACATAAAATTCAAACAAATATTACATTCTCAAAATGACAATGAAACTAAAATATACAAACAAACTTATGACTCTGGAAGCCGCAAAGTGCCTAGGGATAACTCTTACGCTAACATTATTCTCCGCGCTTTTAGCGCCGCAAACTCATTAATTATAGCATCAAACTCTATGCTATCGGATATTTCCTGTTCTATGGATAGAATTTCTCAGCCTGATAACCACGGCTGCTCCATACTCAGCGGCGGATTTCCGTATCCGCCGCCCATGGCACTTACCTGGCGCCGCTTCCTTTGTGCTGCCGCCCTCCGTCTTCTTAGAAATCGCAGCGTCACGTCTCCAACGCGACGTCACGTGGCATCTCGTTGCCATGGCAACACGGTGTCATGCCGTCGTTTGATGCCGCAACTTTACGTTGCCACGGCAACGAGACGCCGTGTGAAGTCGCAGTGGTCGTTTTTATGCTGCAAGAAGAAGGTGGGGGAAGCAGGAAAGTTGAGGCGGCAGCAGGTAAGGAACCTACCATCAGGGCCGATAGGCCCGAGAGTGCGGCCTCTGTTTTTGGGGGCAGAAATGTTTGCCGCCCCCAAATTTTGCCACCCTAGGCCCAGGCCTATCACGCCTATGGGTATCTGCCACTGACCATACTAGACCATAAGTCATTTTAATTAAGCTTTAGCTTACTAAAGTTCTTTCGTTCCTAGCCATTGTTACTGGTAAAGTAAGAAATGACCTCAGAGCAAATGCCAAACTAGCATATACTCTATAAGTGAGAACCCTATAGCAGTTCTAAGATGTAAAGAGGTGAGGCTGTTGATATGTTTTTTTCCGGCGAGCGCCAATCGCGCATTTGCAGCCTGCATGCGTCAATTGCGTATGTGCAGTCGTCATGCGCTAACCGCGTATGCGCGTCCGGCAATGTGGAGTCACGTTGCCATGGACGGCACGGCACTGGAAGAGGAGGGCAGCACCAGGTAAGTGCCTCTGGGCGCCATTTTTTTTTTACATTCGCCATTTCTATTACAGTTTTCATCATTTGCTTCATCTGTCTCGAACCTTTTAGCTATCCTTCTTTTACTTGGCAATTCCGATAAAATATCCTTGTTCAGGAGTATCTCTTTGTAATATGTCCTTAATGGTGCAATTTCTCATTTTCCAGAATCGTAATTTTCAAGCCTGCTATTAATTTAACAAGCTGGACTAACGGTCAAACTCTTCTGTTGAAGAGCTAAATTAATAAATTGCTGGAGAATTTTATTCCAAACGCATAAATTACAAATACATTTATAATCTCCAGTATATGTTTTACAGAACCCTGAGCGGCAGAAATGGTTTCAGGAGCTAAGATGAGCTCGGAAACGTTTTGAGAGCACATTTTACTGTTAGCACCTTGTCATGCATAGATGTTACGGCCATATATTTTGATGACCACCGGGTATCATAATGTCGTTTTAAAGTACTATCTACACAATTATTCAAATCTCCCATCTAGCAGTAGAACTTGAAAAAAATACAAAACTATCTTTGGGTTGTGCCGAAAAATGTAATCATGTCGGTGGATCCTTGGGCAGCGTGATAACAAGGTAAATGCCAAGACGTTACGTAATGACGACCAGGGTCGCCTACAACTTTGCCTGGGCCCCCCCGCCGTGTCGGCTCTGCGCCCCTCCCCCCCCATGTTGGCAGCCTTGCGAGCCCTCCCCTTTCACAGCTGTATTTGTCTCCCCCTCTCACTCGTCCCCCCTCTCTTCCTCACTCACTCTTCCCCCCTCCCTGTCACACCCCCTCTCTCTTCTCTCTCCCCCCCCCCTCCGCTATCACTCAATTACCCCCTCTCACTTAATCCCCCCTTTCATCACACTCATTTCCCCCTCCTCCCCTGGCCACACACCAATTCCCCCCTTTACACATACAATTTCCCCTCCCACACTGCCCACACAACCCCCCCCATACACACACACAATACTCCCTCCCAATGCAGACACCACTACATCCCCCCAGATACAGCCACACTACACATGCTCGAGATGCAAACACCCCCCCCGATACAAATGACCACCACCCCCCGATACAAATTACCACCACACCCCCAGATACAGTTTACCACCACCCCCAAATACAAATTACCACCACCACCACCCAAATACAACCATTACCACCCCCAAATATAATTACAACCCCCAAATATAATTACCACCCCCAAATACATTTTAGCCCACACCCCCACACAAAATCATTTCATCCCCCACACACAAATAAATTTACCCCCCCCCCCCACACACACACACAAATACAATTCCCCCCGCCAGATATACAAGTACCCCCACACCCCCTCAGCCGCAGCCTCTTCCCACGCCATCCTCTCTCTCGCCGGAGCGCACTGGAAGCTGGGTGCCCCCAGAAGCCAGGCTCAGCTTCTGGCGCGCACCGGCGGGAGAGAGAGACCCGGCGGGAGAGAGAGAGAAAGAGGCCCAGTGTGGGAAGAGGCAGCAGCTGGGGAGAGCCAGGAGCCGAGCCTGGCAGCGGGACGCACAAGTTGGGCCTGGCTCAACTTCCAGTGCCGACCGGGCCACTCACAGCAACCGGGCCCGGGACACATGTCCCAGCTCTACCCCCTTGTCGGAAGCCCTGATAACGACTTAGAAACACTTCCATCTCAATTCATACGACCCCACTAGGACCTAATGTAATGATGTCATAGTAACATTTCATCCCGAGCACATTACACAGGGACGTGAAAAACATCACGGCATACTGTCACCAATTCACCAAACGCATTGCTACACTGACACTGCGCAACGGCAAGTGCTGACCACGTGTACGCGGCCCGGAAAGAGCCACCCGAAAACCAGGACATTTGAATACATTTCGGGACAGAGGACTAAATACCGGGACGTCTGGTCACCCTATAATGAGGGCACGAGTATTGACTGCCCTCAGGGTCTCGGGACTCAATCATTAAACGGTCGTGGTGGTTTGAGGGGCAGAAGGAGTTGGAGAGTTTGACCAAGGAGAAGGAGCGGCTCTCTGAGTGAGGACACTGACTCGAAAACAATGACACAGCGTTTGAAGCAGGGGAACCTGGAGCAAATCCCGGTGTCGGCTCCTTGTGACCTTGAGGAGGCCACTTTATCGCCCTGTGCCTCAGGCGCCAACAACATAGATTGTAAGCTCTGAGGGACAGGGACTGTGTAACATTCCTATGTGCTGCGTACCGCGCGCTGTACAGTAATTGTGACGTACTTTGAGTCCCATTGGGAGACAAGCGCTATATGTTATTATGAAATAAAGTTATTATTATGTGGCGCTATACAGTGTCGCTGAGTATCTTTATATATTTCCTGGCGTCTCATTTCTGGCGGTTGTTTGTTTTTAATGCCCCAATTAAAAAAAAAATGATGTTATTGCCATGAGCAAGCAGCCAAACATCTAACAAACAAGTGAAGTCGGCCATGTAATCATCCGTCACAATGTTTAGAGAAACGCTGGAGCCTTAATTACATCCCCAATGTATATAATGTGTCCCTCAGCTGTCATCCTGCTCACATGCCAAATGATAACTCGTTACATTCTATCACAATGCATAAGTGGTGGGTGTGACGGGTCAGCAAAGCCCCCGGTAGGTAACAATGTAACCGTCCTTTGTGTGCAGTCTGGAAGCTAACTTGTTATCACAGGCGTGTCCCAGTATCCTCGCTGTGCTGACCCCACTGCTCCTCTGGGTGTGTAAAGCAATGGTTTTCAACCTTTTTTTTTGGTTAAGGAACCCTAGAATTAAATTGTGAAATGCTGGGGAATCCCAACCCTCGCCTCCCTCTCTAGTCTCCCCCCCACCCCCCGGTCTCTCGTCTCCCCCATCTCTCGTGTCTCTCCCCCCCCCTTCCCCGTCTCTCTTTTCTCCCCCCTCCCCCATCTCGCTTTTCTCTCCCTCCCTACCCTGTCTCTATTCTCCCTCTCCCTTCCTCGTCTCTTTTCTCCCCCCTTCCCCGTCTCGTTTCCCCCCCCCCCCTTTCCCATCTCTTTTTTTCTCCCCGTCTTCCACCCCACCTTTTTTCTCCCCCATCCCCCTCTCTTTTCTCCTCACCCCTCCCCCTCTCACACTCCCCCTTACGCTCCCTCTCCCCCTTACGCTCTCTTCCACACACACACACACACACACACACACACACACACACACACACACACACACACACACACACACACACACACACACACACCCGGGAATGATCCCTGCAGTGAGAACAGCAGAGAGAGAGCTCGCGCACGCCTCTCTCACCTTGCGGCCTCCCTCTTCCTGTCAGCCGGAAGTTGAACGCGATTTCCTCTCCCTGCGCCTGTCAGCGCCGGAAGAATCGCAGTGTCTGGGCGGCTGCCGCTGAGCTGGGGAGCCGCCGGGTCACTGCTGCATGGGGTGCCGCCCGGCCTGGGACAGCTGGGAGAGTTGTCCCCGCTCCCCCGCCCCGGCGGTCACAGATCCCAACAGAGGTGCCCGCGGAGCAGTGGTTGTAAATCACTGATGTAGAGGATCACGGTTATTATAGAAGCCGCTCTGCACAGGGCATGGTGTCTAGTACTCACAAGGACATCCCCTGACAGCCAAGGGGTTAATTATTATTTTAATACAGTCTCAATCATCAGCATTGAAAGATTAGGACTCTCAGGGGGACTATTTGCCATTTACATGACACACAGAGTCACTGTGCATGTGCATGTTTGTGGCAGTGCGTATCAGGTGCCGATATATCCTCACTGTCGGTCAGGGGCGCGTGTGGCGATGAGAGGAGGGAGTTACCTCACTTGTCTGCTATATGTTTCGGAATGTTGTTTGCCTGTCTGTTCGCTGTGTATTGAGACACCTCTTGAGATATAACCAAATTTTGCATGATGGTTCCTGAGATGAAGGGGTTAGTTTGTCTGTGTTTGGACACAATTGGATGCCATTTTGAATCAAGATGGCGGACTGAACCTTTAAAAACTGCACTGATTTTAACCAAATTCATCAACATTGTATGTATGTAATGTATGTATGTATGTAATGTATGTATGTAATGTATGTATGTATGTAATGTATGTATGTAATGTATTTATGGTATGTATGTAATGTATGTGTGTAATGTATGTATGTAATCTATGTATGTATGGTATGTATGGTATGGTATGTATGTATGGTATGTATGTATGGTATGTATGTATGTAATGTATGTATGTAATGTATGTATGTAATGTATGTAAAGTATGTATGTAAAGTATGTATGTAATGTATGTATGTAATGTATGTATGTAATGTATGTATGTAATGTATGTAATGTATGTATGTAATGTATGTATGTAATGTATGTATGTAATGTATGTTAAGTATGCATGTAAAGTATGTGTGTATGTATGTATGTAATGTATGAATGTTATGTATGTATGTAATGTATGTAATGTATGTAATGTATGTAATGTATGTATGTATGTAATGTATGTATGTATGTAATGTATGTATGTAATCTACAGTATGTATGTATGTATGTATGTATGTTACATGGTCTTGGAGCTATAGCTCTGACAGACACGCAGGCTCTTTTATTACCATGCATATATACACTTATGCACAGACACACCATACACACAGACAGATACACATACATATATATTCATTAAAAAAAACACGCAACCGTATCTCCCCTCCCCTTGCTTTGCTGATGTCATCATACATGACGTCACATATGACATCACAAATGACCACATATAAATTAAATTATCCATTTATTAATCTCGGTATTTTTTACTTTCTTAGAATTCCCGAGATGCCAGGTACTCCAGTGCTCTGGAATAGGGAGGCATGCTTTAAACTGGTTTCAGTCCTACCTATCAGGTAGATCCCAACATGTGTCCATCTCAGGCTCTAAATCCAACCCCCTGGATATCACCTGTGGCGCCCCGCAAGGCTCTGTTCTGGGGCCCCTACTCTTCTCAGTGATCATCAATGATCTTCCCACAACTTGTCAGGAAGCTTCAATACACATGTATGCAGATGACACAATCCTATATGCACACAGCCATAGCCTCTCCGACCTTGAACACAATCTTCATTCTGACTTTTTGAGACTCGAAAACTGGATTTCCCAAAACAAACTGTTTTTAAACACTGACAAGACTGTAACAATGGTATTTGGGACCAAGACTGAATTTTTAAAGCTTCCAGTGACTGAGCTCCAGATTAGAACCATCGCTAACACCACCCTAACCCCTGTCACTAGTTTTAAATACCTGGGCATATGGTTTGACTCCCACTTAACATTCGGAATGCACATTGATACCCTGACATCCAAAACCTATGCCAAACTAGGTGTACTTTATAGGAACAAATCCTCCCTAAGCCCGCTGGTCAGAAAGTGTATCGCACAGCAGATGCTAATGCCAATTATAGACTATGGGGACATAGTATACGGCTCGGCCCCCCAAACCCACCTTAGCAAACTTGACAACCCCTACAATTCAATATGCCACTTTGTTCTCCAATGCAACTACAACACACATCACTGCGAAATGCTCAGAGAAGGAGGCTAGCTAAATTAGTTTTGTGTACATTAGAAAAGAGACGTATAAGAGGAAATATGATAACTATATACAAATACATTTGGAGTCAATACAAGGAACTTTCAAAAGAACTTTTCATCCCAAGGGCAGTTCAAAAGACTCAGGGTCATCCCTTAAGGTTGGAGGAAAGGAGACTTCACCAGCAACGAAGGAAAAGGTTCTTTACAGTCTGGGCGGTTAAAATGTGGAATTCATTACCCATGGAGACTGTGATGGCAAATACAATAGATATCTCTTTTTTTGTATACTATTTTTCATAACAAAAATGTTACATTATATACAGTTTCCATATAAGCAGATACAACATCAACAATATGTATATTTGCATATCTAACAACTGTTTAATAAACAGTAAATAATATATTAAATTATACAAAAAACTGTAGATACAAATATAGGATGAGTATCTGTCATCTAAACATAACATAGGTTGAAGTTGATGGACATACCTGTATGTCTTTTTTCAACCTTATCTACCATGAGCTACAAGTATAAAATGACACAGAAGTACCTACATTCTGAGGTCTGAGGGCAACTGTCTTAAATTCGTAACCCTGGCTGAAGTGTACAGAGATTCCTCAGTATTACCTAATGGTCTTTTTCTATACAGATACAGACTGCTCTGCGTGTTACAGATACAGACTGCTCTGCGTGTTACAGATACAGACTGCTCTGCGTGTTACAGATACACACTGCACTGCGTGTTACAGATACACACTGCACTGCGTGTTACAGATACAGGGCCTCATGCAGTAAGCGTTGATAAGGGAAATATGGCCATGTTATAGCCAAAATTGGGTTTGAGATTCAGTAAGCGCCGATAAGTGCTTCATATCGCCAGGTTTCGGAGCCGATTATTTGGTTATGGCCAGTCGCCTGCCGATAAGCCTGTTTTCGACACTGATCGCCACTTTTTTAAATCGGCTGGATTCAACAAAAAAAAACAGCTTATCGGGGCTGATCGGCACTACGAAATTGAGATGTTATGGCCGATTTCTCCCGCCAACTAAAGTTGGCATTTTGGACGGGAGAACGATCGCTAAGGCTGCCGGAACGGCACTTAGAAAAAAAACATCTTCTGTACATCAATGGAGTCAATGGAGCGGGGACGTATAACAGTATAGTACTGTTTACGTTTCATTGCTCACAATACAAGGGGGATTTGCATTACAGTGTGGGGGCATTCCCTGCATTGTGTCACAGCTGATGTGTCTTATTTGCATAACATTCGACTTTTACATGTTTGCAGCATTTGCGGGTCACATTACTCATCATGTGATGATGTGGCAAGGGAAAATACTATACTCAACTCTTAAAGGAGAACCTCACATCATAGCACACATTTTACTGCATTGATCGACAATTGTTTACATGATGTTACACATGTCACACATGTCACACATACACCGTATATTCATGTTCCTTTACATTACACAATGCTTGTAATGTGTCACGCATCTTTAAACCTTCATGTACATCTAAATTCTCATGTTTACATCTACGTTTGGTCCTCCCTATTTTCATGACGTCACTTATTGGACGCGCAATCACATTGCATATTTACATTATAACCGTTGCATTACAAGCACTTCAACCTAACTTATACGCACATGTACAGTAATTCATCATTGGGACACCTTGTAAACTCATTTTATACCAACTATCCTCATTACACAAATGCATGCATATGCACACGACTATTCATTGTTGGCAACATGTCACAATAACATGGATAATTACACATGTTACACAAAACTTTTCCCACATCAATCTCAGCCTTTTTGTCTCATTACATGACTGACTCTTGCGTTCACAAGTTTTACATGCATTGCACATGCAACTATTTATTTGCAAGCAATGTTTCTACAAAGCATCACGTCACATCATTGCCAAATATCATCATTCCCTGCAGAATACACACAACAAATACTTAGAACAACAAGTGCACACAGCTTGCCACAGAAGTACTTTATTATGTTAATGTAACACCTTGCATTTTACTATGTCACCTGACATCATCACATACCTATTTAAAGGACGCACATTACCTGCTCATTCACAGCTACTCATTTCAAAATGTTGCGAATGTTTAGGAGACGGAGGAACATTCTTTTCTATGACATGCTTGATGATGAAGACAATCATATAGGGCAAGGGAGGGACACACCGAGGGACAGTGACAGTGACGCGGATACGACAGGGACAGGGAGAGGGACAGGCCGAGGGACAGGTAGAGGGACAGGAGATCAGAGGAGAAGACAGAGGAGACAACTTGTGCCTCGTCCGCGTCTGTACAGGGAGAGAACCCTGTTAGATGGGATGAGTGAGGAGGAGATTGTAAGTCGCTATCGTTTGAGTTCAGCAGCAATCTTAGCTCTTTATCAGGAGATAAGGGGGGATTTAGATTTTTTCACAGCCAGAGGTCGTGCAGTCCCTGGGCTTGTTAAAATGCTGTGCTCATTACATTATCTTGCTTCCGCGTCATACCAGACAACTGTGGGCATAGTGGGCGGGGTCTCGCAATCTACATTCTCGCGGGCCTTGACCCAGTTTCTCTATGCACTCAATAGACGCGCTAGGAATTATATTCATTTTCCTACAGAGGCGACAGAGTGGCTGGAAGTCAGGACTGGCTTTTATAATATAGCAGGGATACCATGTGTGCTGGGTGCAATCGATTGCACACATGTTGCTTTGATTGCACCTAGTCAGAGTGAGCATGTGTACCGCAATCGGAAGCACTACCATTCACTCAATGTACAGGTGGTATGTGATGCCACGATGAGGATAATGCATGTGGTACCCAAGTTCCCTGGTTCCAGTCACGATTCCTCTATCCTGAGGAACTCTTCAGTCTTCCATGCGTTCGAAGAGGGACATTTTGAACCTGGTTGGCTGCTGGGTGAGTACATATTTACATGTTCTAACACAAAACACATGTTGATTTAGGAATGTTGGCATTGTACAATTTGATCACTAATGTCAGCTTATGTGTGCTCCATTCATTATAGGTGACTCAGGATACGGAATTAGGCCGTGGCTCTTGACTCCGGTGCTAAACCCTCAAACTGAAGCAGAGGACAGGTACAATGCAGCCCATATATCTACAAGATCTGTTATAGAGAGGACATTTGGCCTACTCAAGACCAGGTTTAGGTGTCTGGACAGAACTGGTGGGGCTCTTTTATACAAGCCTCAAAAAGTGTCTGATATTATCCTTGCCTGTTGCATTTTGCACAATGTTGCACTCAGGCACAATGTACAGTCAGACCTAGCTGAGGCTTTGGTAGACGAGCATCCCACCCATGTAGCTGCTGAAAATGAACAAACAGCCAGTGGTGGCCAGACACGACAGAATCTCATCAATTCATTTTTTTCTTGTAAGTACAAACTCATATGTTCCTAGTACTACTTTTATAGTTTAATTATGTTATATTAACAATAATGTTTCTTTATATAACCTTCTGTTAGGACACAGATGAATATGGGTTGCACACCTTTCTTTTCTCTGCTGTGTGCACAAAGGGATGTGGCACCGGTATGTTATTGTTGCGCAGGTTATATAATCCCTCTTCAATTGTACTTTAGTTGTGTGTATGTGAATACAACTTGGGTAACAAAGCAATAATATTTTAGCATTGTGTTATTCCTTATGCTAAGACAAAACACATATTATGCCCATAATCATTCATGCTTCTAGTATGCTTACATACAATGTTATTGGTGCAGTGTAACATGTACATCCATATGATGTGTACACCAGGCTGATTTACATTTTGAATGTCATGAAATATACATGGTGTTGTACATTTAACACCAAATACACACTTTGCTGTGTTGTTTACGGTACTGAAGATGGCATGTCAATGTTTGCAATTTATATATTGTTCCTTTGCATTATAGGTATATCTCCAGTATGACTGATCATGGTATGTATATTTGCTGACATCTCTCATAAGATGTGGCTACCTCAATCTTCCTATAATTATTGGAACTAAAAACCCAACATATTGGTTTAAACACAAATGTTACATATATGTACTTTCTGTATCATGTATATGCATTTAGCTACTCTTGAGCTTTCATGTGCATTGTATTACAAAATGATTACTCACATTTCATCACATTTTATGTATGTTTCCTTATAATTTCCATTAATGTAATATAGAGGTGGTTGGAGAAAAGGGGATAACTGTACTTATTTGTTTACTTACGGGAGCACATTCATCACTAGCATAGACACACTTTTTAAGACAACTGTTTGTGTCTCTATCAATTGGTGTAGGATCCATGTATAACACCGACAAATGATAACACCAGCTTTATTATGGTAGCTTATATCATCATATTGACTATACTATGTATTTCTAAACGATTAATAAACACAGTAAACTATAGTTAGTTAGGTTAATGAAATATACACAGAAACGTACTTCATAACATGATGGTGATGTCATATTCAGAACATCATGCATTGGAGGGGACCATAACATCTGGCCACTAACATTATTTGCTACAGTCCCAAACCATTTTATCTACATACCCATGTAACAAGAGATTTTAAAAATAAATGGCTACTTGGTTGTAAGTGTCCTTTACATTGGGAGAAGGAGTGGCTCAGTGAGTAAAGACACACACTGGCACTGATAGTTTGAAGCAGGGGAGTCTGGTTCAATTCCCGGTGTGGGCTCCTTGTGACCTTGGCCAAGTCACTTTATCTCCCTGTGCCTCATGCGGCAAAAAAACATTTGTACGTTCCACGGGCCAGGGACCTCAGGCTGAAACATGTGTCTGTAAATCGCTGCGTACAACTAGCAGCCCTATACATGAACATGCTCATATTATTATTATTATTGTTACATAGTTTCGACAGTCATACGTTCCATTACATATTAGAATACACAAATGTGTTAGCAGAGTGGGAATGGTTGTTATATATAAAACACACCATGTCATAAAATGTTAGTAGTCATTAAAGAACACTCAATAAAAATTCATGAGGCACTCTTTTGCAACATCATTATGTTAATTAAGTGCTTATGCAATATAGGCATAAGGGTATCACATTTTTAATTGTTTGTTAATAAGCGCTGCAAGCAATATAAAATTAGTTCCATATGTAGTATAGTAGTCGGTGGCTCCTCCTCACAATCATCTCATATAAAGGTAGACTCTTCTGAAATCATACATTGATCCGATTGTATCTTCCCCGACATCTCTGAAATACAGCAAACATATGATGGTCAAATATGGCACCTTACTATATATGTATCCGTGACAACGCATTACACAGCTCTATATGATTGTGTACATACACACGTCACTCACTTATATGTTAGAACTACAAGTGTACATCAGTATGTAATGTTTCTTTAAATTTGTAGCAGGCATAACTATGTATATGATGTGAACGTTGCCTGTATACTGAAAAATGTGCGCGCACATCTTAGTGTGCGCACGCACTTCACGCTTGGCTGCACTAACTGTTAGCGCATGCGCAAAACAAAGCGTACGTTGTGCGTTCAATACATGTTGAAAATACCAGTAAACATAACATCTTTATTTCAAATACAATGAAGACGAAACTACATTCGTTCTAAACGAGTACATCTGTATTCTTTTTAAACAGACGTGTTTGAACAGAAAGCACGGCCGATAACACAATGCGCAAATGCAATACGTGTGACGTCATGTTAAGCCAGCGTGAAACGCACGCTAACACTCCTCCCACTCAATTAACATTCGGCTAACGCCCAGGGTACGCCTACAAACACTGAGCCGCACGCATCACACACTGCAGTTACCGTTACTATAACAAAACATGACAGCCAATAGGCTTTGAGGCGCGCACGTCGCTTGGGGGCGGGACTTACATCACTAATCCTTTTTAAGGACGCCTTGGCCCATGACAAGGGTCCCACGTCATACGTGGTGGACCCGGTTTTCAATGTTGTAGATGTTGCATGATAACAAAACAGGTATGTGTTAGAGTAATGGTAAAATGTTGCTAATATGTTTAAAGGGATAGGAAAGTACGTATATTTATTCCGTCAGCAATGTGTACTACTCTTTCAGGTCCTACTATATTGTATTAGGAAACAATTTGTTTGTGATCGCTACATGTTATGCAGTCTGCAATGTTACGCTGTATCCACGCATTGAAAGTGAAAATGGTGGTTACAAAAAAAAAAAAAATTTAAACGCAGAGTCAACGCATAACGATTGTTATATTTACCATTCTTCTAGAATTAACTCTTCGCCTGGCTGCAACTGGTCGCTCCAGAAATGCAAGCCATTTTCATCCACGCTTAACCCAACCGCTGAATCCAGTATGGCACATATCTCCTCCAGGATGCGCTCATAGGAATCGCCACTGCTTTCTTCAAATAATTGGTCGGGAGGTAGGTTCATTTCTTCCGGTTCCCATTCCAATGCAATTTCAGCTGAAAGGCTTGGTACATAATCATAGTACTTTTGTTCTTGTACAATGTGGGTTTCAGGAATGGAGGCTGCAGATATTGCAGCACGTATCGATTCAAACGGATCAGTAGTAGCGGATACATTGCTATTGCCATTAGGAATAAATATGCCTTTCACGACAATATAAGTGCCGTCTTTCAGGATAAATTGTTTTTCCGGGGCAATCTTCCAGAAACCATAGGTGTGTTGTAGCTTATCCTGGTCACGTTCAAAAAAGTCATTACTTGATAAAGTGAATCTTATTGAGGAATTAAAATTCCGTGCATGCTTACGGTCTTGGTAATAAGGATATTTTGCTCGAATGAAATCATCGATTTGGCGTGTGCTTGCTTTCTGTCCGCGACTGTTCAAGATGGCTTCACAGATCATGTACTTATACCCTAAAAGGGGATTAATATTGTTAACGAATTCATCAGCCATGTCTGAGTAGCACAAAAGCTGTGTGCAGGTCTGTGTTATTTGCTCATCAAAATGAATGTGCTGAATGGCTAACAAACTCCTGTTTTTCCTTGTCAAGGTCAACAAAAGTAACTACTTTGACTCCTTATTTCAAACGCCAATTGGATTTGGTTGTCTAATTGGGTTAACAGTTGTGGTTCGTGATATGGGACTGTGGGAGAAACATTTCTCCTTCTTTTATCTCGTTTGTGAAAAACATCCCTAGACTGTGAATGCGTTCACATAGTGTTTTTTTGAAAACTAACAAAGAACAGTGTGTGAAAATATTTCTCAGCCAGGCATATCAGTAAAAACACACCTGCAAAAAGAAATGTTTTTTCCCCGCTTACATTTCTGTGTGTATGTGAAAGTCTGGTTAACTCCCTGTCTGCATGAGTTTAAATACGTGTGTATATATATATATATATATATATATATATATAAATATATCTCTTATAAAAATATATATATAATATTTTTTTTTTTTTTATATTGCAGGAGTACACACAACATTGATGGCATTAAGTATACCTTGTATGAAACCTATTTAAATGGTGAGAAACATGATTGAATTAAGTAATAAACATTTGTTTAAGCACAATACTGTTAGAGTCTCATACTTAGGATATTTCTCAAACATTAGGCCTGTATTATTAAAATAGTGTGCTTTCACAAGGAAGCATGAAGTGTATTAGTTTGTGTATACCAGTTTATATAGTACTATATATATATATATATATATATATATATATATATATATATATATATATATATATATATATATATATATATATATATACACACACATATATACATATATATATATATATACACATATATATATATACACATATATACATATATATATATATACACATATATACATATATATATATACACATATATACATATATATATATACACATATATACATATATATATATATATACACACACTCACACTCACACTCACTCAGTGTGTGTGTGTGTGTGTGTGTGTATATATATTATTATACATTCTGAGATGTTATAGAAACGAACACACAACTGATTAAAGGACACAATTACAATGGACAAGCAAGGCAAAGGTAAGTAATAATTTACACATAATCCTGCTGTACACGTACAAGAAAGATGTTTGCACTTACTTAGGTGTTTTAATAATTGCATGTGACTAATATGCATATGCAATTCTTACATCAATTAACACACCCAAATGCAATGTTTTGCTGCAAAGTCAATGGCAGCTTCTCTAAACTTAGCAACTGGCTCCTGGTGGACCATTACTGAACAGACGATTACAACATAAATATTTATAACACAATTAATTATGAGTGTTAACATTTCCAAACCTTCACGTGTACAAGAACATAGTTGAAAGTTTGGAAACAACACAGTCTTCAGCATACATACAATAGTAATTAGATAATCTGAAGTCAACAAAACAAGGCCAAACACATATTTTCTGAATTATAACATTTATTTTTTTTGTTCCTTTTGCGAGCGAGTAACAGGCCTGCTTGTTGTCTCTTGAATTTTCCTTTTTCTTTTGCCACCAACTTTAGGCACAACAGAGCCACTTTGAGTGGCCTCTGGCACTTCACGGGCAGGGCTTGTGGCCAGTGACTGTTCACCTACAGGGCTTGTGGCCAGTGACTGTTCACCTACAGGGCTTGTGGGCAGTGATTCACCTACAGGGCTTGTGGCCAGTGACTCACCTACAGGGCTTGTGGGCAGTGATTCACCTACAGGGCTTGTGGCCAGTGACTCACCTACAGGGCTTGTGGCCAGTGACTCACCTACAGGGCTTGTGGGCAGTGATTCACCTACAGGGCTTTTGGGCAGCGACTCACCTACAGGGCTTTTGGGTAGTGACTGTTCACGGACAGGGCTTGTGCCCAGTGACACATGTGAGCAAGTTGGTAGACACTGCACAAGTGATGGTTGGTCTGTTTCATGTGTGTCTTTTGTTGTTTTTGACCAAAAACTGGTCAGTAGTAACTGCTTGTATTTTGTTTTTGTGGGCTCCTTTGTAGGTGTCAGCTGCTGATTTTGTACAGATGGCAGTGGTAGTATGTCGTCAGGAACCTGCACAGCAATCTCTGCTACTTGACCGGTAACATTTGGGCCTGGTGAATGAATATCAGATGAATGTGGTGAAAACTGACCTGCATGAACAGATCCTGGCTGGGAGGTGTTGAATTGTGGTACATTAGTCATTCTCCAGTAATTAGCTTGTGTTTGCTGAACAACTAATGCTTCGAATGAGGTGTTGATTTTTTGCAACTGTTTAGGCACTTCAATGAAGACTCTGTGGAGATGTGCCAATTGTGATACTGTTTCTTCCTGCAGTCCAATCATCCTTTCCAGCACTGTCATCATGTCTGAATGGCGACGATTTTCTGCGTCCACTATTTTTCCCTCTGAAGCTACAATTGCATCGTATGTGGAAGTTGATGGACGATTTGGCGGTACAACAGTTTCTATTGGCACCTCTTCATGGTCACATGATTGTATTTCAGTCTCTTCTGTGGCGTCATCCTCATCATACTCATCATCCTCATCACCATGATGTTCTAAAAAGAAATGTACACATTATTAAATGGCATGTTAATGTATGCTGTGTTACTATGTAATTGTACTGTGTCCTAAGTAACACCTAACATGTTAGCATACGTTTTATAACCTCATTAAAAACTACCTTGACTTACGAATAATGTTTGGACTCAGTATGAAATATGAATGAATGAAAAGTTGCTCTAAACTCAGAAGTCCTACATGATAATTAACATCACTAACACAATACATGTTGCCTTACACTTAATTTTCACTGACACTAAGTAATCCTATTTAAAGAAGATGTGCAAAACAAATAATGCACATGACAACATAACATATAGAAGAGCACATATTATATGGCCAGCAAATGATACACTCACCTTCTAGTAGTGTTGAGCTGGCTGACCCAGGTGAAGACACTTGTTCCATCTCAGGTGACACATGTCCTCCAGGGGCAACTATATATAACAATAACATAAGTTTTACATTTACATGTGTAAATATTGAACAAACACTTATTGTATGTTCTGTATTTATGATTAACTAACAACATCAGTTCCTTAACCGAAAATGTGTGTGTGAAAGTGAACATAAATAGTTGTAATAACAATGTACATGCCTGTGTACTTAGAAGTTTTGAGTTCCCTAACATACAACATACTATGTTTCTGCAGTAATGCGTGAGGATAAATAGATTAAATGAGTACATAAAAATCATATGTTGTGTAGTGATATCAGTATCATAATGTACATAACTATCATGAGATGACCATTCACAATGGTTATCATGAAGGTGGTCATATTGCAAAAAGTGTTATTTTTGGTAGAGGATATGTGTGGTACATTAATCGAAGATGTGGCACACCTGAATGTGGCTGTGACTCAACAAGACAACACATGCAGTGTGTGATAATGTGTCTTTCATAGTAGTTCAACTATAGATATGAGTGAACTAATGTGTGACGTACGCTTTGATAAGTAATGAGTTGTTGGGGCATTTAGTAGCTAGAGTTAAGCTTTCCAATGAGTGTGATTAACTTCAGTTGTGCTATTCAGGTTGTAAGAAAGGTATTCCCTTCCCCAAAAAGCCTAATCAGCCACACCTTTCAATGACTTGAAACAGGTGCAAATGGTGTGAACTAAGTTGACCGTGAAATGAGGCTGTAATTAGTGTGTGTGCTGAACCCCACCCCCTCTGTTGAAGTGTATGCTGTGATGAGATATTAATTGCAGCTGCTTTAACACAATGGTAGATGAGCTAAGTAGTCATCTGCAGTGTTTAAGTTATGAAAACAATGACATAACATATGATACGTGTGCCTCATTATGCTGTCTGTATATGACATAAAGCAAAAATGGACCTTTTCATAAGCAACTATAGATGTGTTAGTGCCAGTGATGTTTGTAGGCCGTTACATGCAATTTCTTTGATGCATGCTTAAAATAGGCAGTAATGTCATGTTTGTCGGAGTAAAATCAATAAAATACACAATAATATGATACATATTTCTGTTCTGTACCTGTAGCTACTAATAATTTCTCATGAACATGTGTTACACGTGTACTACCCTGTTGTTCCCCATCTTCGCCCACCATCAATTGCTTCCACTGCAGCTATGCATTTTGGGAATTCACATGTAAATGAGCACGCAATGGCACGTGCTATATTAGTTACTGCTTTTAGTAGGACTACTACATATATGTCTATTTTGAGATATATATATACAGAATCAGACATATACATATATAGATGCAGGTATGCTTATATTGTGAAGACAGTATAAAAAGCAGTGTAACTATGCAAAATAACTGTAAGCAACGACACGCCTAGTACAGTAATATTTATCACCTGCTGGAAATTGTGACGGATAAATTCCAATGTCACGGTCACCAGCCAAGCCTTCCACGACGACGGTAAGTAATTTTGGCCGAAGCAGCTCCTCCAATGGAGTCAATATGAGACGTTGTGGTGTGGGCCCACCTCCAGTGCCAGTAGCATGCACGCGTTGGTCTTGTATTTTCTTTTTCAATTTGGACCTAATATCATCAAATCTTTTCCGACAATGATACTTGTCCCTGACACGATTCCCACAGGCATTGACACCAATGACTATTGTGTCCCACATTTCTTTTTTGCTTGCTGCACTTGTCCGCCCTTGAAAAACATATAAAAGATATGAGGTAAATGAATAATAATATAAGCACCAGTTTCCTACACTGCTAGCTGTTCCAAGTGATAGCAAACATGCTGTTTTATGTGTAATATGTGCAGCACATGAGCATTCACTACTAAACCTATACATGTAAGCAAGGTTGCATTCATATTGTATGCAGTTCTGGCAAATTGACCGGCTGTGTTTATTTGTCCTTGTAAGGCATGATAAAAAGCTGTGTTTCCACACTAATGAACATAGAAAGATATTGTGTACCCATATTTGCATATGAACAAAACTCAGATGACCTAGGATCACATGTATTTGAATAATAAATGTAAAGTTACACTTACCTACTAAATGTCCATATATACTGTCATAGTGCTCCAGAATGCCAGTGACAAGAGCCCTATTTTCCTGGTCATTGAAGCGAGGATTACGTGGCTTCTCCACACGTTTTTTCCGAGCAGGTTTAGGGTCAGAGCTTGGCTGGTGCTGACTGGACTCTCCTTCTTCCAATGGAAGAGCCTCCAAAAGCTGGCCACCAGCAAGCACGCCACCACCATCCACCCCATCAGCAACTGCGCCACCAGCAGCACTCCCAGCACCAGCACTCCCACTCCTAGCACCAGCACTCCCACTCCTAGCACCAGCACTCCCACTCCTAGCACCAGCACTCACACTCCTAGCACCAGCACTCCCAGCACCAGCACTCCCACTCACAGCAACAGCACTCCCACTCCCAGCACCAGCACTCCCACTCACAGCAACAGCACTCCCACTCCCAACAACAGCACTCCCACTCCCAACAACAGCACTCCCACTCCCAGCAACACCACTCGCAGCACCAGCACTCCCACTCCCAACAACAGCACTCCCACTCCCAGCAACACCACTCGGTGCACCAGCAACATCACTCCCCTGAACAGAACGTTCACTCCGACGCGTACTCGCACGAGTAGCACTCCCACTCCCACCAGCATCACTCTTCCCACGCTTTGCGGGCATACTTCCAGCACTCACAAAAAACAGACAATAAATGTACAGGCAATCACACGACCCACTTCCACATATAAAACAAGACAAAGATGTAAACAAAACAACAAAGGACAAAGCTCACCCAATACACAACAAGTCTCTCAGTCAATATGCAAATGTTCAATCGTCCAGCTCTGTGCGTCTCTCTCTCTCTCTCACTCCCAACAACACAGAGAATGATTAGCAGTACACGTTGCCTTTAAATATGGCGCGCAATCAAAAACATGCTTGTTTCGCCTGATTCAGCAAGATTTGTGATTGTGCAACCTAACAGCACCCCGCCACGCACGCCGATACACCTGTGTGTGATCGGCTCATCATCGTGAGAGTGGGCGGATTTGTTTTCGGGTTGATTTTGAATGTATTCGGCACTTACTGCATACGGAGAGGGAAAAACGCCAATAACATGACTAATCGATAAGCTTGCCGATTTCACATAATCGTCGCTTACTGCATGAGGCCCACAGACTGCTCTACGTGTTACAGATACAGACTGCTCTGCGTGTTACAGATACACACTGCTCTGTGTGTTACAGATACAGACTGCTCTACGTGTTACAGATACAGACTGCTCTGCGTGTTACAGATACACACTGCTCTGCGTGTTACAGATACAGACTGCTCTGCGTGTTACAGATACACACTGCACTGCGTGTTACAGATACAGACTGCTCTGCGTGTTACAGATACAGACTGCTCTGCGTGTTACAGATACACACCGCTCTGCGTGTTACAGATACACACCGCTCTGCGTGTTACAGATACACACTGCTCTGCGTATCACAGATACACACCGCTCTGCCTGTTACAGATACACACCGCTCTGCATGTTACAGATACACACGGCTCTGCGTGTTACAGATACACACTGCTCTGCCTGTTACAGATACACACCGCTCTGCGTGTTACAGATACACACGGCTCTGCGTGTTACAGATACACACCGCTCTGCGTGTTACAGATACACACGGCTCTGCGTGTTACAGATACACACGGCTCTGCGTGTTACAGATACACACTGCTTTGCATGCTACAGACACACCCTGCTCTGCACATCTTGCACCCCTCTCTCCCAGCAGACAATGAGTTACAGGCCTATCCTGGGTTAATCCCTGGGTAATCCCTGTGTGTTTATGTTGGCAGCCCAGGATTACCTCTGTTTGTGTATTAGTAGGACTGATTATCTCTACCAGCTCCCCGCTCAGCTCTGCTCAGCTCCCACACAGTATTAAGTACAGTACTAGGCTGGTCCAAAGCTCCCGTGTAATGAATGATATGATATCATATAATCCATCTAGCAGCAGGAGAGATACAGATTACAATCTCTCACTTCACACGGCCGCTTAAACCAAGATTTGGTTTAGAATATTTTCCATTGGATTGGCGTCATTTCTCAGATTCTCCTGGCTGCAAAGGGGAGCCAATAATTCAGCAAGAAAATGACTCCAAATTTACCAAAGAAAAAAATCTAATTATTTCTCTGATAAATCTATTGCAGTTTATTGCTCTGAAGTGCGTTCTCACTGGCAGTGAGCATATCACTCACAAGCAACTGCAGCAGCTCATGGCAGCAAATCCAGACACAAAAGTCACTTGTACTGTATTCAGTATGTTGGAAAGACGTCTCCCCTCCGTGAGATCCGCTCACGGGAATACACACAGTATATACTGAGTAAGGACCACACTTCCAGGTCATTTCTTACAGGTAGAAGCATCTATGTTTGTGTCCTTCTCCCATTGGTCAGTGCCAGGAAGCTTCAACCAATCAAACCTTTCCGTGAGCTACAGTAGGATAGGCAGTTAAATAGGTCAATGGGAAGGCTGGAAGATACATTGTGTATAGATAAGAATATAGACTGATCAAAAGATCCATTGCAGGTGGATGGATATATAGATAGATGGATGGATGAGTAGATACGTAGATGATAGGCAGGCAGAAATGATATCAGTGTAACTCTTTTCTTACACATCAGTTCATGCACACGCAGTCCTGGGGACCCTGGACACAGCTGGTTTTCTCTCCAGCAGGTGCAGGGGACAGTTTATTGTTGCTGTTTATGCCGTCGGTTTCATGCACAGGGTCAGGTAATTATAGATTCAATGTTGTTTCCCAGGAAAAAAATCCTCCCCAGAGTAAGTCAAAGAATGTCAAACGTGCATAGCCTTCTCTCTCTCTCTCTCTCTCTGTCTGTCTGTCTCTCACACTCTTTCTCTCACTCTCACTATCTTTCTCACTCTCTTTCTCTCTCAATCTGTCTCACACTTTCTCTCTCTCCGTGCTCCCTACTTCTTCTCTTACCCCTTTTCTCTATCCGTCTTTCTTTCATCTTCCCCTCTCTCTTTCTGCACCTACTTTTATTTCCCTCCCTGTTTCGTTCTTTTATTTCTTTCACTCTCTGCCTTTTTTTTTTCCTCCTTCCACTGAAATTCCAATCATGACAAAATCCATTTACTGGACACCCATGTACTGACTTTTCCCTGGGCCTTGGAGCTTACAATCTAAATCCTCCCTCTATACCCATACTGACCTCAGCACCAGATACCACTCACCCCCCCCCCCCCCCACTCTCGGGGTCTGTGGGAGATGTCCTGCTCTCTGCCAGTGGGTGTCTGATTAATCTCCCAGCTCTGTCTGGCTATCTCTGGGATTCTCAGCAGATTAGAATGTGCTATTTTGGCTGCAGGCAGAGCTGTCTTTTCAGTTATTTTGGGTGCCCTCAGGTCTGGCTGGGAATTCCCATATAAAGCAAGGTATGAGCTTCCAGTCATGAGAATCCGTATTAGAGCCAGGATCTGATGATACCCTATCATCCATACACCAGATGCTTCTATGTAGAGCTCTGTAGAGCAGGCTTCACAAATAAAAGGGCCAAAAGAATATGGTAATCTCATCTTAAATATATCTAAAGACATTAAAAGTGTTATATTTTCACGTTGCAAGTATCTACATCTTTACCATGTCACTGTACATGACTTTTGCTTAACAGTGAGTTTCAGTGTGAAAAATGGAAGTTGCAGTCTGTGGCGGAAATGGTGATCTGTGGTCCCCGGTGTAAATAAACCGCGCCCCCCTCAGGGCTCTACCTGTGAAGTGAGGTGTGTAGCGCTTTATCCGGCGGCGGTGGCTGTGGGAGCCCACCCAGGCACAGATTGTGGTAGTTGGCCCGACATCCGGCGAGGCCTAACTTTCGTGTTAGAAGCGACTGGGTAGGCTCCCACTGATACTCACACCGGGTTATTCCCTAAGGGGGGAGGGAGAGGCAGAGGGGGTCCTGTATGTAACCCTCCTTGCCAGGCTCCTAAGTAGTTTACATTGAGTGTCTATGTACAGGGCGTGCTAAGACTGTGTGACCTTGTCAGGGTGCTGGAGCAGTGCAGGCTGGGGGTTAATACTGCAAGGATGGGCGTCAAGAACTTTATTCATACAAACAGGAGCTTTATTAACCGCCGTTGATAAATGCTCAATCACAACATACACTTCATGTTATATACAGTCTCTGGTATATTCACAGGTTGTACTGTCTGTATGCTCTTCCTAAGCTGCCCCAATCTTAGCACACTAGGGAGGTACTAAGCTCCTGAATAGCTTCTGTAGAGCTCCTGTGGGCCCCTGCTGGGCCGTGTATGTACAAGACCTTCTCGGACTGTCACCAGTATCCCCATCTTGGGTACTGAATGCCACCTTGTGGCCTTCTGGGTTAGAGTTGGCTAATGACTCTCCAGTTGAACTAATTGTGCTCTGCCTCGAAGTCTCAGATTGGGGAACCCTGTCTAGGCATATGCTTCCTCCATGTGAAACATGAGAGTAGCGAGAAACCATTCCTATGGACACTATTTAGGTTGGATACTTTTTCCCTAACTACAAAACAAGAAAGGGGAGAAGGAGCAGCTCAGTGAGTAAAGACACTGACTGGCACTGAGTTTGGAGCTGGGGAATCTGGTTCAATTCCCGATGGCTCCTTGTGACCTTGGGCAAGTCACCTTATCTCCCTGTGAATCAGGCACCAAAAACATAGATTGTAACCCTCCTTGCCAGGCTCCTAAGTAGTTTACATTGAGTGTCTATGTACAGGGCGTGCTAAGACTTTGTGACCTTGTCAGGGTGCTGGAGCAGTGCAGGCTGGGGGTTAATACTGCAAGGATGGGCGTCAAGAACTTTATTCATACAAACAGGAGCTTTATTAACCGCCGTTGATAAATGCTCAATCACAACATACACTTCATGTTATATACAGTCTCTGGTATATTCACAGGTTGTACTGTCTGTATGCTCTTCCTAAGCTGCCCCAATCTTAGCACACTAGGGAGGTACTAAGCTCCTGAATAGCTTCTGTAGAGCTCATGTGGGCCCCTGCTGGGCCGTGTATGTACAAGACCTTCTCGGACTGTCACCAGTATCCCCATCTTGGGTACTGAATGCCACCTTGTGGCCTTCTGGGTTAGAGTTGGCTAATGACTCTCCAGTTGAACTAATTGTGCTCTGCCTCCAGGTCTCAGATTGGGGAACCCTGTCTAGGCATATGCTTCCTCCATGTGAAACATGAGAGTAGCGAGAAACCATTCCTATGGACACTATTTAGGTTGGATACTTTTTCCCTAACTACAAAACAAGAAAGGGGAGAAGGAGCAGCTCAGTGAGTAAAGACACTGACTGGCACTGAGTTTGGAGCTGGGGAACCTGGTTCAATTCCCGATGGCTCCTTGTGACCTTGGGCAAGTCACCTTATCTCCCTGTGAATCAGGCACCAAAAACATAGATTGTAAGCTCCACGGGGCAGGGACTGTGTCTGCAAAATGTCTCTGTAAAACACTACGTAAAACTAGCAGCGCTATACAAGAACAAATTATTATTATTATTATAGAACCATCTATACACTGAACATATTTACACTATACACAGTGAGGCTCCTCCACTGTTACTCCTCCAGGAACCTGAGTTCTAGAACCTTGCCCCTCACTACATATATATATATATATATATATATCATCCTGTGACGTTACTGTCACCAGGCAGAAGTGAGCGGGACTTACTCTATATGAACCCATTCGGCTAAACCTTTAAGGCCCTCCTAATCCCAAAGGGGAGTTACTGTACATGTAAAACTGTTGTAATGCTGTTCCAGCTGCTAAAATAAGTACTGAAACAGTGTTTCGACTCATGGGAGGATGGACCCCTAAAAGTCTTGGGCCTTGGTGCAGCTGAACCGGATCACCTAGCAGTAGTTCCTCCACTGGTTACAGTAGCTGTCTGAACAACCACAGTGACATTATCAGGAGCTGGCACTCGAAAGGCCCTT
Organism: Ascaphus truei; assembly: GCF_040206685.1. Lineage (NCBI taxonomy): Eukaryota > Metazoa > Chordata > Amphibia > Anura > Ascaphidae > Ascaphus > Ascaphus truei. The sequence goes on from NC_134489.1 coordinate 23,139,174, forward strand.
GACATTACAAATTCAGCCCACGGACTGCAAGTTGAAGAGCCTCAATCTAAATCTTTACCAGGTCGCTCCCCCCATTATTGACGACACTACACAGGTGCAACCATTGAGGGCTTCATAAAAGAGACATGCCCCCTCCCCAAATCTTTACTTTCTGAAGCTCACTTGCAAGCTGTGAGTTAAATTCTACGTTGCTCTTCCAAGAGGAAATATCAGTCCTCTCCCCTCCCCTAACTGTTATCATATGTATTCTCCCCTGGGTAATAAGGCACCACCACTGCGTTACTATAGCTTACGCTACCCCACGGAGGGGTGTATGTATTTCCAGATGCAATCCCTGGATTATTATGCAGGGCTGTTTTTGAATTGTCTGTGTCCTGCACCATCTGCCCCCTCAGCTCTCTGGCCATTCCTTCAGTCTATGTCTAAGTGTGGGGCGTAAGTGGGAATGACTAAAAGATGGTAATTATGTGCCCACTCCAGCTGTTGAGGGGTTAACGTTCTCCCCTCTCCAGCTGCAAGCTAGACAGCATTGAGATGTAAAGTTGAAGAAGCAGGTTGGTAACGCCAGTAGTGGAGCTGGCATGTGTCGTGGATGGGCCTCTGTGACTGCTTAATCAGCACCCCTCGTTCCTCACTGTCCTGCCTGACAATAGAGTCCTGAATTCTCTCTGCGAGGCTGATGAGCGCTGGGGTATCGGCAGCATGCGTGCGGGACCACCCACACAGATCAGTCAGAACCTGCGGCTTCAGGGGGCACATTCCATGCCACTTGGGAATAGGATATGGGATGCACTTTCGGCACCTTAAGATATATTACATTTGTATTTCTTCATACAGTGCTGTCAGACACGCCATATGTTACATAGAACGTCTCAGGCACGAGCCCGTGCCCTAAAGAGCTAGCAATCTAATTGTCCACAACAAGGAGCTGACCAGGGGATGTGAACCGGGTTAACCCTCTCCGAATGCAGAACGCTGCGCTAACGTCGGCGGTTTTAACCCCTTCACTGCCGAGAAGGGCGCACGCAATATAGTCTGCTATGTATAATCGCTCAGCCATATTTGCGCACACGGGGGCTTAAACTAGGGGTGTGGGGGGGTGCTGCAGCCCCCTCCACCCCCGCCCCAGGGCTTATACATTTTTACAATATGGAAATGTATATATGTGACTGATTTCATACTGTATGTGCAGCACAGCCGCCCCAAAATATACGCTGTGTTCAGATAAGCCTGGGCCCCTTTAATGCTCCGTCATATCGTGCGGGAAAATCACGCCATTGTCATGACCGTTTGAGCAATTATAAATCTGTCCGAGTAGATTATTATCGTTTTAAAGATTATTTGATCATCTAATAAATATTCTTTGGAATTGGTGACGGCGTGATGACCTCATCAAGCGCATCGTTACATAATGGGGAGATCACCCCTCTCACCCCCCCCCCCCGGGCACATACAATGTAACATTATAACAGTGAGAGGGATGATGTCACTGAAGGCTATTTAACCTTTTCATCAGATGACCCGAGCAGGGATAATACCTTCATTACTTGTGTAGGTCAGGGCGGGCGGGCTGCCTCCTCCTGAGGGATAATCAGCCCTGACAAGGGCATTTCTCTTCTGCAGTGCAGTACAGGGCATGTGCGGGATACAATGTAGATCTAAATTAAAACAGACCCTTCGACATCAAAATAGGTACCACCTTTATTTCCTCCCTCGTGCTGGGTGGAGGCACCTCCAAGCAATGCCTAACTTATGTCGTTTACCACACACAATACCTTTTTGTTTAAAAGGAATAATTTGAGGGTATGTAAAAATCTTATTTTCTTTAAAATAGAATTGCTGCTAAAAAATTGATATTTTGCTCCCCGTGTAGTGTTATTACACAGGTATTAACAGCATATCTAGTATTATCACGCAGGTATTAACAGCATATCTAGTATTATCACGCAGGTATTAACAGCATATCTAGTATTATCACGCAGGTATTAACGGCATATCTAGTATTATCACGCAGGTATTAACAGCATATCTAGTATTATCACGCAGGTATTAACGGCATATCTAGTATTATCACGCAGGTATTAACAGCATATCTAGTATTATCACGCAGGTATTAATGGCATATCTAGTATTATCACGCAGGTATTTACGGCATATCTAGTATTATCACGCAGGTATTAACAGCATATCTAGTATTATCACGCAGGTATTAATGGCATATCTAGTATTATCATGCAGGTATTAACGGCATATCTAGTATTATCACGCAGGAATTAACGGCATATCTAGTATTATCACGCAGGTATTAACAGCATATCTAGTATTATCACGCAGGTATTAACAGCATATCTAGTATTATCACGCAGGTATTAATGGCATATCTAGTATTATCATGCAGGTATTAACGGCATATCTAGTATTATCACGCAGGTATTAATGGCATATCTAGTATTATCATGCAGGTATTAACGGCATATCAAGTATTATCACGCAGGTATTAACGGCATATCTAGTATTATCACGCAGGTATTAATGGCATATCTAGTATTATCACGCAGGTATTTACGGCATATCTAGTATTATCACGCAGGTATTAATGGCATATCTAGTATTATCACGCAGGTATTAATGGCATATCTAGTATTATCATGCAGGTATTAACGGCATATCTAGTATTATCACGCAGGTATTAATGGCATATCTAGTATTATCACGCAGGTATTTACGGCATATCTAGTATTATCACGCAGGTATTAATGGCATATCTAGTATTATCACGCAGGTATTTACGGCATATATAGTATTATCACGCAGGTATTGACGGCATATCAAGTATTATCACGCAGGTATTAACGGCATATCTAGTATTATCACGCAGGTATTAATGGCATATCTAGTATTATCACGCAGGTATTTACGGCATATCTAGTATTATCACGCAGGTATTAACGGCATATCTAGTATTATCACGCAGGTATTAACGGCATATCTAGTATTATCATGCAGGTATTAACGGCATATCTAGTATTATCACGCAGGTATTAACGGCATATATAGTATTATCACGCAGGTATTAACGGCATATCAAGTATTATCACGCAGGTATTAACGGCATATCTAGTATTATCACGCAGGTATTAACGGCATATCTAGTATTATCACGCAGGTATTAACGGCATATATAGTATTATCACGCAGGTATTAACGGCATATCAAGTATTATCACGCAGGTATTGACGGCATATCTAGTATTATCACGCAGGTATTAACGGCATATCTAGTATTATCACGCAGGTATTGACGGCATATCTAGTATTATCACGCAGGTATTAACGGCATATCTAGTATTATCACGCAGGTATTGACGGCATATCTAGTATTATCACGCAGGTATTAACGGCATATCTAGTATTATCACGCAGGTATTAACGGCATATCTAGTATTATCATGCAGGTATTAACGGCATATCTAGTATTATCACGCAGGAATTAACGGCATATCTAGTATTATCACGCAGGTATTAACAGCATATCTAGTATTATCACGCAGGTATTAACAGCATATCTAGTATTATCACGCAGGTATTAATGGCATATCTAGTATTATCATGCAGGTATTAACGGCATATCTAGTATTATCACGCAGGTATTAATGGCATATCTAGTATTATCATGCAGGTATTAACGGCATATCAAGTATTATCACGCAGGTATTTACGGCATATCTAGTATTATCACGCATGTATTAACGGCATATCTAGTATTATCACGCAGGTATTAACGGCATATATAGTATTATCACGCAGGTATTAACGGCATATCTAGTATTATCACGCAGGTATTAACGGCATATATAGTATTATCACGCAGGTATTAACGGCATATCTAGTATTATCACGCAGGTATTAACGGCATATATAGTATTATCACGCAGGTATTAACGGCATATCTAGTATTATCACGCAGGTATTAACGGCATATATAGTATTATCACGCAGGTATTAACGGCATATCTAGTATTATCACGCAGGTATTAACGGCATATATAGTATTATCACGCAGGTATTAACGGCATATCTAGTATTATCACGCAGGTATTAACGGCATATCTAGTATTATCACGCAGGTATTAACGGCATATCTAGTATTATCACGCAGTTATTAACGGCATATCTAGTATTATCACGCAGGTATTTACGGCATATCTAGTATTATCACGCAGGTATTAACGGCATATCTAGTATTATCACGCAGGTATTGACGGCATATATAGTATTATCACGCAGGTATTAACGGCATATCTAGTATTATCACGCAGGTATTGACGGCATATCTAGTATTATCACGCAGGTATTAACGGCATATCTAGTATTATCACGCAGGTATTGACGGCATATCTAGTATTATCACGCAGGTATTGACGGCATATCTAGTATTATCACGCTGGTATTTACGGCATATCTAGTATTATCACGCAGGTATTGACGGCATATCTAGTATTATCACGCAGGTATTAACGGCATATCTAGTATTATCACGCAGGTATTAACGGCATATCTAGTATTATCACGCAGGTATTAACGGCATATCTAGTATTATCACGCAGGTATTAACGGCATATCTAGTATTATCACGCAGGTATTGACGGCATATCTAGTATTATCACGCAGGTATTAACGGCATATCTAGTATTATCACGCAGGTATTAACGGCATATCTAGTATTATCACGCAGGTATTTACGGCATATCTAGTATTATCACGCAGGTATTAACGGCATATCTAGTATTATCACGCAGGTATTGACGGCATATCTAGTATTATCACGCATGTATTAACGGCATATCTAGTATTATCACGCATGTATTAACGGCATATCTAGTATTATCACGCAGGTATTAACGGCATATATAGTATTATCACGCAGGTATTGACGGCATATCTAGTATTATCACGCAGGTATTGACGGCATATCTAGTATTATCACGCAGGTATTGACGGCATATCTAGTATTATCACGCAGGTATTGACGGCATATCTAGTATTATCACGCAGGTATTGACGGCATATCTAGTATTATCACGCAGGTATTGACGGCATATCTAGTATTATCACGCAGGTATTGACGGCATACAGATGTACTGAATTGTGTTTTTGGGAGATATTCTGTGTTATCGCTGCCATAGAATCCTATGGAAAAGCTGCAATAATCTGCGTAAAAATATGATATTCTACATTATCAGCGAGTGCAAAGATCCTTGATACATCTATTTGTATTATTATCACACAGGTATAGATGCCATATACAGTATAATCCTATTACACTGGTATTGATGGCATATGTAATCCTATTACACAGGTATTGATGGCATATGTAATCCTATTACACAGGTATAGATGCCATATACAGTATAATCCTATTACACAGGTATTGATGGCATATGTAATCCTATTACACAGGTATAGATGCCATATACAGTATAATCCTATTACACAGGTATTGATGGCATATGTAATCCTATTACACAGGTATTGATGGCATATGTAATCCTATTACACAGGTATTGATGGCATATGTAATCCTATTACACAGGTATTGATGGCATATGTAATCCTATTGCACAGCTATTGATGGCATATGTAATCCTATTACACAGGTATTGATGGCATATGTAATCCTATTACACAGGTATTGATGGCATATGTAATCCTATTACACAGGTATTGATGGCATATATAATCCTAATACACAGGTATTGATGGCATATGTAATCCTATTACACAGGTATTGATGGGCATTTCATGGCGGCCTAGGACATTTGGCCGCCGGCGTTTAGCCGCTTCTCACTTCTCCGCAGGGACATTTCGCTGCCAAGGTGAGCCCCTAACCTTACCCTAACTCCCCCTAATCTTAACCCCTAATACTAATGCTACCCCCCTTACCCTTAAACCCCTAACCTTAACCCCTTACCATAAAACCCCTAATACTAACGCTTCCCCGTATCCTAAAAACCTTAACCCCTTACCCCAAAACCCCTTCACCTAATTCCCCACCCAAAAAATCTAACCCTTTACCCCAAAACCCCTTCCCCTAATTCCCTACCCAAAAAATCTATCCCCTTACCCCAAAACCCCTTACCCTAATTCCCTACCCTACAAATCTAACCCCTCACCCTAAAACCCCTATCCTGAACCCCCTACCCTAACCGCTAAAACCCCTTACCAAAATGTTTTACCAGGAACTCGTTTTCAGGCGTGTCCTGGGCACAGAGTTCTGATGACAGATACATGGTTACATTAAGTGAGCCGGGCTATACATTATATATAAGGCTGGGGCCATAGAGGGGGGGAGCAGTGCTGAGGCGCGCTGTCAGGAGGCTGGGGGAGGTGGTGGGAGGCGGGGCAGTGACGTCTCTGGGCCAATCGCCCACGACGCAATGACGTCAACGTCACGACGCCGTGACGTTGACGCTGCTTCGCGCTGATTGGATGTTTTCAGCCGACAGCGCGCCGAAAAACAGCTTTGGCTGTCGGCTGAAAAATCGAACTCCTCAGCACGCCTGCGGACGCTCGTGTGAGCCCCCTCTCAAGGCATCCTCATTGAGGAGCCGGGGCTCAGCGCAGAGCGTCTGCACGGCTCAGCGCGGCCTGTCCTTCTATGGACGCAGCCTAAGACATTGCATGCACAGTATGAGATACTATATGTTATAGGCGCATGTAACAGTTATTGGCGGAACGGCCGGCGTCTGAGTGACCAGCAGCGGAGCAGCAAAGAGCCCCTTGGCAGCCAAACACCAGCGCTGACGTGGCCGCGGCAAGACGTCCAATTTCATCCCATGGTGCCTCATGCCTGTGGGTAGTGGCCCTGCCTGCGGGGAGCGGCTCCGTGTGACATGGATCTGTTCAGTGTAAGCGCACACAGAGAGAATTCTGTTTCCAGGGCTGTCAGTCAATAAACCCACAAAACCGAGCTAAATGGGGTGTTACAATGTTACACAGCGAGGTTCTGTATTCCGGCTCGCAGTGCAGCGTGATTCATACCACAGAATATATCCGGATCTGGAAGACAGAAGGAACAAATACTTGAATAAGGATCCAATTAATTTTACCCAAACTGAAAAAGTGTGTGAGGGGGCGGGGGGGGGGGGGGGGGGGGGAACGTGACCTCAGTTTTGGTAACCCCTTCTCTGCCAGAGCGGCCAGCAATGGTTCGCTCTGCGGACTATTATATTGCTCTGCAATTCGTTGCTTACCTGTCCTGCCGCAAACGGGTTAAGAAAAGCGGCTTTAAGGAGCAATTTTGGGGTAAATCTAAAAAAAAAAGCCATCCACACATCTCACACATCTCACACATCTCACACAACTCACACATCTCACACATCTCACACAACTCACACATCTCACACAACTCACACATCTCACACATCTCACACATCTCACACTGTTCCAGGCTGCAAACTATCGCACATTAATATTCTGATGATTTCTGTGGGAGTACCAATGTGTATCCAGATGTTGCTTCTTTATGTGGGCAATATAAAAGAACTGTTTCTCTACACCAGGGGCGCGCAAACTTTTCAGTTCACGCCCCCCTGTCTGCACATCCCCCCCCCTGCATGCGCCCCCCCCCCCTCTCCTTACCTGCTCTTTGGCTTTGCTGTGTTATATGACGTCACAACGTCATGTGACGTCAGCAACACATTGGCATTTGACCCCACAGCGTCATTTGATGCTGCGTTGTCATGGCGACGTGTCGCCGAAGGGCCGGCTGAGAGCCGGTAAGAGAAGTTACAGAGACCTCACGCCTCCCTCAGCATTTAATTTAAATGCCTTGAGGAAGAGCGCGGGGCCTCTGCAACCACCGCGTCCCCCCTAGAAAATCCCGCGCCCCCCAGTTTGCACACTCCTACTCTACAAGAATAGTAAGAATAGCAACAAAAAAACTCTTACATAATTATTATGAAAACATAATTAACGTTTCAGTCCCGGAGCTTCTTCAATAACTCAAGGAAAAAAGTGAAGCATAGAATGGATCCTGATGAAGGTCCATGCCACGGACTATTTTTGTCTCTGGGTGTGCTTTGGTAATATTTTCCATATTACTGTACACCTGTTTGTATACCCTTTCTTAGCACCCCTTTCTGTTTTCTCTACCTTGAAATCATGTGCTAGATTATTTTTGCTTTTACTTTGCAGACATCTCTCTCTATCCCGACTCCAGTGTAACATGCACATATCAAAGAGTAATGCCCAGGCAAAGGACAACATGACGGCCTGACGTGTGTGTGGGGGGGGGGGGGGGAGGGGGGAGCTTAATGTTACACGTTGGGGCGAGGGGGGGAGAGTAAGGAGGAGGTCTAGGTTATAGTAGTGCTGGGGTCAGAATTTGCAAACCTCTTCAAATCCGGATCTGTTAGCAGCCTCATCCTCCCTTCCTGTTCAAAAATGCGATTGTTGGGATCTGGGATTGTTCTGTTTTAACGGTTTTCCTTATTGTTGCAGCTTGGCGAGAAGGCGTTAGAGGGGACGGGACCCTGGCGGAAGTTGGTTCCTGTGGGGGATGTCCAGTAGTCTTTTGGGGGAATGCGGGTTCATACTTGGCTTGGGCGGTCGGTATGGCAGTGACCTTCCAGTGTGGTGTTGTTTGGGCCAAGTGGTTTGGGCGGCTACTTGACAAGTGGAGTTACAAGTCAGGGGTATCACTTATGGCTTATGGATGGTTAACGGGTCAACCGGTGGTGGATTTCCCGATAGGCCAGGGCCTAGGGCGGCAAAATTTTGGGGCGGCAAAAATGTTCGTCCCCACACACAGATGCCGCGCTCTCTGGCCTATCGATCCTGATGGGAAGGCACTTGGCTTCGGCGGCCGCCTCCTTGCTGCCACCCTCCTCCTTCGTAATCGCAGCGTCAAATGATGCCGCGGACGTCACCAACGTGACGTCACATGGCGTCTCATTGCCATGGCAACGTGACGGTGGGCCGTCACATGACGTTGTGCAGCCCGTGTGACGTCACATTGGTGCTGCGGAAGGAGGGCGGCATCAAGGAGGCGGCTGCCACGTGTAAGTGCCAAGAGGCGGCGGATCTTCAAATTCGCCACTGGGGTCAACTTAGCAGGGTAACCTAGTTTGCTTCTATTCTGTATATGTGTAATAAAGCTGCAACCTGTTTCTCCCAACCACGTGTACTTGAGATGGTTGTGTGGGGGGGAGGGGGGGGGAAACCATACACCCTCCCCCTCCCAAGGGTCGAGGTTTAAGCAAGTCACGAAGTCTCTCTATGCTTTGCAAAGCAATTCTCCCTTTTCCTCTTTATTTTACTGCACACCAGAAATACAAGTTTTAAACAGCCTGTAATTTCCTGCAGCAGAAGTAATGGGTTTCCCAGCCTGCGATGTGAAAGACAGCGACGCCCTTTCACAGACGTAGCCCTAAAATGTATTTTTTAAACCGTTACGGGCTGCACAACGTGACAGATAAAAGAAAATAATTAACATTTTTCGAATCTCTTCGCAAGAGCCCTCTTTGGATTTGTGATTTAATTAGAGAGGTTGCAGTCCGCGGGGATTCCTTCCTAAACCTTCTGCTCTTCCAGATGCTGCTCCAACGTGAAGAAACAGATGTGCCAACCTGTCCCAGTTCACCTGACAAATTCGCAAAATACTGGAGCGAAGGCTGTTTGTTGATCCATAGATTTAAAAAAAAATGAGCACTTCACAATTTATTTATGCCAAAATTGGAGAAATTCCCAATATTCATCAAGATTCGCCTGTATATTCTCCAAACGATTTTGCTAAGGTTTTGCCAGAGTTAGTGTCCAGGTGTTCTTCAAACGTTCTGTAAGAATGTGGCACAAATACATATACCTTAGGGATGGTTTCGGGCTGCGGGGCCTGCCTCTCCCACGCTGCTGCGGGCCTCCCTCACTCTCCCGTGCCGGGCTTCTCTCTCATCCAGTGGCTGCAGAGGGCCCGGCCGGCTGGCGCTGGAAATTGGGCCGCTGGTTGACACCGGGCCCCCGGCTCTCCCAGGCTGCTGCAGGACTCCCTCACTCTCCCACGCCAGGCCTCTGTCTCACGCCAGTGCACGCTGGCACCTGGGCCCATCTTCCAGCACACACCGGCCTATGAGAGAGGCCTGGCGCGGAAGAGTGAGGAAGTCCCGTAGGAGCGTGGGAGAGCCGGGGTCCCTGGCAGCAACCAGAGGCCTGGCAGCCGGAAGCAGGAGTTGGGCTCGACCTCTGGCCGGGCCCAAATTCCAGTGCCAGCTGGGCCCCCCACCCGTGTCAGACTTCCGGGTGAGCCTTCGGATGCCGTCAATGCGACTCCGTCGGGTCTCGTGCGTTCCGGTGGTGTAGAGTGACTGCGGGTGCGTGTGTCCATGTGGGGACACTAAACACTGTGACTATGATAGAGTCCTCAATAAAAACTGGAACAACGCTGAATGGCGCACCTCCTACGCGTTTCGTAAAATACTTCGTCAGGGAATCATTGAGTGAGAAAGTATTTTACAAAACGCGTAGGAGGTGCGCCATTCAGCGTTGTTCCAGTTTTTATTGTGGATCTCGGCAGACCAGTGCCGATGCGGTCACATCTGAGGATCGAACTAGATGTTCAGGACTGGATTGAGAGACCATAGCCAATAGCTTGGGAGATAAGGACATCATCCCCTAAAGTGGCCCAGAATTGGCCGGAGTGGTGCAGAATAGCGGGCGACGTGGTAACATGTCCCTAACATGTTATGCTTTTACCTATCTATCTTGATGTACGTGCGATACTTACCTGCTGAAACATTTTCACAATATATTTAAATAATACACGATGAGGTTTTTGCGCTGTTTCTTTTGTTTATATACAGTATATATATATATACATATACATGTTTATATACAGTATATATATATATACATATACATACATACAAGATATGCACTGCTGACTACTGTCCCGCTCCTCTTCTTACACTGGGAACAAGTGATTGGAGAGGGCTAGTATTTTGTCACAGGGATTAAGCAGCTGAGAGAGCAGGGATAAGATACAATACACACCAGCACTTAGATTATAAGCTCTTCAGGGCAGGGACTCCTTTTCCTAATGCATGTTATCTATGAAGCGCTTATTCCCGTTATGTCGCGCATATTACTGCTGTGAAGTGCTATGTACATGGGTGGCGCTATGTAAATAAAGATATACATACAGAGCAGCAACATCCCCACTCGCCTGCACCGGGGAGAGAGAGCGGGCTGCAGGGGCGGCAAATGGTTCAGGGCTGCCGGTGAAACTCCGAAGGGCCACATGCAACCCCCACGCCATCTGTTTCCCACCTATGAACTTAAAGCAGCAACATATCTTATGTTTTTTATATAGATCAGTTCTGTAGTATTAGATAATACTTACTGGATTTTTTTTTACTCAACTCTGAATGCCCATTTTAATGAGTTTTTAAACATCCTTAGGTTTCTATAGCAGGTTTAGCCCACCTCCCAGGCAGTGCAAGATCTTTGCAACACTTTCCTGTTTGTGATCATTTGTTGCCTATGTTCCCAGCAGTTTGAGCTGTAAACTGTAACAATAGATAATGTTACCTTAGTAATGTCCAGATACATTGCAGCTGCTGGGTTACACTGACTGAATAATTAATTGATTGATTGATTGATTGGAAATGAAAGGCGGCCATTATGTTGGGCGCACAATCAGTATTTTTACAGATTTATAACAGGGGTACCAAACGATTGCCAGCGTGGGTAAGAATGTACAAACAGAATGCTAATATCTACAGCGCCCAGAGGGAGGCAGTGAGCCAGGAAGTCCCCAGTGTACCTGCACTCAAACTCACACATACTGTAGGGAATATACTGTATCTGCACAGCCGCAGGGAAAAGAATGGGCGAGAGCAATTATAATGAATGCTCCTATTGCCAGAGGAACCACAGACGGACTCAATGCGTAATTGGTTAAATTAAAAACAGTTTATTGGTACATAATAAGTAAAATACATGGGGTAAAAAGAAAAACCCACAGACAGCGACTGTTGAGCAGTGCACAGTATAGCCGTAGTAAGTACAGTGGCTACTGCTGTGTGTAGTGAAAAGTTCTGTGAACAGAAGAACCCAATTGACTTATATGCAGCAATGCACTTCAGCAATGTACAGTACAGTACAGTGCAGACCGACACTAGATCAGTGTTTGTATAGGATTCCCTGGTTTCCCCGGGCATCCCTAAAGAGTTCCCTGTAATTTTCAGGTCATTTAAAAATGGTACCAAATACAGAAGAATGTATAATACATCTGATCACAGAGTTGCTATTACACGGGGTTGGGGGATCCTCAGAATTTTACAAAGAGTTCATTAACCAAAACAAGGTTGGAAACCCCTGCACTAGATAATTACAAGGAAGGATTTACTCTCATGTAAGATAGATACTAATAGATAGTAGCAGTTTCATTTAGACCAGCGGTGCTCAAACTCCCTGCACCCCCCCCCCCCCTACCTGCTCTGCTCCTCTGTCGCGCCCCCCCCCCTCCCTCTAATCTTGCGTCACGTGACCCGCGGTGTCATTTGAAGTCACGTCTCCATGGCAACGGGCACCATTTGACACCGCGTTGTCATAGAGACGCGTGACTGGAGCCAGGTAAGTATGTTTGCAGAGGCCGCTCGCTCTCAGCGCGGGACCTCTGCAAACGCCGCGACCCCCCAGAAAAGTCTTGCGCCCCCAGTCATGGAACAGAAATACCCATGTCTGCGTTCTCTGTTTCAGCCCCCCTTCCCTTGGCAGTTCTGCCTGCTAGCTGTATTTGGAGGTTACTTCCCTTTCAGTTCACTCCCAGTGCAGATGGAATGGATACATTATGAAGCCCTTTTTCCTTCCAGTCTATCACACCCCTGGTTGCTCTGGCGACATCTCCAGTCCTCCAGTTAATGGGCTTTCCCATTTCCCCCCCCCCCCTGTCCTTGCTGACAGTTAGTGCATTCTTACTTCACCTTTAGTGTGACCCTTGCCCCTCACTTACTTTTCCACCTTCACCACCGGCTGAGTGAGTACCCTGCTGTAACTTCTCTAGTGGCAGGATTACCCTTTTCACCTGTCCTTAATTACAAAGCACCCACAGAGAGACATTATCCACACACCAACATCTCTTCACAAGTGCCTGTCTTTTATGCTGCTTTCCCCAAATAAAGTAAAGAAAAGATACAGAACTTGTTGTGCTTTGAAAAGAGGGCCGAGTTGAAACTATCTGGGCTAATCATTTAACACATGACCCTGGCCTCCAGAAAAGTGAAAAGGATACCGTGTGCCTTACAGACACTTACAGGAGCTGCTACTCCAGACTTTATGATAACACAGAGCAGCCTTACAAACAGCAGCAGCTTTACACTGCCAGACAGGGCAGCAAGCTTTATACAGCAAACTGCACACAGCCTGCAGCCTTACAAATAAGCAAGCAGATTCTCACTGGTCACAGCCAGCAAACAACCCTGCACACAAGGCAGCAGCTTTGCAGACAGACAGTGCTTCTTACACAAAACCGGATTGCCTTTCTCTCTCTGAGTTCACCCTCTGCACAGCTCCATAGTGAGGGATTACCATCTCACCTTACCCTGCGCACGTCCCCACGGCTAGCGCCACCAAGGGCCATGCCACCGGACACCCGCCAGGACACGGGTCAGAGCCACCGGACACCTGTGAATACAGCTACGCTGAACGCTGCAGGACACCGCTCGGCATCATCTGAGACAGTCGCCCATCGCTGACACAAGTAAAAGACCGCACACCACACGCACTGGCTAAAGGCCTACACACACCTACAGCATGGCAGAACTCAGAGCCTCACCAGACATCACGCAGGAGAGCGATCACTCAGACACAGAGACCGCTGCGCAACTGCAACAGGCGCAGGCAGGCGCAAGGCCTAAACGGACAGTCACACTGACACAAAAGGCCCGCGAAAAATATGAGACTGACATTGAAGCGCACTGCGCTAAATTAGAGTTGGCCTGGAACACTACCACACTTGGATACGCAATGTCGCCGGCGCTGGCAATTATGTACAACAGCTCGAGCAGGCAATAATATCAATAACAAATATATCAAAAAGTGGCGCTCAAAAATTATATAAACAAATGTGATAAATTGTGATACTTAATACAAACATGAATGGATGCTGCTTAACCCAGTGTGGGGTCGTTCTCTCGATCCCGTGGACAGTGCAGGGGTGAAGATCATCGGGAAGCGCAAAATCATGTAAAACAGAAGAAAATTCCCTGATGGTGCAGTATTGTGATTGATATAAAAATAAATATCAAGGTGCAGTGTGCTAAATACTCACAAGTGTAGAGTGAGCAATGTTCCCATAAAGGTTTCTTTTTGAGTGGCAGCCTGTTGGACCGTCAGACAGGTAAGTGGAATAGTAAGTGCTGGAGACCTTAAATGAATAACATAAACACGGACATAGTGCAGACTGTACAAAAATCTCTTTAAAAGTAAGTGTATGTGCAATGCACTCACATGGTATAAAAAGGTAATAAGCGTTTAGATCACACAGGTCGGATCTCAGCAAAGTATAAGCTGCTCTCTTAGTCCCCCCTCTGCCTCGGCGGGCGTGCGTGTCACCGGTGCGTCTCACTCAAACCAGAAACCGGAAGTGACGTCATCTGCTCTGGGGGACTCCGATCCTGTGGGAGTTTTCTCTCGACAGCCTCACTCTACGCGTTTCTCCGTATTGCGGTTTCTTCAGGAGTGTATGGCTGACAGGTTCTAAGAGGATTATATACGCTACGCTCGAATCCCATTGGTTTACAATTAAATATGGTAATCGTGATGCGTAATTAAAAAAGAGACTACAGATGTGGACAGACAATAGTTATAAGACTCATGTCAGACATACATGAGTCTTCCAAAAACTGATTTTAATAAAATAATCTTTAAAATTAAGTGATATACATAAAATAGTTAAAATAATTAAAATGAATTAAATTAACCGTTACAACAAGATTAACCCCTACATAAACTTGGCTAATCACATATCATAAAAGACACAGTAATGCAGTTTATCTAGTGGAGAAAAAGAGAGGCATGTTAGAATCATTCACAAGAAAGGTTTTATATCGAACTCAAGGTTTAAACCCTGGGGGGAAAAGGTTTTAAGCTCGAACATCCAGAATGATTCCCTCTTAATTAAATTCAAGTCTCTATTGCCCCCCCTCCAATGGGGCAAAACCTGTTCTATGGCTTTGAATGAGAAGCTAGCAGGATTGGAGCTGTGTGTCAATAAAAAGTGATTTGAAACACTATGGGTTGTGAGTTTGCGTTTAATATTACCCAGATGTTCTAATATACGCGTTCTGAGCGGGCGTATGGTCTTACCAACGTATTGTAAGCCACACTCACATTCCGCAAGGTAAATGACATAACTGGATCTACAGTTCAGGTGCTGTTTAATGTTATAAGATTTTTGTGTTACATTACATTTAAAACTGTGTACTTCTTTGGAACTATGCTGGCAGGCAGTGCACAATTTACATTCATAGTATCCTTTGGGGGGATCTAGCCACGTGTGCTTTTTGGCTTTAGTATTTCTTAGGGCACTCGGGGACAGGAAATTTTTAATATTTGGTGCTCTCCTATAAATCATTTTTACTTTGTCCGCCAAATGTTCCCCCAAAATGGGATCATTTCTAAGTATCGGCCAATGGTTGTTAAGGATTTTATTAATCTTACTGGCATCCTTATTGTATTGGGTAATAAAAGGCACTTGTATAGTGTCATTCTCTACAAGTTTTTTTGGGGCAGGTATGAGCATGGATTCCCTCGGGGTATTTGTAGTTCTAGCTAGTGCTCGATCGACTACATCCCTCTTATAATGTCTCTCTCTAAACCTTTTAGATAGAACTGTGGATTGCTCCTCAAATATATGATTGTCTGTGCAGTTACGCTTAAGTCTGCGATACTGCCCGTATGGGATATTTTCAATCCACTTATTGAGGTGGCAGCTTGATTGTAAAATATAATTATTTGCGTCCACCTCTTTGAAATAATTTTTTGTCTTAATAAGACCATTTTCCAAATAAATACAAAGGTCTAGGAAGTTGACAGAGGTACTACTAATTGTGGATGTAAATCTCAGATTGTACGTATTGTCATCCAAATAGAAGAGGAACACATCCAAATCTTTTACAGTGCCCTTCCATACAAAGATGATATCATCTATGTATCTCCGCCATGTGACCAAATTTGCGTCCAGCCCCGGCCAAGACCATATGAATTGGTCCTCCCACATGGCCATCAATAGATTGGCATAGCTGGGCGCAAATTTGGTCCCCATGGCGGTCCCACAGAGTTGCAAATAAAAAAAATGCACTGAAGACTACTTAAGGAGCCTCTTCAGTGTAAACACCAGCACACCATCTCTACACGGAGGGAGTGACTCCACAGACACCGAAGACTTGCTAGCTCCACGAAGAGAAGATGCTGTTCCTTCAGTGGTACATGCTGCCTGGGATAGCCACAGCTGCAACAGTGATCCGCACGCCAGAGCGCACACGGATGCACCACAACAGGCTCGCAATCCAGGTACACCCGCACGGGAGAACACAGCCCCTCAGACTGAGCAGCAGCCATCACGCGTCCACGCCAAGGAAGAGGCGACCGCACGGACCCTCCCAGCAACTACCTCAGAACGCGACCAACACGCCGATGCCTCAGGCCTGACAGACATAGCCAAGTACATGATCCGGCGTGACCTGGTGCAAACAGGACTCATCAGCTTTGACGACCGCCCTGAGAACTATCGGATGTGGAAGTTCACGTTAAAAAGACGCAATCAACAGCTTGGACTTCTCAGCAAGGGAAGAGCTCAACCTGCTATTCAAGTTCCTGGGGAACGAATCCAGGGAGAACGCGAAGAGACTTCGGGCGGCAAACGCAAACCAACCCAAAGTAGGTCTTGACCTAGTGTGGGAAAGGCTAGAAGAGTGCTATGGTAGCTCCGAAGCAGTCGAGGATTCGCTCTTCAAAAGAGTCGACAGCTTCCCCAAGATCACAACTAAAGATTACTTGAAGTTACGAGAGCTCGGGAACCGGCTGCAAGAACTGGAGTTCGCAAGGAAAGACCATTCCTTAATAGGTCTCAACGTCTTGGACTCAGCTCATGGAGTGAGACCCATCTTGGAGAAGCTACCCTACAACCTCCAAGAAAGATGGATTTCGCAAGGCTCCAAATACAAAAGGGAGAAGCAAGTCGCCTTCCCCCCATTCTCATTCTTCTTGAGCGTCATCCGCGAAGAGGCAAGGACAAGGAACGATCCCAGTTTCAACTTAGGTGCACAAACCACACACAGTGCAAGCAGCCTGAGGAATGAGAGACCAGTGGCGAGATACGGTAACACTCAAACACCCATCTCGGTCCACAGGACGGACGTGCCTCCCACGACCCAAACTACTCCCGATCAGTCGGTCGCCGTAGACGAGGAACCGAGGGACCCAAACAGGGAATGTCCCATACACAAGAAGCCACACCCTCTTAACAAGTGCTTTGGGTTCAGGATGAAATCCCTAGAGGAACGCAAGAGGTTACTTGGAGAATTCAGAGTTTGCTTCAGGTGCTGCGGTTCCACGACTCACCTAGCCAGAGACTGTAAAGAAGAAATCAAATGTACAGTGTGCGAAAGTGACAAGCATTGTTACATCCAGAGGCGCTGACACTCCACCAACTAAACAACCCATCCTCCGTAGCGGAGCATGGCGGGGAGGAAGAAGAGGAGCCAACATCCGTCACATCTCCGCGCACCGAGGTTTGCGGAAAGGAAAGCGACAAAATGTCCTGCTCCAAAATATGCCTTGTCGCAGTGCACCCCCAGGGACAACCTGAGAAGGCTATTCGGATGTATGCAATCCTCGACGACCAAAGCAACCGATCATTGGCGAAGACTGAGTTCTTCAACTTGTTCAATTTACAAGACAATGCCGCACCCTACACCCTCAGAACCTGTGCAGGGTCAACTGAGTCAACAGGGAGAAGAGCAAGCGGTAACGTCATATGTTCAGTGGATAACAGAGTGAAGATAGCTCTTCCCACACTCATCGAGTGCAACCACATGGCCAAAAACAGGGACGAGATTCCCACACCAGACGTGGCACGCCATTACCCGCACCTCAGAGTAATAGCCAACTACATCCTGCCGGTAGAACAAGGCGCCAAGATCTTGCTGCTGCTCGGTAGGGACATCATGAGGGTACATAAAGTCCATAAACAGCATAACGGACCCCACAACGCACCATACGCCCAAAGACTTGACCTAGGATGGGTGATAGTGGGCAGCGCGTGCACTGACAAAGGGCACGGACAAGATTATGTTGACGGCCGCAGAACTGTGATAACAGAATGTGGACACACATCCCTCTCTGAACCGTGTCTTGGCCATCTCCAAGTGACAGGAGGGCCAAGTGAAGAGAAGAGACAAGGTCATACCCCTGAGATCAATAAAAACACCCTCACATCAGGGGGATGTGACAATGGCCTAGGATGCTTAGTGGTTCAGACAACCAAGGATGATGAGTCGACTCCACTGAAGGAAGAAAGTAACCTCCCAAAGGTGACCGACAAAGGGATCGTCCAAAAGACAATAAACAATCGGACGATCCTCTCGCGAGCAATGGCACAGCTAAGATGTACAGTTGTTCCTCTCCACAGAGTATCAAGCGACAAAGCAGCCAGCTGTCGCGGCTGGCATAAACGCAAAAGATTGCGCCCTACAGGTGAAGCCACAGTTTCAAAAAGACTGTCCTCTCACACGTCTAAAAAGAGACAATCACAGAGACATCTCATAAAGGGATTTACTAGGTGTGACAAACGCCCCTCTTTTGTAGTGCTGACGTCTGTCTGGGTTCTTCCCGACACAGTCTTCTAGGGTTAATTATACAACAAACAGGATCATGCAAAGTATTATGCTGCTTAACTCAGGCTTCTGCCTGCTTTATTTTCATCCAAGTAAGGTACTGCAGCTTTAACATGTGAAGGTTAGAGGTACTCAGATACTTTCATTCAGCAGTTCACATATTTCAGTGTTACAATATTTCCCACACTGTTATTTCAAGAAATAAAACCAAAATCATATAAGCAAAAACCTATCCCTTTCAGGGATCTAACTACACATCAGAATCAGTCTCTCTAACAGCTGCTGGCCAACTAAACTGGTTCCCCAGCTTAAAACAATGCTCTCTCATTTAGGGTCACAAGATACAGCACAGTCTTTTAGCAACAGCAGTAATCATTTGTTTTGTCTTATCTGTTTGTGGTGTCCAGGCAAATCCTCTGGTACTGTGATACGTGGAGGGGCCGTCAACCCCGACACTGGAAACAGGGGAGCCGCGATACCCCCAGCCTCCAGGCTCTAAGGAGAGAGAGTGAAATGCAAAACCTCTCTGCTCTAAGTACCTGTGCATGTGATTAGAAGAGCAGGTGAGGGAGAACTAGAGCCATTGTAATCTGTGGTCTGGATTTTCCATCCAGCTGCCTGAGTTAATGGGAAACTGTGGAACGGATCATTTTTAACTATTCCTGCACTTTCTGACCTAAAATGGGGCAGAAAGCTGCCTAACATCTTTGGACTATGTCACATATCCCCCTCCCCAGCTCACACCTACTGGGGTGAGCGGCCATGGACCTCACTGAGGTGAGCGTCCTACCTGAAATACTTGAGCTAACTCTTCAGAACAACATTAAGTATTCACATGACACGAATATGAACTTCATTATATAATTTACCAACCGAAAGGGCCATCAACCCTGTATATTAATTTGTAGTTTAGCTACATTTTCAACACAGAGAACCAATACAGTATAACATTGTAACATTGACAAAATGCTTATTCTAGAGGTCTAATATACCTTAACTACAATAGCTTATTTGCTTAGTTAAGTGTCCGTGACATAGTCCACACGTGTAATAACAAAAAAAAATATCGGTCAATTCCCCAAACACTTTTTTTTTTTTTTTTTTCTTTGACTTCCAGTCCATTACGTTTCCTGACTTTATTTCATAGGCTGCTGCAACCTGCAAATGACTGGACTGTTTCTTTAGCCTCTGACAGAACTCTGGGGCCGGATAGTCTTTGTCTTTATATTGTGGCCCAGAGTGGCGAGATCCGGAAAAATTCAAGGCCAGCGTTGACCTTCGTCGCTTTTGCTTTGCAACCTTTGAACCTTTATGGTACTTCTTACTGCCATGTATTTTCTCAAGACCATCACTCTCAGAGATTTGGGATTTCCCCTCTGGGGCAATTATATGGTACTTAGAAGATGAAGCACTGATTACCTTGATGGGGCGCTCACTAACTCCGGCTGTACCCTGAGGCATTTTACCTTTGCAGCTGGCAGGCATGTAGTGTTGGGCCTCTCTTTCCTGAGGCCTACATTTATTAAGGCGGAAATACCGCTGTATAACCAGTGACGCATTTCTCAGGGTTTGATAGCGAATCCTGTTCTGTGTCATCCTAGTCAGAGACTGGATCTTTATAGTTGCTCCTTTCATAATGAGGAACCTGTTTCGTACCATGCGGGCACGGTAGAATGATTGAAGTACACAGGCTGCTTTATTCCGGCGATTAAACTGACGAATTTTCATCTCTCTGTAGGCAGCCTGTAGGATGATAGTTGCGGCGCGTTTACGCCGATAATTTTCTCTTTCCCTTCTTCCTTGGTTAAGAGCTTTGCAGTGCTTCTGAATTATTCTAATGCTTTTCTCCTTTTTCAAAACGTTAAGTTCCTCCACGAGAGAATTCTGTTTTGTGCATACATGTCGCAATTCTGTTCTCAGAGCGTCCATTTCTTCCTGGTGCTGGCTCTGAGTGTGCATCAATGCATTCTGTAGTGCTTCCTGCACTTCTAACTTTTCCTGAGTCAACTGTTTCTTTACTTTTTCTGCTTGGTCAGTCAAATCTGAATTTTCGAATTTCAGAGTCTCATTTTCTTGCTTTACAGTCTCTAACTCACTCAGGGCAATCTCATGGGTTTGCTTCAACATTCCCAGCTCTGTGTTCAGACCGTGGCCCTCCAGGCGTGAGTTTTGCACCTCTGTGCTGAGTGCGTGAATCTCTTGTAGAGCTTTCCCGTATTTCTGTTTTAGGATAGTAATTACGGTGTTGGCCTTTTCCAGACTAGTCGTCACCTCTTCCAGCTCACTCCGTAAGAGAGACTCTGTTTTCTTCAAAGCCTCGTGCTCTTGTAAAGCTGGGAGTATACACCTCTGTAACTCTGCATTCGCTTCTTGCACCTTCTTATAACATTCTCGCTCCTTCCCCAAATCCTGCCACAGGACTTCATAATCTTGGCGGGCAGCTTGGAGTGCAGAAACCAAAGCCTCTTTATCCTGGTTCAAGGATTCAGCTTCCCTCTGCTCCTCCTTTTCCTTTGCCACTGTTCCCGTGACAATTCTGCCGGTCCCTCCGGTCTGCAGCACATCTCGGCGCCTTTCTGACGCATGTCCTGACAGCGCAGGTTCAAGTGGCTCGGTCACTTCCCCTGTTACTTGAGGAACAGTTTTCTTTTTCTTCTTCTTTCTTTTTGCTTTATTAGCTCCAGAGATATCAGTGGTACTGGGCACACACTCACTGGTATCAGCTTCCACATCTTGCTTGCACTCACAGGGCGTTGCTTGCTTTTGCAGCTGTTTGTCTTTGAAAATTTTGGGGCACACATCTTCCATGTGACCCACTTCACGACAGGTCCAGCACACCAAATTCACCTGTAGGTATGGCTCTCCTCCAGGGGCCACACACGAATCGTCATCATCATCATCATCATCATCATCATCGTATGGCCTGAAGGGACACTGTTTTGCATGATTATGTACATTACAAAACAAACATTTCAAGTCGGCCATTTTAGAAACCCGGTAGGGACAATTGCTAGCTGCAATTTCACTCACTTCAGCAACTTACATACAGCACTTGCTAGCTGCAAATTCACTCACTTCAGCAAAAGGCATTAGCTTTACAAACAGCACTTGCTAGATGCAAATTTTTTTTTTTTTCTTCAGCAAAACATTTTGGTTTTCGGTTTGGGTTCAGGGTGCTATTGCATCCACACTTCGCACATTCTCTGTGTATGCTAGAAGCACAACTGATATACACAGTGGAACAGACTTCACTCATAGCATCTGTATTTTACTTCAGCTGGGCGGCCATTTTAAACCCCCGCATTTATTTGCAAACCCACAGACTTTAGTGTCTGCCTGCATTCTCCACCATATGTGACAAACGCCCCTCTTTTGTAGTGCTGACGTCTGTCTGGGTTCTTCCCGACACAGTCTTCTAGGGTTAATTATACAACAAACAGGATC
Organism: Ascaphus truei; assembly: GCF_040206685.1. Taxonomy (NCBI): domain Eukaryota; kingdom Metazoa; phylum Chordata; class Amphibia; order Anura; family Ascaphidae; genus Ascaphus; species Ascaphus truei. Next base: position 23,161,510 of record NC_134489.1, read on the forward strand.
ATGCAAAGTATTATGCTGCTTAACTCAGGCTTCTGCCTGCTTTATTTTCATCCAAGTAAGGTACTGCAGCTTTAACATGTGAAGGTTAGAGGTACTCAAATACTTTCATTCAGCAGTTCACATATTTCAGTGTTACAATATTTCCCACACTGTTATTTCAAGAAATAAAACCAAAATCATATAAGCAAAAACCTATCCCTTTCAGGGATCTAACTACACATCAGAATCAGTCTCTCTAACAGCTGCTGGCCAACTAAACTGGTTCCCCAGCTTAAAACAATGCTCTCTCATTTAGGGTCACAAGATACAGCACAGTCTTTTAGCAACAGCAGTAATCATTTGTTTTGTCTTATCTGTTTGTGGTGTCCAGGCAAATCCTCTGGTACTGTGATACGTGGAGGGGCCGTCAACCCCGACACTGGAAACAGGGGAGCCGCGATACCCCCAGCCTCCAGGCTCTAAGGAGAGAGAGTGAAATGCAAAACCTCTCTGCTCTAAGTACCTGTGCATGTGATTAGAAGAGCAGGTGAGGGAGAACTAGAGCCATTGTAATCTGTGGTCTGGATTTTCCATCCAGCTGCCTGAGTTAATGGGAAACTGTGGAACGGATCATTTTTAACTATTCCTGCACTTTCTGACCTAAAATGGGGCAGAAAGCTGCCTAACATCTTTGGACTATGTCACATAGGGCAAAAGAGACTGTTCTTCGTTACGTCCAGGGAGAAAATAACCTCCTGATGGCAGTTAACAAAGAGACACAAAAGCATTTCACCAAACTACGTGGAGATATTCTCGTGCAAGAGGAATGCACCGATGACCTACGGTGCACAGCGTTCCAGACAACAAGGGACGACGACAAGCAAACACCATCGAGGGAAGATAGAGGATTCCCGAGGTTAACAATCAAGGAGCTCTCCAAAGATGGACCAGGCAGTAGGGTGACTCCACTACCATTCCATTCACCAAAAGGACGCCTCCCGAACAATAGAGAACCTGCCATCTCTAGGCTCACTTCGCTCCGCCGCAACCCACAAAGGGAGCCGGAGACCAAGAATCAAATTGTGGTCTTCACGCGGAAGAGATTCCTTAGCGGACACGCAGAGCCAGCGCCTTCACTGAAGGAAGGTAAAAAATGCCGACACCTCCCATAATCTGGTGTTCACCACCGTCAGAAACCCAGCCAGATCTGGGTAACGTTCAGCTCCAATGCTCAGCACCAGAAAGCCTCTCCAAACGGGGCACTACTCACTGGACCAGAACTGACAACCGGTCTTCCAGGGGCGTTGATCCGCTTCTGCAAGGAGTCAAAGGCCATCTCCTTCCGCCAAACGCCAGGTGATAGGGTGACAAAATACCACGACTGGAACATCCACGAGGTGATGCACTCTGTAGAGAAAACTACAGAGACAAAAAAACTGTTCTCTCACAAGGCTAAAAGACAACAGTGCCAGAGACTTTTACACAAAGACATTGTGGTGCAACCAGCTAACCTGGAGCTGTGCATCCACCCTGCGTCCTTTGCCAAAGAACCTTGGCCAAGGGACCTTGATACCAGTGATACCGGCCGGTGTCACATCGCTATGTGGACATGGACTCTTGCATTGTTAGAGAATGTGATGTTATCTTTGTTATGCATTGCACATATGTTCCACATATTCCAGTTATATAGTGGTATCTCCAGATACCAGATGGGGAGTGTCATGGAACAGAAATACCCATGTCTGCCTTCTCTGTTTCAGCCCCCCTTCCCTTGGCAGTTCTGCCTGCTAGCTGTATTTGGAGGTTACTTTCCTTACAGTTTTACTCCCAGTGCAGATGGAATGGATACATTATGTAGCCCTTTTTCCTTCCAGTCTGTCACACCCCTGGTTGCTCTGGCGACATCTCCAGTCCTCCAGTTAATGGGCTTTCCCATTTCCCCCCCCTGTCCTTGCTGACAGTTAGTGCATTCTCACTTCACCTTTAGTGTGACCCTTGCCCCTCACTTCCTTTTCCACCTTCACCACCGGCTGAGTGAGTACCCTGCTGTAACTGCTCTAGTGGCAGGATTACCCTTTTCACCTGTCCTTAATTACAAAGCACCCACAGAGAGACATTATCCAAACACCAACATCTCTTCACAAGTGCCTGTCTTTTATGCTGATTTCCCCAAATAAAGTAAAGAAAAGATACAGAACTTGTTGTGCTTTGAAAAGAGGGCCGAGTTGAAACTGTCTGGGCTAATCATCTTACACATGACCCTGGCCTCCAGAAAAAACTCCAGTTTGCGTACCGCTGATTTAGACATAGCCAGGAACAGAGCTGCACAGTGGGGCCGCAGATGTAGGTAACATTGTAGCATTATACATTGTCACATACTTTACATATAAAAAAAACTAAGGGAAAAAAAAGGGGTAATGTAGTATTGTTGCTTTATTGGACATGTGTGTTACTCGCGGCCGGAGGCCCCAGAAGTGCATTGCTCTGCACATTACAGATACCCATTGCTCTCATTACTGTCCCTAAACAGTGCTAAAGCCGCACCCCTCCCTGAAGGCTCTTTGAATCCAACTCATATAATGTTAGTATTTTGCCCCCTGAGCATATCCTGAACTTTAAATAAAAAATGTTTAAATTCGTGTTAAAAATGTAGCTTCTGGGTTCCATTTTAAACTCCCGCACACTTCATATTTGACATGCTTACATCTCCTGACGGGAGTATCCGATTTTAAAAATTAAAAACGACGTTGGAAAGGGAAACGAGGTATCTTATTAAAGTAAATAAACTAAATCAAATAAAAAAATTACCCAGTGGGGCTGGACCACGGAAAAGGTAAAGGGGTATGTGAGGTTTGCGAGCCCTTATATTGGCTGATCAGATTTCCAAAAGTAGAAACCGGAGACATATTTAAAAAATTATTTATAAAACACATGACATCGCCTAAAAATAAATATTATAATGGCCGTTGCCTATTACTGTAGCTTCCCCATGTATGCTGTGTTATTAATGTATTCCTAACAGCAAAAGGACGGTTTGGTTTATACTAACTGATTGTTTAATTAGAATTTACCAATACGATCAATCACATAAAAACATGCAGTGTTTGCTTTTATGGTTTTAAGAGTTTCAAATGCGTCCACAAAGGGAAAAGCTAAAAAAAAAAAGGGACATTTTTATGATTTTGAGAAAATTGTTCGGGACACCAGGACATTTAATGAAAATCCGGGACTGTCCCGGCAAAAAAACAGGGCGAATGGTCACCCTACCCATATATAACGTTGAGTTAGCTCCAAAATATGACTACAGTCCCCTGGGCTTTCCTGAGCCAATATCAGAGTTCAGTTGGGACCTGCCTGACCCCCAACCTAACTCCTCTCAGAATTTGGCACTGGGTTTCCCCAAAATGCGTCTCCAAACCAAGAACATTTCATCAGCTCTGAAGGAGCCTCTTGCATATCCGTTCAGCTGGTTTCAATGAGGCTACTGCCGGCTTCTGTATCACAGGGACCGGGCCTTCGACTTCAGGAAAATAAAGAGCGGATTTTATTTGTCTGGAAGCAGCTGGCAGATGATGAAAGAATGTTAAGAAAGAAAGGATCACGGGGAGGAGAAGGAGATGGGAAATGCAGAGCAAGAACAGGGGAAAAGGGGGAAAACAGGCGGGACTCACACCCACATAACACGCACTTTGTGTAACTCCTCACCTAAAACTGATACGTATAGAAAAAAATTAATTTATGATCAGGTGTCAGGCCAAAGGGTCACTTTTCAGATGGGCTGGAAGGCAGAGCAGGAACTTTAACTCACTGTCATGGAGCAGGAGCAGGATGAATTACGGCCAGTGAGTTTTTGCTACACAAAAGGAGGAGAGGGGAGGGGAGAAGAGAGCGGAGAGGAGAAGAGGGGAGAGGAGAAGAAGAAGGGAGAGGATGGGAAGAGGGGAGAGGAGAAGAGAGAAAATGGGAGAGAAGAGGGGAGAGGAGAAGACAGGAGAGTGGAGAAGACAGGGGAGAGGAGAAGAATGGAGGGGAGAGGAGAAGAATGGAGGGGAGAAGAGGGGAGAGGAGAAGAGAGAAGAGGGGAGAGGAGAAGAATGGAGAAAAGGGGAAGACAGGAGAGAGAAGAGAGGGAGAGGAGAATAATGGAGAGAAGAGGGAGAGGAGAAGAAGGGAGAGGAGAAGAATGGAGAGGAGAGAAGAGGGGAAGAGAGAAGAGAGTGGAGAGGAGAAGAATGGGGAGGAGAGAAGAGGGGAGAGGAGAAGAGAGGGGAGAGGAGAGGGGAGAGGAGAAGAGTGGAGAGGAGAAAATGGGAAGACAGGAGAAGAGAGGGGAGAGGACAAGAGTGAAGAGAGGAGAAAATGGGAGAGAGGAGAAGACTGGGGAGAGGAGAAGACTGGGGAGAGGAGAAGACTGGGGAGAGGAGAAGACATGGGAGAGGAGAAGAATGGAGGGGAGAGGAGAAGAATGGTGGGGAGAAGAGGGCAGAGGAGAAGAAGGGAGAAGAGAAGAACGGAGAGGAGAGAGAAGAGGGGAGAGGAGAAGAATGGAGAGGAGAAGAGAGGGGAGAGGAGAAGAATGGAGGGGAGAAGAGGGCAGATGAGAAGAAGGGAGAGGAGAAGAACGGAGAGGAGAGAGAAGATGGGGGAGGAGAAGAATGGAGAGGAGAAGAGAGGGGAGAGGAGAAGAATGGAGGGGAGAGAAGAATGGAGGGGAGACGAGGGCAGATGAGAAGAAGGGAGAGGGATGGAGAGGAGAAGAGAAGGGAGTGGAGAAGAATGGAGAGGAGAGAAGAGGGGAAGAGAGGAGAAGAGAGGGAGGAGGAGAAGAGTGGGGAGAGGTGAAGAGGGGAGAGAGGAGAAAATGGGAGAGAGGAGAAGAGGGGAGAGAGGAGAAGTGGGGAGAGGAGACGACAGGGTAGAGGAGAAGAATGGAGGGGAGATGAGAAGAATTGAGGGGAAGGGAGAGGAGAAGAGAAGGGAGAGGAGAAGAATGGAGAGGAGAGAAGAAGAATGGATAGGAGAGAAGAGGGGAGAGGAGAGAAGAGAGGAGAGAAGGGATAGGAGAAGAGAGGGGAAAGAGAAGAATGGAGAGGAGAGAGAAGAATGGAGAGGGGAGAGGAGAAGAGGGGAGAGGAAAAGAATGGAAAGGAGAAGAGGGAAGAGGGGAGAAGAGGGGAGAGGAGAAGGGGTGAGGAGAAGAGGGGAGAGGAGAAGACTGGGGGGAACCGAACGGTGCAGGGGAGAAGCAAAATAAAAAGGCACAAAAAGAAAGGAAACAAATATTTCCCGGGAACCTTGGAATTCTGAAATAATGTCTGTCCGAGGTCTGATCCACGATCAATTTCTTCTGTTATGATAGAGATTCTCTGCTACGAAGGGGGTCATTCTACACGTTCATCAGTCCCTATTGACTTTAAGGCCCTTAGCTAAGAAATGCAAGATTTGTCCACTTTCTCCCTGATAAAAGTTCTGTAGCCCAAATACACTTCAGTACATAACTCCAGAGTTTCTGAAGGTTATACATGGTTGTGCATATGTGCATGCGTGTGTTTGTGTGCACTTGCCAGGGTTGGTGCATGTGTATATGTATGTGCATATGTGTGTGCCTGTACTTGTGTGCAAGTGTTGGCGCATGTGTGTACTTGTGTGCCAGTGCGAATGCATGTGTACATGTGTGTGCATATGTGCTACAATGAGCCCAGCTTGCACTGGGCATTAGCTGTGATAATAGATAAACTGTAGGGACACACTAGGCCTTCAGTAAGTCCCCCCTTCTCGCCACTGCATTAAGCAGGATAGGGTCTGAGACGGCAGGGGCACTAATACAGAAATCATGCAGTAATGGTGGGCAGCAGAGAGGACACAGACAGGTGACAGAGGGGATACACTGTGTTATCATTTGGCCCCTTTCATACTGAATGGCTCTGACATATTGTAAGGTGAAATCTTCCTTATTGTATACAAAGCTATTTTAGCATTGTCAGTTCTCTGTATCTATCCCCCCCTCCCCCTTTTCCCCCTCTGCAAATTGGCATGTATGGTATATAATGGGTATTTGATATGCCCATTGGCATGCCAGTACCCACAATGCTTTGTGGATCCCATATATATGATTAAAAAGTTTGAAGCAGGGGAACCTGGTTCAATTCCCAGTGTCGCCTCCTTGTGACCTTGGGCAAGTCCCTTTATCTCCCTGTGCCTCAGGCACCAAAAACATAGATTGTAAGCTCCACGGGGCAGGGACTGTCTATAAAATTCCTGTGCTGCGTACCGCACACAATACTATCACTTCAGAGCGCTTTAAGTCCCATTGGGAGAAAAGCCCTATATGAAATAAAGTTAGAAAAAGACTTTGCTGATTACACAAAAGACAGGGGAGCCCAAAGCTACATCCAATTGACAAAACATATGGTAATAAGTATAAAGTGAAATACTTCAATAATAATATTTTCTTGGTTATTTAGTTAAACCCTTTGGCCAAAGCGTTATAAGCCTGCATACCAAACGCCAAGGTATAACCAATAATGCAGGTCCTACACTACACTGTGAACCCTTCCCTTTACCTCTGTATGAGGGGAAGCAACCATAGTAGGTCCTGTCCATACAGCAAATGCTAGAACCTCCCAAGTTAAAAAGGTGGGAGGGTTGAGGTCTGGGGGGAGGGGCCACCTACCTCCAAACAACTGTTGCCAGTTGCTGGGGATGTGTTTGCTGATAGTTCTGACCTGCAGTGCGGGACAGAACCAGGGAGCAGCATCTGTAACCCTTCGAGTACCGAGGACAGGGGCAGCCCAAGGAGATTGTGAATCTGTTGAGAGAGGGGGAGAGTTTAAGTGGTAGATTTCAGAGATGGGTTAACTATATTACAGAAGCAGCCACATACTATGCGCAAAGGTGACCAGACATCCCGGCTTAGCCGGCAAGCTCCGATTGCGCATGCGCACAAGTGGTTGGCAAGTGCCGATCGCACAGGCGGCCATGCAGCACTCATCGTGCATGCGTGCCCAGCCTGCGCTCCTTGTGTATGCGCAGTTGGTGCTCGCCGTTTGCACATGCGCCGTTGGCGTCTGCGCATGCGCAGCATTTGTCCCATTTTTTGTCAGGACGAATATGGTCACCCTAAATATGCGGCCCACGTGATACACATCCGAAAGTGTTATCACTTAACCCTTTGCAGTGGGTTGCGGCCTCGCCAGCAACAAAGCGGTTTAAACAAAAGTGTGAGTGTGAGTGTGGGGCTGGCAGAGTAACACGGGAGAGGGAACTTCTAGTGGCCAATGCACCGAGCGTCACAAATGGCATTTTAGGTGTAAATTGGAAGGGTGGACATCACAAATTATATTGTGCTTGTGGGCGCCTACGTACTAACCTTATTTTTCTTAACGTGCGCCGTAAGCGTCAAAAATTCTTTTAGTCAAGTATTTTTGAACGCGTACAGATAGATGCAACTAGTATATACTTTAAAAGACCGTATCTGTGCGCCAAAAAACAAGGTAAAACAGCATCACAATTGTTGACTATGTTCAACCTGGTGTAAGCCCTAAAAAGTCAGAATAAAGTTGCGATGTATCAAGGAAAAATGTATTTGATGCAGCACGGATGTTTCATTATTTAGGTTAACAAACTATTATTTTCAGCGTATGGCTATTCTAAATTGTATCGCATTAATAATGTATGTTTACCTATACTAGTTATAAATGTAGAAAGGTACAAGTAATTCCGTTTTAATTGAAATTGTATCAATCAATTATTAGTCACAATGCAATGACTGAAACTTAATGTACATTAATGGCGCTATATAAATAAAGACATACAATACAATACAATTTCAAACAACGAACTGCGTGTGTCATAACACCTTTCCTACGTACATCAGACATTTTCACTGCCTCGAGAAAGCGCGTAAGGCACGAAACAGCTGTCCGGGGGTCTGAGTACAAGGGGTCTTTCTCTGACAGCACAGGTTGTATACAGAATATCACTGAATGAATCACTATATGGTGTAAAAATGTTGCACTTTTTTTGCTATTACTCCGTTTTTCGATAAAGCGCCAGTGACGACGTGAAACACGTCAGAGATGTTGACCTTCGATGTATTCGCTTTTTGCTCATTAAATACCAATTTCATATCATTTGCCCCCAGCCCTTATTTTCCACCGCTGTGCTCCGCCATCTTTTTTTCCCCCCTCATATGGTGTAAGAATGTTGCACGTTTTTCGCTATTACCCCGGGTTGTTTTTTTTATGCTCTTCTTGTTTTTTAACGGATGCTGAATAAATACTTGGAATTGTATCTTGGATCACATTTTATGAAGGTTTATATTACTTTTTATCCCGAAAATGCTGACGCGCAACAAAAATAATATGATTTTAGTACGTAGGCCTCTCTGTGCAAGGAATGTTCGGGCTTATTCTAAGCTTATTCTAAGGCTGTGGATCCTCATTGTTGAAGTGTGAGGCACAGACGGTTTATATGAGGCTTGGACACTGTGTGTTTATCCGGCCTGGGACAGTTTTGACGGTGGGAGGAGGTTTGGGGGGAGCCAGACGGCTCAGCATGTGCATCAGATTACAACATTTAAAGAAAATTAATAAGAACAGCACTTCTGCCCGAGCCTTCCCCACTTATCTGTAAGTTACTTAGTAACTGAGAGACGCAGGCGCCCCCAGGCCCAGATCCAGGAGACGGGGAGATGAGAGACAGAAAGGAAGAGAGAGACAGAAGCCCCTGTAAAGTATGACCTGAAGTCACTTCCCTGTGCTGAAGAAGAGATCAGCTCCATTTAAATGAATGGGATTAAACATCTTCATAGATGGATGGAGAGGTGGGGAGGATGGAGGGAGCTGGAGAGGAGAGAGGCTGGTGGAGATGGGGATACAATGCTCCCTCCTGAATAAAGCTGTTGTCTGTGTCATTATTTATAAGTTAGGACTGTGACGGTAAGGGTAAATATGGCCGCAGTTAATAAAGTTTAAGTCTGCCATTACCCTTACCTGTCAGTAATACATTGATATTGTATTATATGTTATGTATATATGCATGTATTTGCTTGGTTCCAGCACATCAGGAACCAGGGGTTAATATGTTTGCAGGAGAATTGTTGCAACTTGGTCTGTGACCTCTCCCTGTATCCTTGTTATGGTGCAAATTTTATGTTGCAGTTCTACCCACCAATCAGGGCCTGGGCATGTAGGCAGCACCTGGCCCTGACTGTTGCAATATTATGTTTTAAGTGTATAAAAAGGTGGAGAGGGAGACCCGTAGCAGAGAGTTGCTGTGACAGGGAGAAACTGCAGTGTCTACTCCAGTGCTGGTCTCAGGCCTGAAAACCAGTTTGTAGGCACTGGGCAAGAAGAGAGAACAGGGGAAATCTCTGCAAGATGGTCCCTGCAACTAGGTATGCAGTGTATTTCCCAGTTTGGTATATGTGATGTTTGTGTGTTTTGTAGAGTTGTGGATACACTTTTCCAATAATTTAATTTGATAAACTCTTGTGTTCTGTCTGGCGATATTGATCCCTGGTATTAGTCCTGGTCTCCTGTGACAAGGACCATGTACACATCACATTGCAACAGTTATATTGCCCATCTCCTCAGGTATTAAAATGACTACATTTTAGATTGCAAGCTCCTCAGGTCAGAGTCCGATGATTCACCAGGATCTCTCGGTCTGTCCATATTCTACATAACGTGTCTTTTTTGCTGGGACTTCTCTGGGGTTTTGGGACATGTGCCACTCGCCTTCTATCCCCCAGCCTATAAAAACACTCCCCCTCACCCCCCACTCAGTAATGGGTTTCAAATGTTTCTGTGTGTGTAACTATAACAATGGTCCCTTTCTTGTCCTGTCTGGACCAGAGTATGCAGGGCAGCTCCGGGGTAACACCACCTCCCACCCCGGGTGTCCGTGACTACTCTAACTGGTATAATATGCATGTCTTCTGGCTGGTAGCCAAGGGATTGGGGGTGTCTGAGCAACTCCCTGCCCCCCTCCCTCACCCTCTCCCCTAAAATACACCATTCTTCCCGGCATACATCTCCCACCCCAAGGACATTCATACTGGCGACACTCCAGCGGGGAAAGCGTTAACTGGAACTATTTGTTGTAAAATGCCGGGGGCACAAAATGACATATTAAGGATGTGTATACAGGGCCTTATGATATAGGAAAAGGGAGGTATCGATGTTTGCCCTCGTGCTTAGAAAGGAAAGATATACAAGTTGTTTAGTATATAGGGAGTTAGATGTATATTCATTGAGGAAATAACATAACGCACCTATGTGAGTGTATCGGCATATCTTCTGCAGGTCCCCAAATCTGCTGGTTCACACCCGCTGTCATTATTATGGATAAACTACAGACGAGGATTCTGGGATTACATGCAAGTGAGCACACGCAGTGTCGCGTTAGCTGCTTATCCATATAGATACCCCACATCGGCGCTTGGTTCCTCTCTGCAATGGATGCTTCCCTTGAGCGTTTTCCTGCTGCAATATACGCTGGTTGTACAGCTAAGTCTCAGAGAAGGAAGAGCAGAGTCAGAAAACCCACTCAGAGATAGCTAGAGCATCCTTTTGGACTCATCACTTTGTGCTCGGTTACCGACTGGAGTGTAGAGTTGGTTGTGGTTGCAAACCGGAAACAATAAAGATATGGTGAGTTATATGAGAGGTATTTATATTAAGGGGTACTCATGGTATATATATATATATATATATGTATATATATATATATATATATATATATAATGAGGTTAGGCTTCACCCACAGAGATAACATTCCTAGCTGTCCTGTTTGAAAGTACATTTCTTGGCTTAATACATTTTAACATCGCCCGCACTGTATCTCGAAAGCTCGCACAAATAAAAGCATTTCGTTAGCCACAGAACGGAATCGACTATTTGTTTTTGATCATATATATACAGGGCTCGGCAAATTATACAAAACGCTACTCGCCAGACAAGAAAGGGACTGGCCCCCCTAAAAAAGTTTTTTTTTTTTAATGGCAATGTACAGTGGCGAAAAGGCGACTGAGCGTGCGCTGCCTCTCACCCCCCGTCTTCTCACCCCCTGGTTCTCCTCACCCCCTCCTCCTCTCACCCCCTCCTCTCCATCTCACCCCCTCCTTCTCCCTCTGTCACCCCCTCCTTCACCTCCTCTCACCTACCTGGCTTCGGTGTAGCAGGGCAGCAGAAGAGGAAGACAGCGGCAGTGGCAGAGGACTAAGGATCATATAAGCGGAGCCGGGAGACACAGGAGGAAGACAGCGGGTGGCGGGAGAAGAGGAGTAAGGACCATGTGAGTGGAGCAGGGCAGCAGAGGGGGACGACCGGGGAGGAGCTGTGCTGTAGCAGCAGCAGACACAGGAATTCAGTAAAGACCTCTAGCTTGGACCACTGGGGCGCGCTCTTCCCCGGCCGTTCATCTGTGCTGCCCTGCTCCGCTCACATGGTCCTCAGTCCGATTCTCCCGCTGCCCGCTCTTCCTGCTGTGCCGCCCTGCTCCGCTCACATGGTCCTCAGTCCGATTCTCCCGCTGCCCGCTCTTCCTGCTGTGCCGCCCTGCTCCGCTCACATGGTCCTCAGTCCGATTCTCCCGCTGCCCGCTCTTCCTGCTGTGCCGCCCTGCTCCGCTCACATGGTCCTCAGTCCGATTCTCCCGCTGCCCGCTCTTCCTGCTGTGCCGCCCTGCTCCGCTCACATGGTCCTCAGTCCGATTCTCCCGCTGCCCGCTCTTCCTGCTGTGCCGCCCTGCTCCGCTCACATGGTCCTCAGTCCGATTCTCCCGCTGCCCGCTCTTCCTGCTGTGCCGCCCTGCTCCGCTCACATGGTCCTCAGTCCGATTCTCCCGCTGCCCGCTCTTCCTGCTGTGCCGCCCTGCTCCGCTCACATGGTCCTCAGTCCGATTCTCCCGCTGCCCGCTCTTCCTGCTGTGCCGCCCTGCTCCGCTCACATGGTCCTCAGTCCGATTCTCCCGCTGCCCGCTCTTCCTGCTGTGCCGCCCTGCTCCGCTCACATGGTCCTCAGTCCGATTCTCCCGCTGCCCGCTCTTCCTGCTGTGCCGCCCTGCTCCGCTCACATGGTCCTCAGTCCGATTCTCCCGCTGCCCGCTCTTCCTGCTGTGCCGCCCTGCTCCGCTCACATGGTCCTCAGTCCGATTCTCCCGCTGCCCGCTCTTCCTGCTGTGCCGCCCTGCTCCGCTCACATGGTCCTCAGTCCGATTCTCCCGCTGCCCGCTCTTCCTGCTGTGCCGCCCTGCTCCGCTCACATGGTCCTCAGTCCGATTCTCCCGCTGCCCGCTCTTCCTGCTGTGCCGCCCTGCTCCGCTCACATGGTCCTCAGTCCGATTCTCCCGCTGCCCGCTCTTCCTGCTGTGCCGCCCTGCTCCGCTCACATGGTCCTCAGTCCGATTCTCCCGCTGCCCGCTCTTCCTGCTGTGCCGCCCTGCTCCGCTCACATGGTCCTCAGTCCGATTCTCCCGCTGCCCGCTCTTCCTGCTGTGCCGCCCTGCTCCGCTCACATGGTCCTCAGTCCGATTCTCCCGCTGCCCGCTCTTCCTGCTGTGCCGCCCTGCTCCGCTCACATGGTCCTCAGTCCGATTCTCCCGCTGCCCGCTCTTCCTGCTGTGCCGCCCTGCTCCGCTCACATGGTCCTCAGTCCGATTCTCCCGCTGCCCGCTCTTCCTGCTGTGCCGCCCTGCTCCGCTCACATGGTCCTCAGTCCGATTCTCCCGCTGCCCGCTCTTCCTGCTGTGCCGCCCTGCTCCGCTCACATGGTCCTCAGTCCGATTCTCCCGCTGCCCGCTCTTCCTGCTGTGCCGCCCTGCTCCGCTCACATGGTCCTCAGTCCGATTCTCCCGCTGCCCGCTCTTCCTGCTGTGCCGCCCTGCTCCGCTCACATGGTCCTCAGTCCGATTCTCCCGCTGCCCGCTCTTCCTGCTGTGCCGCCCTGCTCCGCTCACATGGTCCTCAGTCCGATTCTCCCGCTGCCCGCTCTTCCTGCTGTGCCGCCCTGCTCCGCTCACATGGTCCTCAGTCCGATTCTCCCGCTGCCCGCTCTTCCTGCTGTGCCGCCCTGCTCCGCTCACATGGTCCTCAGTCCGATTCTCCCGCTGCCCGCTCTTCCTGCTGTGCCGCCCTGCTCCGCTCACATGGTCCTCAGTCCGATTCTCCCGCTGCCCGCTCTTCCTGCTGTGCCGCCCTGCTCCGCTCACATGGTCCTCAGTCCGATTCTCCCGCTGCCCGCTCTTCCTGCTGTGCCGCCCTGCTCCGCTCACATGGTCCTCAGTCCGATTCTCCCGCTGCCCGCTCTTCCTGCTGTGCCGCCCTGCTCCGCTCACATGGTCCTCAGTCCGATTCTCCCGCTGCCCGCTCTTCCTGCTGTGCCGCCCTGCTCCGCTCACATGGTCCTCAGTCCGATTCTCCCGCTGCCCGCTCTTCCTGCTGTGCCGCCCTGCTCCGCTCACATGGTCCTCAGTCCGATTCTCCCGCTGCCCGCTCTTCCTGCTGTGCCGCCCTGCTCCGCTCACATGGTCCTCAGTCCGATTCTCCCGCTGCCCGCTCTTCCTGCTGTGCCGCCCTGCTCCGCTCACATGGTCCTCAGTCCGATTCTCCCGCTGCCCGCTCTTCCTGCTGTGCCGCCCTGCTCCACTCCCGTGGTCCTAAGTCCTCCTCTTATGCCGCCACCGCCACCCTCCCTACTCACCAGCTGATATATATATATATATACACACACACTTAGGCAGTGTTTCCCAAAATGGGTGTTTGGACCCTCTAGTGGGGGCCTAGGAGTGGCAGAAGGGAAGATACAGAGTGACAAAATAACATCGATAGTGATACAGTGACTAAGAGCAGTGTCCCTGCATCTATAAACAATTCATTTTAAAAAATCCGTTTTCTTGGGATTTTTGGCGGGCACAAATCCCAAACCCGGAGAGAATTGGGGGCCCAGCTGCTGTTGGGTGTCCCAGTGTAAAAAGTTTGGACCCACTGCACGAGTGTCCTTATTAATACTGTAAATGCTCGAGGGCTGTCTTATCACACACGGTGGGGCAGTGAGGGTCCTCTTCTGTCCATGTGTAATGACCAATCCCCGACATCAGGCACGTTAGCTGCACACGAAACCTATGTAGCAGCCCAGACCGCCTCTCATGCCTCCGATAATGACTGATTTCCTGCAGCCCAGCGCTGGAGCTGCCCTCGTTCCTGGGTCAGGAAATGAAAGCTCTTAGAGCAGGTCCGTGAGGATCCATTAGGAGCGGGCGGGTGGGTGATGAGTGAAGTTACACAGCATGTAACCTCAGAGAAGCTTAAACACTGCTAAGCCAGGCACACCTCTCTGTGACTGCAAGTGTTAAAGGTGTCGTCACAATTAGCAACAAACATGTATTGTAGTTGCAATAAAGCCAAAGCACTCGGTCATTGAACACCTTCTGTACCATTTTTGACAGATGTCATGAAATGCTATATGCTTGGGCCTTGTTTTGTTAGGATCTAGAGATACTCAACATCATCATTCATTTCATCGTGTTTATTTTACTTTATTGTTGAGCAGGGAGACACTTAAAGTCCCACAAAAGGGAATAGAAAAGATCCCCCTCTCAAAATATAAACTCCAACTATAACCATTTTACTACCGGATACCTGCAAACAATGCCCTACATGCATATAGATGTGTGTGTGTATATATATATATACAGTGTTCGACAAACCTATACATTTGCACGCCCCGGGCGAGTGGATTTAACATCGTGGCGAGCTCCTATTGGCCCAAGCAGCACACGTGTGGTACTAGGTGGCGAGTAGATTTTTTGTTCGGCGAGTAGATTTTTTGGTGGTTTGTCGACCACTGTATATATATATATATAAAATAAAAAATAAATAGACGATACCGTTCTGTGGCTAACGAAATGCTTTTATTTGTGCGAGCTTTCGAGATACACTGATCTCTTGTTCCGGCGGTGTATTTATATATATACACATGATACTTTATTCTAAGAGTATAGAAATAAGTTGCTCTACATGTAGATATGCATTGCTCTGCACACATATATGCAGTGATCCGTGCATAGATTCAGTGCTCTGTATATAGATATACACTACTCTGCTCAATTCAGTGCTGCACATTGATTTACAGTGCTCTGCACAGAAATATCCAGTGTTCTGCACATTGATTTACAGTGCTCTGCAGAGATATAGTGCTCTGCATGTAGATATACATTTTAATGCAGATTGATATACAGTGCTCTGCATATAGACATATATCTGTAGTGCGTTCTGCATGTAGATATAAAGTGCTCTGTGGATATGGATATATACCTGTAGTACTCTCTGCATGTAGGTATACAGTGCTCTGTGGATAGGGATATAGTGCTCTGCATGTAGGTATACAGTGCTCTGTGGATAGGGAGTACAGGCATATCCCGGTTTAAGGACACTCACTTTAAGTACACTCGCGAGTAAGGACATATCGCCCAATAGGCAAACGGCAGCTCACGCATGCGCCTGTCAGCACATCCTGAACAGCAATACCGGCTCCCTACCTGTACCGAAGCTGTGCGCAAGCGGGGAGACTATAGAGCCTGTTACAAATGCGTTATTTACATCAGTTATGCACGTATATGATGATTGCCGTACAGTACGTGCATCAATAAGTGGGGAAAAGGGAGTGCTTCACTTTAAGTACATTTTCGCTTTACATACATGCTCCGGTCCCATTGCGTACGTTAATGCGGGGTATGCCTGTGTTACATACATGCTCCGGTCCCATTGCGTACGTTAATGCGGGGTATGCATGTGTTACATACATGCTCCAGTCCCATTGCGTACGTTAATGTGGGGTATGCCTGTGTTACATACATGCTCCGGTCCCATTGCGTACGTTAATGCGGGGTATGCCTGTATAGTGCTCTGCAGGTATTCAGTGCTCTGCGCATACACAGTACAGCTTACATAGATATGTCGTTTCACCATCCATGGCTTGATAGAGTAAGGGTTTCCCTAAGGGGTGTGCCACATCGGGGGGGGGGGGGGGTGTTAGAACCCAACCCCCCTTCGTGTTGCCCTTTCCGTCTGGAATTCATTACCATGGGGAGCAGGTCTTAGGGAGGAGTCTTGTTCCAACAAGTCCAGTAATGAGCAAGGTGCTCCGAGGTCACGGGGAATCCAGACATAACAGGCACAGAGGCTGCCCTCACAGAGCTGTGTGTGTGCGCAGAGCCACCAGACCCCCCCTCACAGAGCTGTGTGTGTGCGCAGAGCCACCAGACCCCCCCTCACAGAGCTGTGTGTGTGCAGAGCCACCAGTCCCCCCCTCACAGAGCTGTGTGTGTGCAGAGCCACCAGTCCCCCCCTCACAGAGCTGTGTGTGTGCAGAGCCACCAGTCCCCCCTCACAGAGCTGTGTGTGTGCAGAGCCACCAGTCCCCCCTCACTGAGCTGTGTGTGTGTGCAGAGCCACCAGTCCCCCCTCACAGAGCTGTGTGTGTGTGCAGAGCCACCAGTCCCCCCCTCACAGAGCTGTGTGTGTGCGCAGAGCCACCAGTCCCCCCCTCACAGAGCTGTGTGTGTGCGCAGAGCCACCAGTCCCCCCCTCACAGAGCTGTGTGTGCGCAGAGCCACCAGTCTCCCCCTCACAGAGCTGTGTGTGTGCGCAGAGCCACCAGTCCCCCCCTCACAGAGCTGTGTGTGCGCAGAGCCACGAGTCCCACCCTCACATGTATACATACACAGATACTGATGGGTGTGTGCATCGTGCTAAATTGCCTTCTTATTGTTAAAGCAATGAGGCACATGAAGATGAGGGTTATTGGAGAGTATCTGGATACTTCACCCTTGGTGACGAAATGAGTTAGGTTATCACTGTGGAAAGATTTTTCTCACTCTTTTTAAAATGCTCCCCCCACGCCTTACTCAGCATTCGGCTCAAAAGAAGATGATCAAGCATGGGGACCCCCCAAGAATCCCATATATTAGAATAACGATTCCACGGAGTGGGATACTGTATATGAATTGGGTTATTGATGCAGTAAAATGTGCAGTCTTTCTATTTCCCTCTCTCATCCCCCTCTATCTGTCACTCTATGTGGGAGATTCACTGTGCACCCCCCGATCCAGCCTTTCTATGTTTAATTATACATATCCCTCCCATCACGGAGCTCCCAGTGTAAGGTTTCTGGCTCCCCAGATTGGGATACACGGGGTTACGGTTTCATGTGGAACAGACAGGGCTGGATTCTTTAGTTAAGGCAGATTTTATTTCATTTGATAAATGCTTTGTCAGAAAGGCAAATAAGGCACACCCTGTAACCCTGCTCCCTCCCTCTCTCATCCTTTTCATTCTGCATTCCTCTCTGTTATTTACTCATTTTCTCCTTCTCTTATCTGCTTTTTCCTCTCTATTTAAGTCATTAAGGCTCTTTGCAAAATAAAAAAGATGGACGTCCTCTGGTGCGTGGACCGGATAAATACAGTGATATATTTAAAAAAATTTCAACAACAAAAAAGAGCGAAGACAGCGGTGTAACTTCATACATATATTAATAGAAGCTAAGTAGATCAGTAAGAAACACTTACAGAAGTGTGATGCAGTTGGTAAGATGTAAGGCAGGGTTGTGCAAACTTTCTGTGCCCCCCTGCCTGCTCAGCACCAGTGCTCGAGCCCCCCCCCTTACCTAGGAACCGGCATCAAATGACGCTGCAGGGTCATGTGATGCCGCGTTGCCCAAAGCCAAGGTCAGTTAGAGGCCTCACGCACTCCCCGGCATTTAATTTAAATGCTTTGAGGAAGAGCACAGGGGCCTCTGTAACCAACGTGCCCCCCCCCCCCCAAAAAAAAAAATCTTGCGCCCCCGCATGGAAGGGATGGCTTACTTCACAGTACTTGACACCTGTGTTTCTTACTGATCTACTTAGCTAGTATTAATATACACCGCTGTCTTCTCTCCTTATTTTCCCTTTTGTAAATATATTTCACTGCATATATCCGGTCCACTGGCCAGAGGACGTCCATCTTTTGTGTTTTCCAGTTTCTTGGAGGTACGTGCAAATCCTTCGAGGACTCCGGCAGCGGGACTGGACATTGTTCTTCTGGGACTATACAAAACTGGGATTTTTTTACCAGGACTATCTACTGGGACTATACACCCATCTGTGTGTTACTATTTGGATTTTTATCACGGTTATATATCAATGTCCTTTTGATATTTAGGGGGTTCGCGCGCTTCCTTTTTTCGTCTTAGATAACTGCTCTTTGCGCCATGTCTCTTTCCCTCCTCTTTGTCTCTCTCCTCATCCCACTCATCCCTGTCTCTCTCCTTCCCCAGAGACACCCCAGTGGAACCTTCGCTCGTGTCTTCCTTACAGAATGAAGGGTCTCCTCCAGCAGGGTTCTATTCGGTTGTTTCTATATTCTCATAAACAGCTTCAGCTTCTAATTGTCGTCATGAACACACAGCAGCTAGCAATGGAAGGGTTTGTACAAAGCTTTAATAAGTAACAAAGCTCTCAGTAAATATCAAAACCATCAAAGGAAAGTACAAAACAAGTCACCATTTCCATTATCATGTAACATATCACAGAAACACTTCAAAAATATAGATATTATATATATATAGATATGTATATTTGAATTTCAAATACAAAGGTACTGCCAGTTAAAAGTCGGCTTTTAAATACAATAAGCTATATAAAAATATATACGGGCTTTAGAAAAGGCGTTTTATATTACATATTATACACAGGCAGAGGTTAACACACAATATTTATAAGCTGGGCTGTAGGGTTAATACCCTATGGGGTTTTGTTACCTCATTCACTGGGAGGTTGCCAGTTCTGTATAGTGTTCTGTATAATTGCCTGATCTGTCTTTTATATATACATGTGGGTTTTGTCAGGTAGACACAGGGAGAGCCATGCTCTTTTTCCCCTTACACCATTATATGGTTATGAAGGGGGCAAAATTTAGGTCAGTGCCCTTTTTCAATAGGGAAGTGGGTAAGTTAAAAACTAGTGTCAGTGCCTACAGTGCGATGTATATCCCCTTTTAGAGTACAATTTAGGGGCAGCTGTTTGGAGACATGATAAGTAATATCCATTATCTGTGTCCCAACCAATCAGATGTTTTGATTCAGCCCTCCTGGAAGATTTGGTTCGTGGCTAATGAATAAATTGGGGAACTGCCAACAGTATGAGTCAAGCTGCATCCCTGGGCAGGACGGCTTCTGTTCCAGCTGCCAATGCTGGCAGTGGTATAGATGATCCACTTTGGTCCCAGATACCCAGTCTGTACTCGCATGGGAATGGGGGGAGGGAAGAGGCAGCCAACACAGGTTTGGTTATCCCTCACTTTGGAGTTTGATCCACGGCTGAATACTCTGCCTCGGACACCCTGGAGGTGTCGATAAGCTTGGTGAGCCCAGTCTTGGAAGAGTAGCGGAAGATGAACGCTTTCATGAGTTCGTAGCGGTAGCTTCGGTGGATGAAGCTGTACAGGATGGGGTTGATGCAGCAATGAAGGAGAGAGAAGCACTGGGTAATGTGGAGGGCGGCATAGAGGAAAGTATCCAGGTGGCAGCTGAATGGGAGCAGTTGCAGGAAGTACATGACGTCCAGCATGACCATGGCATGATATGGCAGCCAACAGACCATGAAGACCACCACATAGGAGACAATAAGCCTCCCGCTGATGCTTCGGTCCTGGTCCACAGAGGAAGAGGAGGAAGAGGAAGATGAGGAGAGAGTCCGAGCCAGCAGGTAATAGAAGATGGCAATGATTGGGAAGGGAATAATGAAGCCCAACACGATGGAAAGAATCTCCATCCCCAGTAGCCACTCCCTGAATGTGTCCTCAGGGTACATAGAACGACAGTAGGTCTCATTGGTGACCGGGGAGGACACGGTTTTCAGATAGTATGTGTCGGGCAGGGAGACAGCGAAGGCCACAAGCCAGATGAGGACACAGATCAGCCGGCGTATCACTTTTCTCCGGCGCTGGCCAGCGGCACCGCGCAATGACACAGAAACATAGCGGTCAATGCTCATGCAGGTAAGGAAGAAGATGCTGCTGTAAAGGTTGATGGAGAAGACCAGGTGGGTTACTTTGCAGGTCATCTCACCCATTGGCCACTGGTTGTGCTGGACCAAGGACACCACCCAGACGGGCAGCGTGAGGAGGACACAAAGGTCTGCCACAGCCAGGTTGAAGATGTACAGGTGAGTCTCGTAGCCGGTGCTCTTGGTTTGGAGGTTGAGCCAGATGACTACAGAGTTGGCCACAAGCCCCAGTACGAAGATGAAGATGTAGACGATGGCGAGGGTGTAGAGCAGAGCACTCTTGTTCAGGGTGTTGGGGCAGGATAGGGACTCCAGGAGGATGCAGTCACCATTGGCACAGCTGGAGTTGAGATCGCTGGAGTTGGTGCTCTCCAAGTAATCCATAATGGCTGCAAACTCAACGCCGCTCATTGAGGCAGAGTATAGAACCTGTAAAGCAGAAACAAGACACATGGTCAGAGGAAATTAGTGAGATTTACCGGTCCTACTGAGTACCAAATATTTTTACTAGGTCTCTGCAAGACGTCTATGTAGCTGTATCCTGGGTATTTTCTGCATTAGAGCACCAGTACACCTGCACTACACAAAACACTTTATACATGTGATACTTTTCATACATTCCTGGTGCAATATACTTGCTATGGGCTATGGCAGGGGTGGGTAATTAGTTTGGCTGGAGGGCCAATTGGCAAGCTTTAGTAAGCTTTTCGAGGGACCCACTTAATGTTTAATTCACATTAAGTGAATGGCCCGTGAAGCTTACCAAAGCTCCCCTCCTCACCATCTTATCCCCCCTCACATTCCCCTTCTCTCTCTCTATCCCCCTCTCACTCTTTCCCCTTGTCGCTCATTCTTCTCCCCCCTCACTTCTCCCCTCTCACACGCCCCTTCTCTCTCACTCTTCCCCCCTCCCCCCTCTCTCTCTATCCCCCTCTCACTCTTCTCCCTTCTCTCACACTCCCCTTCTCTCTTTCTTCTCCTCCCATCCCAGGCCCTACCTGTAGTTGCGCCTGACACAGCTCCTTACATGGCGCCAGGAGCCCACCCAGGCGGTAATTCTGGAAGTTGGGCATGACTTATGGTCGGTCCTAACTTCCATGATAGGACCACCTGAGTGGGCTCCCGGCGCTGTGTTGCCTCTGCCATCCGCACCATAGGTAGGGCCCGGGGAACAGGCAACCCCACCGCGGGCTGGAAACGGATGTACTTTGCCCCTCCCTGGGCTAGGGGGAGTATTTAGCTCCTGTTTTGTATAACAGACCTCAAAATATATAACAGTGAGGTCAATACATAAACTTTCAGCCTCCTTTGACCCTACTGACCCAGAGTAAAATACAGCTGAGCTTCACCGCCCAGAGCATTGGGACTCTGAGAATGCAACATTTGTATTTGACATACAGCAAATGAATATATCTCACATAATGTGAGAACATTCACGTGTCCCAGGCCGGCCTGCACATTTCACATGTCAAATTCACCCAGATTCCAATAGTCACATGAAGATATGGATACAAATATATACACGAACAGACCTGTACATCATGCAATGATACATACACTCACACACACGTGAAAGGGTAAAATTATAGACACAAATGAGCAATGAAGTATGTACAGAGACACACAAAGGAACAGATACAGGAATATATGCACACATGAAACAAAGAAAAAGATAGATATACACATAGACACAAACATACAAGTATTTACATAGAGATATACAAATATGCAGATATTTACACACACACACACACACACAAATATATAGATATATACATACAGAGACATACAAATATGCACATATACACACAAACACAAATATACAGATATACAGACACACATAGATACAGATATCTACACACATACAGATATATACACAAAAATATGCAAGTACAAACACACACATTTACACAGAGATACTCACAAAGACGCACACAATCCTCGCCCTGTCCTCTCTCAGGTCTGTCACCTCAGGCTGAGATCAAAGAGTGACAATATGTGAAAAGCAGAACCTCCCCACCTCCTATCACCACCAGGAATTTACAGCTGTCCCCGCTGGCTGAGGATCAGGATCACGCTGACAATGTATGCAGCGCTCAACCAAACATTTACACAGGGGCAGCCACTGAGCATAAACTACACAAGCACCAGGCTCTCCTCACCATGAATGGGGTGGGACGGGAGAGGCAGAGAGGCCGTGTGCAGCTCACCGAGACCAGCTTGGGGTCACGTATAAAACGGCACTTATTAATGTCGCCGCTCAACTCCTATCAGGAAGAAATCCATCGGACCGCAATGGGATTCTGCTCCTTAGATAAATCTGGTGCTGTTTTTCGCCCCAGCCTATCTTTGGTAAAGAGACCCCCACACTGTATCTACGGGTTAACCCCCCACAGGAGACACCAGGCTGGAGGTGCACAGCGGGCGGAGTGGCTGTGAGGTTAACCCAGGCGGCTGTTACAGGGGGGCAGGAAATCGTCCTGAAATGACCTCAGTTCTGCTTTTCTTTTTACGTGTGCCCTTTGATGACTGAATTACCCTTAACCACATGTGCATCAGCTCTGATTCCCTCCCCCAGTAACAAGAAACACATGTGGGACACACAGAGCAAGTGTGAGGATGGAGGGAGGTGCATGTCACACACAGGTTACTAAGGGGTTAACATGTGTATGGTCCTTGGGTGTTAAACGCTGTATAAATGACCTAATTCCCACTCAGCAGACTGTGACAGTGACCTGATTCTCCCTCTCTGGCTGTGACAGTGACCTGATTCTCCCTCTCTGGCTGTGACACTGTCCTAAATCTGTCTCTCTCCCTCCCTCCAGAATCACATTAAGCCTCACATACCAATTAGTTAAACTGATTTTCAACCCCCTCACTCACCATTCAGTGGTCTGTGAGCCTTATTCTATAAAATGCTATAGCTCCGATCAAGCACTACTGCACAGAAAGCTCTACTGAGTGGAATATTTCTTTGATACATCCGGAACAGTTATGTGTCTCAGCACAGCTATATCCCCTCATTATATTACTGCTTAATATCGCAATAAGGGTCACTGAATTAATGTGTCCTTTTCTAGAACCAGCACCAACAATGTTATTAATAATAACAACAACAACAGAACAATAACTGTTATATATGTCTTATTCCACTTCCAATGTAATTTACTAATAAAGCTAAGAAAATGCATACAGCCACCTCTGAGGTGGAATCCTGGAAGCACATTTTGGAGATGTAAGCCACCCCATATTGTCCAATTCCAGCGACATGGTCAAAGCTCTAGTCGTCATATTGATCCTGCAGGAGCACAGATTCATTTCGGGTTGTGGTATTTTGTTGGGAGAAGCAAAGAGATTCCCTTTATATGAGGGTATAGATGTGGGTTCAGAGCTTTCCCAGTCTCAGGTGTACATACCTATTTTGGTATTTTATGTGTAATCTCATTAACTTAAGGACCCAACAGTTGTATGTTACCCTGCAGTGGAAGGGACAGAATAAATATGTCGTGGGAATAATATGAAGAGTCCCAGCTTTCCTCTGGACAGAGCCGTATGGTAACAGAACAGTAAGAGATAAGCATGAATGTAATAGTTTGGTTTTCTATGCAGTGCTGCTGCAATGCCCCTGCCCCAAAGAGCTCACAATCTAATTCTTTACTAGTGAATCACCAGGACAGTAAGTTCTCAATGTCGCACAGAGCGTGCCCCAGCAGTTCCAGCTCTATGTATAACTATAGCTGGGACATTCCCAGGGAAGCTCCATCAGCCATAGGGTATTTATAAGTGATGGGATGATACAATGTATCAGTGTGAGGTGCGTCTCCTGATCCATAGCCCCGGCCACAGAAACCCGTACACACCCAGCTCCGTGTGTTCAGAGGATTAGGACATGAAAGGGGGATGTGCGTAATGGGATCGGCAGGGGCTGTGGCATGCTGAAAGCCTCAGATTAAGGGGGGGATTGTCTGCAGCATCATCTCTGTGCACATACAATGGGAAGAGACCCCCACCCCACACACAGACAATTGTCCATTAGGACCGCAGCTATAAAAGGTGATTCGTCTAATTAAAGATCCTTGTCTGATTGAGCAGGGTGATTACATCATATCAAAGGCAGCAAAAAGAGCACTCGCATACTATACTGCTCACCCACAACAGCATGGGCCTCTGGTTGAATCAATAAAGGAGCAACTCTGTGGTTTAGCTATGGGTAAACAGTAAGGGTACGTGAAGTATTGTTAATAATGGGAACTGGCTTTTATGTAGTCTATGTGCATTGAAAAGTAGAAAAAAAATCATTCTAATGAAACTTTCGATTTTCCAAAGTAACGCTGCTCTCTGTCCCCACACACAGGGGCGGATAGTAATGCTGCTCTCTGTCCCCACACCCAGGGGCGGATAGTAATGCTGCTCTCTGTCCCCACACACTGTCCCCACACACAGGGGCGGGTAGTAATGCTGCTCTCTGTTCCCACACCGAGGGGCGGATAGTAATGCTGCTCTCTGTCCCCACACACAGGGGCGGATAGTAATGCTGCTCTCTGTCCCCACACACGGGGGCGGGTAGTAATGCTGCTCTCTGTCCCCACACACAGGGGCGGATAGTAATGCTGCTCTCTGTCCCCACACACAGGGGCGGATAGTAATGCTGCTCTCTGTCCCCACACACAGGGGCGGATAGTAATGCTGCTCTCTGTCCCCACACACAGGGGCGGATAGTAATGCTGCTCTCTGTCCCCACACACAGGGGCGGATAGTAATGCTGCTCTCTGTCCCCACACACAGGGGCGGATAGTAATGCTGCTCTCTGTCCCCACACACAGGGGCGGATAGTAATGCTGCTCTCTGTCCCCACACACAGGGGCGGATAGTAATGCTGCTCTCTGTCCCCACACACAGGGGCAGATAGTAATGCTGCTCTCTGTCCCCACACACAGGGGCGGATAGTAATGCTGCTCTCTGTCCCCACACACAGGGGCAGATAGTAATGCTGCTCTCTGTCCCCACACACAGGGGCGGATAGTAATGCTGCTCTCTGTCCCCACACACAGGGGCGGATAGTAATGCTGCTCTCTGTCCCCACACACAGGGGCGGATAGTAATGCTGCTCTCTGTCCCCACACACAGGGGCGGATAGTAATGCTGCTCTCTGTCCCCACACACAGGGGCGGATAGTAATGCTGCTCTCTGTCCCCACACACAGGGGCGGATAGTAATGCTGCTCTCTGTCCCCACACACAGGGGCGGATAGTAATGCTGCTCTCTGTCCCCACACACAGGGGCGGATAGTAATGCTGCTCTCTGTCCCCACACACAGGGGCGGATAGTAATGCTGCTCTCTGTCCCCACACACAGGGGCGGATTGTAATGCTGCTCTCTGTCCCCACACCCAAGGGCGGATAGTAATGCTGCTCTCTGTCCCCACACACTGTCCCCACACACAGGGGCGGGTAGTAATGCTGCTCTCTGTTCCCACACCGAGGGGCGGATAGTAATGCTGCTCTCTGTCCCCACACACAGGGGCGGATAGTAATGCTGCTCTCTGTCCCCACACACGGGGGCGGGTAGTAATGCTGCTCTCTGTCCCCACACACAGGGGCGGATAGTAATGCTGCTCTCTGTCCCCACACACAGGGGCGGATAGTAACGCTGCTCTCTGTCCCCACACACAGGGGCGGATAGTAATGCTGCTCTCTGTCCCCACACACGGGGGCGGGTAGTAACGCTGCTCTCTGTCCCCACACACAGGGGCGGATAGTAATGCTGTTCTCTGTCCCCACACACAGGGGCGGATAGTAATGCTGCTCTCTGTCCCCACACACAGGGGCGGATAGTAATGCTGCTCTCTGTCCCCACACACAGGGGCGGGTAGTAATGCTGCTCTCTGTCCCCACACACAGGGGCGGATAGTAATGCTGCTCTCTGTCCCCACACACAGGGGCAGATAGTAATGCTGCTCTCTGTCCCCACACACAGGGGCGGATAGTAATGCTGCTCTCTGTCCCCACACACGGGGGCGGATAGTAATGCTGCTCTCTGTCCCCACACACGGGGGCGGATAGTAATGCTGCTCTCTGTCCCCACACACAGGGGCGGGTAGTAATGCTGCTCTCTGTCCCCACACACAGGGGCGGATAGTAATGCTGCTCTCTGTCCCCACACACAGGGGCGGATAGTAATGCTGCTCTCTGTCCCCACACACAGGGGCGGATAGTAATGCTGCTCTCTGTCCCCACACACGGGGGCGGATAGTAATGCTGCTCTCTGTCCCCACACACGGGGGCGGATAGTAATGCTGCTCTCTGTCCCCACACACAGGGGCGGGTAGTAATGCTACTCTCTGTCCCCACACACAGGGGTGGATAGTAATGCTGCTCTCTGTCCCCACACACGGGGGCGGATAGTAATGCTGCTCTCTGTCCCCACACACAGGGGCGGATAGTAATGCTGCTCTCTGTCCCCACACCCAGGGGCGGATAGTAATGCTGCTCTCTGTCCCCACACACAGGGGCGGATAGTAACGCTGCTCTCTGTCCCCACACACAGGGGCGGATAGTAATGCTGCTCTCTGTCCCCACACACGGGGGCGGGTAGTAATGCTGCTCTCTGTTCCCACACCGAGGGGCGGATAGTAATGCTGCTCTCTGTCCCCACACACAGGGGCGGATAGTAATGCTGCTCTCTGTCCCCACACACGGGGGCGGGTAGTAATGCTGCTCTCTGTCCCCACACACAGGGGCGGATAGTAATGCTGCTCTCTGTCCCCACACACAGGGGCGGATAGTAACGCTGCTCTCTGTCCCCACACACAGGGGCGGATAGTAATGCTGCTCTCTGTCCCCACACACGGGGGCGGGTAGTAACGCTGCTCTCTGTCCCCACACACGGGCGGATAGTAATGCTGCTCTCTGTCCCCACACACGGGGGCGGATAGTAATGCTGCTCTCTGTCCCCACACACGGGGGCGGGTAGTAATGCTGCTCTCTGTCCCCACACACAGGGGCGGATAGTAATGCTGCTCTCTGTCCCCACACACAGGGGCGGATAGTAATGCTGCTCTCTGTCCCCACACACAGGGGCGGATAGTAACGCTGCTCTCTGTCCCCACACACAGGGGCGGATAGTAATGCTGGTCTCTGTCCCCACACACGGGGGCGGATAGTAATGCTGCTCTCTGTCCCCACACACGGGGGCGGATAGTAATGCTGCTCTCTGTCCCCACACACGGGGGCGGGTAGTAATGCTGCTCTCTGTCCCCACACACAGGGGCGGATAGTAATGCTGCTCTCTGTCCCCACACACAGGGGCGGATAGTAACGCTGCTCTCTGTCCCCACACACAGGGGCGGATAGTAATGCTGCTCTCTGTCCCCACACACAGGGGCGGATAGTAATGCTGCTCTCTGTCCCCACACACGGGGGCGGATAGTAATGCTGCTCTCTGTCCCCACACACAGGGGCGGATAGTAATGCTGCTCTCTGTCCCCACACCCAGGGGCGGATAGTAATGCTGCTCTCTGTCCCCACACACTGTCCCCACACACAGGGGCGGGTAGTAATGCTGCTCTCTGTTCCCACACCGAGGGGCGGATAGTAATGCTGCTCTCTGTCCCCACACACAGGGGCGGATAGTAATGCTGCTCTCTGTCCCCACACACAGGGGCGGGTAGTAATGCTGCTCTCTGTTCCCAAACCGAGGGGCGGATAGTAATGCTGCTCTCTGTCCCCACACACGGGGGCGGGTAGTAATGCTGCTCTCTGTCCCCACACACAGGGGCGGGTAGTAATGCTGCTCTCTGTCCCCACACACGGGGGCGGATAGTAATGCTGCTCTCTGTCCCCACACACAGGGGCGGGTAGTAATGCTACTCTCTGTCCCCACACCCAGGGGCGGGTTGGAGGCAGAGAAGGGCCCGGGCGGCATCTGTCTTACCGGCCCTCCTCCCACGACAGTGTCACGTGACGTTGCGTTGTCCTGGCGACGCATTGCCATGTGACAGCAAATTGCCATGGCAACGCGTCACCATGTGACGTTGGGTGGCCATGACAACGCGACGCTGCAGGAGGAAATGACCCTCCGGTAAGAGACACTTACAGAGGGGGCCCGCGCACTCCCACGGCAACCAGTTTCATTGTTGTGGGGTAGAGCGTGGGGGGCTTCTGTAACCACCATGAAGCCCCCCTCTAGTTTAGGTATGAAAGTCAAACCGCACTCATGCTTCCTAGATGAGATCTTGAAGTAGATCAACTCTCCCCTCTTGCTGCTGCTGTGATGTGAAGGCGCCCCTCCTCCACTGATGGCTTTCGTAGGAAGACTCCGACGTCAGATGATAATAAAAGAAAAACACAGAAGCGCACCACGGGTTAAGAAATATGTAATACACAGTTAGTATAATAACAAGTAAAAACTTACATATCAGAATATGTAAGTCCAGTAGCGGCCAGTGCATGGAGATTGGGTCCAAGTGAGTTGGTAGGCGCAGGAGGTATTTGCTGGAACTCGCAGATCAGTCCCGCGCGCTGGGGCTGACTTGCCCGGCAAAACTCAGTTCTTACTTCCGGGTTGCGGCTTGTCGCAAGACCCGTATGGAGTAGCCCTCCAATCGCCTGTGTACTTCACGTCCCACTCGAGCGAGCAGGTAGAAACAGCTCAAAGCTTCGTAGGAGAACTGGGACTAGTGCAGCCAAACGTCTGGACACAAACATGCACTGTGTGAACTCCGCAACGCGTTTCACACAATTCAGTGCTTCATCGCCTACTACCCCCTCTAGTTTAGTATCCAAGGCAGCACCGGACCTTGGACCCAACGGCCCACCGGGCATTTGCCCTGTTTCCCGGCGGCCCAATCCAGCCCAGCGAGCACACCTTAACCATTGCAGCTCAGGCACTGGCCTCTGAAGTGGGAGACCTTTGTATGAGGACCAGCGGTTAGCTCTGTGCCTCTTCGGCTCAGGGTTTCGGGGCGAGTACAATGGTGTGAACGCACAGCACTGCATACACTACCAGGTGCTTCTTGGAGAAAAAAAAATGGTCTCAGCTATTCATCCGAATGATGCCCGTTTAGTAACTTCTCTGTGGAGCTGTGGGATTTCCTCCGGCTGGAAACAGGCAGACGAAAAGCAACATCTGGGTTTGGGAGGGAACGAAACTCAGTGCCATTCTCCAAGGATGAGCGAGGGGGCGAGGGAGGAATGTCACAGCGGCCCTTCAAAGACCCTGGCCTGACGCGATGCCATTCTACGGGCTGATCGTTCTGCTTTCCAGAGGGGACCGCGACAAACCTTACAGCTTCTCATGGACTTTCCCCTGCCAGAGGCTGGCAAAGAATTCCTCACCCGGTACTCAGAACACAAACAGGAGCATTCATACAGGCCTCTCTGACACAGGCGGATGTGCCCGCAGGCCTCTCTGAGACAGGCGGATGTGCCCGCAGGCCTGTCTGACACAGGCGGATGTGCCCGCAGGCCTGTCTGACACAGGCGGATGTCCCCGCAGGCCTCTCTGACACAGGCGGAAGTGCCCGCAGGCCTCTCTGAGACAGGCGGAAGTGCCCGCAGGCCTCTCTGACACAGGCGGATGTCCCCGCAGGCCTCTCTGACACAGGCGGATGTGCCTGCAGGCCTCTCTGAGACAGGCGGATGTCCCCGCAGGCCTCTCTGACACAGGCGGATGTGCCCGCAGGCCTCTCTGACACAGGCGGAAGTGCCCGCAGGCCTCTCTGACACAGGCGGAAGTGCCCGCAGGCCTCTCTGACACAGGCGGATGTGCCCGCAGGCCTCTCTGACACAGGCGAAAGAGCCCGCAGGCCTCTCTGACACAGGCGGAAGTGCCCGCAGGCCTCTCTGACACAGGCAGATGTGCCCGCAGGCCTCTCTGACACAGGCGGAAGTGCCCGCAAGAGGCATTTTGATTTGCAGGGTTGAAGGAGATCTAACAGGGAATGAGCTTCATGCTTGGTTCAAATCCCAGGGTCAAACTCCTTGTGACCTTGTGCAAGTCACTATCTCCCCGTGTGTCCGGCAGCAAAATTAGATGGTAAGCTCTTCAGGGCAGGGAATAATTTGGCCCAGCACAGCTCAGTCAGAGCACTATAAGACAGAAATATATTATTACTATTACATGCAATCATGGGAGCTGTGAGCCGTGCGTAAGGCTGCGATATTGCAGACTCACAACGTACGCCGCGATCGCGCTGCAGCGGGGGTCCATGCTTCCGGACTGGACCTCCCGCAGCGT
This sequence comes from Ascaphus truei, assembly GCF_040206685.1. Taxonomy (NCBI): domain Eukaryota; kingdom Metazoa; phylum Chordata; class Amphibia; order Anura; family Ascaphidae; genus Ascaphus; species Ascaphus truei. The sequence goes on from NC_134489.1 coordinate 23,191,774, forward strand.
TAATCCGTCCGGGCCACGGTCGTCGCGGTCGGGGGACCACGAGCTGCCTCGGCAAGAAAAACAGTTAGTGTGGTTACATCTGTAAGGCTGCGCTGCTGGGGAGAAGAAGCAGGGAGTCCTCGCAGTGCAGCCACGTCTCTGCTCTGTGTACAAGGCAAATGGAAATACCGAGCTAGGATTTGTTTCCATGCTGGTGTACGGGGGTCGCATGTTTTAGCAATGGCAAGAAGGTCCAAGGCAGGGCAAGTGTATTGTCTGGTAACGCAACTGCTGCAGCCCTTTAACTCCTTCAGTGCCCTGCACAGCATCATGGAGGGTGGCACCCGATGCAAGCTGAACATCATAGGGTTTCGCTTGTTTCCATGGGGGTGTTTATGATCAGCGCTCAACAGCAGAGCTGATTGCAAACTAGATGGACAGGGGCCACGGTGGTGACAAGGCCCTTTGGCCCTGAAGAGTGTTCTGACCGATTGTTTTACTGACTTTAAAGCGATCGCTCCTTGTCCTTTCCAACTCTGTTTTTATCTATTAAATCTGACACTCTGTTCTAGAGATATGTGTTTGAAATATTAAGTATCTGGGAGGTTAAAATGGAGCTCTCCCCACAGCCCCGTGAAGTCCACAGGTTACCATGGTACCATCAGACCCTAGAGATGTAAAAAAAAATGATGATGTTTAACACTATATAAGTTTTTGTCTCTAAAGAGCAGGACATACTCGGGGGGGGGGGGGTTAGATACTCACATGGTATGATTTAAACGGATATAGGCTCCTGGGGGGGATAGCTGCTTTAAGACAATACAGGTCACAATTGCCATTGGTATTCTGGACAAAGGGAAAGCCTGCCAAGGTGAGATCTTAAACCTCCCAGCAGAAAAGGAGACTGCGCTCGTCTGTTCTCTCCTGGATATCTCTGTTTATCCACCTCTCCCCCGCAGCTCCCAAATCCTCCGGCGATCACCCGGGACAACAGTCAGAAATACAATAAAGTTGGAGCGCAGAGAGAAAAGGGTGGTGTTAGACAAAATCACTTTAATGGGTAAAATAACATTTAAAACTTACAATTAGTAAAGCTGCATCGCCCATGGGGTTCCCAAGCCTGTCCTCACTAACACTGCCTCCCTCGGCAGTGTCCTAATGCGAGTCGCTGCCCTGCTACAACCCGGAAGTAGAAGTCCAATACAGGGCTCTCTCGCGAGATCACTACTCAGGAAGTGCTGGCTCTGGCTGGATAATAGAAATGAACCCCCGATAGGCTATAGATACCACTCTCCAAGATCGAGTGTGTACCCTATATTCTATGCAACCCCTCAACGCGTTTCGCGCGATCTTGCGCTTCGTCAGGAGGTAGTATACATCTCAGGGGGCTGCCTTATATAGGCCACCACTCCCCTAATCATGCTAAATCTCATACACTTGTGCATACTTGTTACAATGAATAATTAATGATCCTGTGATTAGACAAATACTCTCAACATGACATACATAACAACAAATCAATATTATCTTATACATTCGATTTAAAACTTTTCCCCTAAAATTTACTTTCAAATTACTGTAAATGTTCCCTAAAATACTCCCTAACTTGTACATAGATCCTTAGATCATTCACCTGCTAATCAGCATGTTGGAATTGCCTACTCTAATAAAACTTGATCTAGTTATAGATCACTAAACATGTTTTATATTACAGTTTATATATAAAATATCTTTATTCTCTTTCACCTATTTAAAAATTAATTAAAAAGTACCAACTAGAATTTTAAAAACCGTTCAATTTAAAAACCATTATTTTACTTGTTATAAAATTAGTGTCCATATAGCTATCTCAGGAAGGGATTTAACTCTATCATATCATTCAGACCATCAGGCATTTTACTTTTGAGTGTGTATATCCAAAATTGTTCGCGTTGGAGTAACTTTAAATCTCTATTCCCTTTTCTAATGTCTTTTTGGACTATCTCTAAACCTCTAAACCTTAGACCTTCAGGTAACCCATTGTGGTAATGTAAGAAATGTAGGGACAGATTGTGTACTTTTTTGCCATGTTCCACATTGCGTTTGGCGTTTCTAATACCGTTCACATGTTCGCCAATTCGCACTTTTAGTGGTCTTATAGTTTTCCCAACGTAACATTTATTGCATGGACATGTAATAATGTACACTATAAAATTTGTTTGACATGTAATAAAATCTTTAATTTTATATTCTGACCCTGTTTGTTGATTCACAAAGACCTTATCAGTGGACATGTATGGGCACATTACACATTTCCCACATTTGAAATTACCCAAAGGTTTCGTCAAAAAGTGTGTTTGCTTTAAAACTTTAGATCCCTTTAAAAAACTAGGGGCCAAAATATTTTTTAAATTTTGTGCCTTCCTAAAAATAACCTTTGGTTTATCCTTAAGTTTTTTGCCTAGAATGGGATCCATTTTTAACACCTCCCAATGTTTGTTCACCAAGTGTCTAATTTTGGATTCCTGTTTACAAAAGTCTGTTATAAACATAGGTGTTGTGTCATTACTATCGGATCTCACTTTTCTTTGTGGTGCTAGTAGTGTGTTTCTGGGTCTATTTTCACTTTTGATAAAGGATTTCTGTATTAGATCTTTATCATAACCTTTCTCTATAAAGCGCTGTCTTAAAATGTTAGATTGTTCATTGAAATCCTTAGGTTCTGAACAATTTCGTTTCACCCGCAAAAATTGCCCATATGGTATATTATTGAGCCAATTTACAGAGTGATTGCTACTAAAGTCTAGATAAGAGTTAGCATCCACCTTCTTAAAAAAAGTTTTGGTAACTATACGGTTGCCTACAGCTTTTAGATTAAGGTCCAGAAAATTGATTTCTACAGAATTGGTATCTCCACTTAGAACAATATTTCTATCATTTTTATTTAAGAATGCAATGAATTTATCTAGTAAATCTTTAGTTCCAGACCAGATAATTAGAATATCGTCTATATACCTGCCATAATAAACCAGATATTGACGAAACTCATTATTAATCCACACAAAATCTTCTTCCCATTTGCCCATGAATAGCCCCGCATAGTTTGGGGCAAAGCGGGTACCCATAGCTGTTCCATTTACTTGGATAAAATATTCACCCTCAAACAGGAAATAGTTATGTTGTAGAATGAACATGATGCTATCTACAATAAACTCCTGTTGTATGCTTGATAGCGTGTTATCGTTATACAAGAAATGCGACACCGCCCTGGTCCCCAAACCATGTTCAATGCATGTATATAAAGAACTTACATCTAATGTTGCCCAAATAAAGTGCTCCTCCCACTGGATCTTGTCCATTTCATTTAGGACTGCCCTACTGTCTTTAATGTAGGATGGAAGGGCCATAGTAATTGGTGCCAAGAAGGTATCTACATATTTCGACAGATTAGCAGTTAGGGAATTTATACCCGATATAATAGGTCGTCCAGGAGGGTTATTCAATGTTTTGTGGATTTTTGGGATATGATATAGTATAGGTACTCGTGGATGGCTATTATAGACATATTGGAATTCTTGGGAACTTAGAATGCCTCTCTCTTTTGCATCCCTTAGAAATCTATCTAGATATCCCAAATATTCATTTGTTGGATCTGTCCCTAGTTTCTGATATGATATTTTATCATTGAGGAGTCTATAGGCCTCACCTATATAGTCTTCGCGATTTTGTAGCACTGTACCGCCCCCTTTATCCGCTTGGCGTATAATTAATTGCCTATTTTCGTTTAGACTTTTTATAGCTTCCCTTTCATTGCGGGTAAGGTTGTCATTGGCCATGTAGTATCGATTGTTGTTACATAGTGTTCGAATCTCCTGTTCTACTAATTTGCCAAATAGTTCTATGTATGGCCCTTTTGATTCATGGGGATAAAAAACAGATTTAGGTTTTAGACCTGTATGTACAGTGTTTTTCCCCAGGTCACTTTCCTCATATAAACTTAGCAGGTTATGGTAGGTATTTTCGATTTCAAATGAGGCATCGTTATTAGATGTGTGGGGGTTGGTTTCATTAGGAGATGTACCACTAACATTATTGTGATTATCATTGATTTCAAATAGATCAATCCATTCACTTTCGTTGTTCCAATCACTAGGTGTGTCCCCCCTAAGTGATGGGGTTAAATCTTGGTCGGGGACTGGATCTCCCTCATTTAACCTGGACTCATCTCTCAAAACCTCCCTCCTCATATCATTGTTTGTCTGAAATTTAGCATAATGCCTTTTTAAAGTCAATTTCCTGACAAATTTCTGCAAATCTACATATAGGTTAAACTCATTTGGCCTGTTTATAGGTGAAAAGGATAACCCTTTTTGGAGGACACTCAGTTGGGATCTTGTGAGTTTAAACCTAGATAGGTTATAGATCCCTTTGTTTTTTAGCATATCCTCTGTAATATCACTGTCCATGAGCTGGTTTATTCCCTTATTCCTTTTGCTCCTACCGCCCCTAACACCTCTCTTTCCCTTCCTCCTCTCAACCATGGTAGTAGGCCCGGAGATTTGGTGGGCAATAATTGTTTGGGTATCGCCCCCATCTCTAGATGGGATCCTCTCCCTAAAAAAGGAACTGAAGTTGAGGTAGATGGATTAGGGGAAAAGGGTGAGGTGGAGGGTCGAGAGAGGGCTCTTGATGTGTTTGTGACATCTAGTTCTATATTCTGCTCCACTAACTCCCCTAATGTTTGAAAGGCATTCGAGATAGGAATGGGTTGGATATCAGGAAGGCAATTCGCCACTATATGTGTTCCCCCTCTTTTGTCCACAGTTCTCCACTGGTAGGGAGCAGATGGACCTATGTATTTTCCAATCTGTGCTGTGTCTAGCCCCTTAGGAATATATTTGTTTTTATTATTACTTTTCTTTTTATTGTTATTCTTATTCTTCCTTTTATATTTCTTGTTAGTTGTATTAGTTAAATTAGTCTGAGGCTCACAGTTAGTGTTGCTCTGCATAGGACCTCCCTTTTCCCCTGGAATCCCTATATCTATCAGCGTTTGCGATGGGACTATATTTTGTACCTCTAGCTGCTCATGATTATTACACGCTGTGGCAAAGAATTCCTCATACGGATCCTCTTGATTGCCTACCTTATTTTGATTTGTATTTTTGGCCCAATTGTATTGTTTGTTATTTACATAATCCATTTTATCCCTTATATATTTCGTCTTCTTATTACTCATTTGTTTGGCCTCATAATCATCTATTCTTTTTTCTAGCTGTTCCTCAAATTTAATCAAATCCTCCTGGTGGATTATAGAAATTATATTTGTTCTTATATTAGTAATTTTATTGTGTAGTTCTTCCAGAGCCACCTCCCGTTCATCAATAAGTAATTCTATAATTTTAAAGGAGCATTCATCCATTATCTCATGCCACTTGTTAAGAAACAAAGCATCTTCACGGCCATAGGTGGGAAGTTTTAACAACCTTAATCCCCTAGGGATCCTCTGAACTTTAACTGCTAGTTCTAAACTGAATTTATCCCACCACAGTTTTGTCTCTAAGGCCATATATTTTTCTAATAGGAGGCATAGCTGATTGACATCCTGTGTATCATTTATAACCTCTGTGTTTTTGCTATCCTGAAAAAATGACTCTGCTTGCTCTCTCCTAGCAATACTATTTTCAAACACCCGAGCCATATCTTACTACTAAAAGTTATCCTGGTTTATCTGTGTTTGTTCCCTAGTGATTGATAAAAAACTACAGATTGCCTAAAAAGTACAGATTGCCTAATTTCTACTAACCAGCAAGTTGTATCTACTTATACCATATAATTTCTACACATAAATTATAAAAAACACACATATACATGAAACAGGTCACAGCATCATCCAAAAGCAAATACTTAATTAGTTCTATATGAAGAACCCACTTCTATAGCCGTTAGTCACCTCTATGGATACTAAGGCATTTAAGATATGTGAACAATGTCTTTGAACAGATAGTCCTGAAGCACAACAGACAGCTGCAATGTCTCGATAAAGATCAAAAAAGTACCAAAGTTCCCAGCAGAAAAGGAGACTGCGCTCGTCTGTTCTCTCCTGGATATCTCTGTTTATCCACCTCTCCCCCGCAGCTCCCAAATCCTCCGGCGATCACCCGGGACAACAGTCAGAAATACAATAAAGTTGGAGCGCAGAGAGAAAAGGGTGGTGTTAGACAAAATCACTTTAATGGGTAAAATAACATTTAAAACTTACAATTAGTAAAGCTGCATCGCCCATGGGGTTCCCAAGCCTGTCCTCACTAACACTGCCTCCCTCGGCAGTGTCCTAATGCGAGTCGCTGCCCTGCTACAACCCGGAAGTAGAAGTCCAATACAGGGCTCTCTCGCGAGATCACTACTCAGGAAGTGCTGGCTCTGGCTGGATAATAGAAATGAACCCCCGATAGGCTATAGATACCACTCTCCAAGATCGAGTGTGTACCCTATATTCTATGCAACCCCTCAACGCGTTTCGCGCGATCTTGCGCTTCGTCAGGAGGTAGTATACATCTCAGGGGGCTGCCTTATATAGGCCACCACTCCCCTAATCATGCTAAATCTCATACACTTGTGCATACTTGTTACAATGAATAATTAATGATCCTGTGATTAGTCAAATACTCTCAACATGACATACATAACAACAAATCAATATTATCTTATACATTCGATTTAAAACTTTTCCCCTAAAATTTACTTTCAAATTACTGTAAATGTTCCCTAAAATACTCCCTAACTTGTACATAGATCCTTAGATCATTCACCTGCTAATCAGCATGTTGGAATTGCCTACTCTAATAAAACTTGATCTAGTTATAGATCACTAAACATGTTTTATATTACAGTTTATATATAAAATATCTTTATTCTCTTTCACCTATTTAAAAATTAATTAAAAAGTACCAACTAGAATTTTAAAAACCGTTCAATTTAAAAACCATTATTTTACTTGTTATAAAATTAGTGTCCATATAGCTATCTCAGGAAGGGATTTAACTCTATCATATCATTCAGACCATCAGGCATTTTACTTTTGAGTGTGTATATCCAAAATTGTTCGCGTTGGAGTAACTTTAAATCTCTATTCCCTTTTCTAATGTCTTTTTGGACTATCTCTAAACCTCTAAACCTTAGACCTTCAGGTAACCCATTGTGGTAATGTAAGAAATGTAGGGACAGATTGTGTACTTTTTTGCCATGTTCCACATTGCGTTTGGCGTTTCTAATACCGTTCACATGTTCGCCAATTCGCACTTTTAGTGGTCTTATAGTTTTCCCAACGTAACATTTATTGCATGGACATGTAATAATGTACACTATAAAATTTGTTTGACATGTAATAAAATCTTTAATTTTATATTCTGACCCTGTTTGTTGATTCACAAAGACCTTATCAGTGGACATGTATGGGCACATTACACATTTCCCACATTTGAAATTACCCAAAGGTTTCGTCAAAAAGTGTGTTTGCTTTAAAACTTTAGATCCCTTTAAAAAACTAGGGGCCAAAATATTTTTTAAAATTTTGTGCCTTCCTAAAAATAACCTTTGGTTTATCCTTAAGTTTTTTGCCTAGAATGGGATCCATTTTTAACACCTCCCAATGTTTGTTCACCAAGTGTCTAATTTTGGATTCCTGTTTACAAAAGTCTGTTATAAACATAGGTGTTGTGTCATTACTATCGGATCTCACTTTTCTTTGTGGTGCTAGTAGTGTGCACAAGTGTATGAGATTTAGCATGATTAGGGGAGTGGTGGCCTATATAAGGCAGCCCCCTGAGATGTATACTACCTCCTGACGAAGCGCAAGATCGCGCGAAACGCGTTGAGGGGTTGCATAGAATATAGGGTACACACTCGATCTTGGAGAGTGGTATCTATAGCCTATCGGGGGTTCATTTCTATTATCCAGCCAGAGCCAGCACTTCCTGAGTAGTGATCTCGCGAGAGAGCCCTGTATTGGACTTCTACTTCCGGGTTGTAGCAGGGCAGCGACTCGCATTAGGACACTGCCGAGGGAGGCAGTGTTAGTGAGGACAGGCTTGGGAACCCCATGGGCGATGCAGCTTTACTAATTGTAAGTTTTAAATGTTATTTTACCCATTAAAGTGATTTTGTCTAACACCACCCTTTTCTCTCTGCGCTCCAACTTTATTGGAGATCTTAAACCTGCAGCAAAGTATGATCAAATTCTGTGTGTTACCTTCAAAAGGGGCCCAGATAAGCAGGTTTATCCAAATTAGATTAGGTAGGGAGGGGGCGGTGATTGTACTGTATCATGAAAGCAGCTCCCTGTGTGTACTATTCAGATTAAACGCTTCCTGGGAATAAGAAATTGCAGTGGAAGTCTTAGCACAAAGGAACAGGGACCTATTTATCACTGCATGGAGTGTCAGGTAAGTGGGGCAATCGCCATCTCCACTTTGCCTGCACACCATGCAGTGTATAGGGGGATATCTGCTCACAGAATGACTCCAGAATCTCCAGTGAATTTTCCAAGCTTTCTGCAGAATTCTGGAGCAAACGTCCCGGTTATTTCGCTTCCTCTTGGGCGTCCGCAACATTCAGAGCAAATCTGTTTTGGGTGCAGAAAAATCAGGCAATTGAAAGCTCTGAAGAGCACCCTTTGTCTGGAAGTCGTGCAATAGGAGATTCTGCACCCCCTTATAATCCAGCGCACCCACACCTACAGCCCCTGTAAATCTCACATCATATCTCTTAAAACTGAAAACTCCTGGGGGAAGGGATTCATTTCTCATAATCTGTGACACACCCATTACTGAGTTGTATGATAATTCCCTGTACAGTGTTACATACATGCTCCGGTCCCATTGCGTACGTTAATGCGGGGTATGCCTGTGTTACATACATGCTCCGGTCCCATTGCATATGTTAATGCGGGGTATGCCTGTGTTACATACATGCTCCGGTCCCATTGCGTATGTTAATGCGGAGTATGCCTGTGTTACATACATGCTCCGGTCCCATTGCGTATGTTAATGCGGGGTATGCCTGTGTTACATACATGCTCCGGTCCCATTGCGTATGTTAATGCGGGGTATGCCTGTGTTACATACATGCTCCGGTCCCATTGCGTATGTTAATGCGGGGTATGCCTGTGTTACATACATGCTCCGGTCCCATTGCGTATGTTAATGCGGGGTATGCCTGTGTTACATACATGCTCCGGTCCCATTGCGTATGTTAATGCGGGGTATGCCTGTGTTACATACATGCTCCGGTCCCATTGCGTATGTTAATGCGGGGTATGCCTGTGTTACATACATGCTCCGGTCCCATTGCGTATGTTAATGCGGGGTATGCCTGTGTTACATACATGCTCCGGTCCCATTGCGTATGTTAATGCGGGGTATGCCTGTGTTACATACATGCTCCGGTCCCATTGCGTATGTTAATGCGGGGTATGCCTGTGTTACATACATGCTCCGGTCCCATTGCGTATGTTAATGCGGGGTATGCCTGTGTTACATACATGCTCTGGTCCCATTGTGTACGTTAATGCGGGGTATGCCTGTGTTACATACATGCTCCGGTCCCATTGCGTATGTTAATGCGGGGTATGCCTGTGTTACATACATGCTCCGGTCCCATTGCGTATGTTAATGCGGGGTATGCCTGTGTTACATACATGCTCCGGTCCCATTGCGTATGTTAATGCGGGGTATGCCTGTGTTACATACATGCTCCGGTCCCATTGCGTATGTTAATGCGGGGTATGCCTGTGTTACATACATGCTCCGGTCCCATTGCGTATGTTAATGCGGGGTATGCCTGTGTTACATACATGCTCCGGTCCCATTGCGTATGTTAATGCGGGGTATGCCTGTGTTACATACATGCTCCGGTCCCATTGCGTATGTTAATGCGGGGTATGCCTGTATTACGAGATCAGGGTTTTTTCGTCAGGAGAGAAAACAGAATATTCATTTTGGAGCTAGTTATGTGGGTCCACAACAGTCAGTTCAAAATAATAGGTCTTGTGTTGGGGTAAACTGAGCAGCTGAGATAACAATATGAACTCCCCATAGCATATGTCCGTTTAGTAGCAAAGAACTCCAATACTTAATTATCAACCATAAATAAAAGAATGTATTGTCATATACACAGGTTACATAGTGATGTGCAGTGTAGAGTTGCATAGGCACAGCCCTACCGTGGGGAGTTTATAATCTAGTTTGTGGGGCGCAGTGACAGTTTTATTTCATTATTATTACTAAATTCAATAATTTATTGTTATTATGCATTATGAAGGGGAGAGGGTGTTCTAATGTTATTTTAACTATTTGCACTGCATGACTGATCCCTAGAGTCTATAGATTGGGTGCACAGGTCTCTTTCAATTACTAAGCAAAAAAGAGAGGTGCAAGCTCAATAGCACTACTTAAAACAGTGTAAGAGTGTAAAATACCAATAATAGTATCCCACAAAGTGTATAACAGTGAAAATAAAAAATAATACAAATCAATGATCACTGCCCTTGAGAAAATGCTGCTCCCAAGCAGGAGTCTGACCCAGTCCAGATACAGAATTGGCAGAAGGTTTCGGGGTGCGATATACATCCAGGGACATAAAATAGAAAATAATAATAGTGCCAGACAGTATACACAATGCACATGGGAAATGGAAAATTCTGTGAATGTTCAACTCACATGTTCCACATGAAGATCAAGCAGTGAGGTTATATAGAGGAACCAACTCAATGAGACGTCCTGATATGCTCTTCTGTTGGGTTAGGGTTCTGCAAGTCCTCGTGCAGGGTTTCTCTCTCCTGACCAGTCCAGGGTACAGTTTCTTCTGGCCAGAGAGATTCAGTTCCCCTGTGATCCCTCCCTTCAGCCACCCAGGGCAAGTCCAGGCAGATGCCCTGGATGGCTGAAGGTATCACAGGGGAACTGAATCTCTCTGGCCAGGAAGGACCTGTACCCTGGACACCTCAGGAGAGAGACCCTGTATGACGACTTGCAGAACCCTAACCCAACAGAAGAGGATATCAGGACGTCTCATTGAGTTGGTTCCTCTATATAACCTCACTGCTTGATCTTCACGTGGAACATGTGAGTTGAACATTCACAGAATTCTCCCATTCACATGTGCATTGTGTATACTGTCTGGCACTATTATTATTTTCTATTTTATGTCCCTGGATGTATATCGCACCCCGAAACCTTCTGCTCTTTCAATTACTACTGGTAGTTTAGGGGTAGCCAACTCCAGTACTCACAGTCCACCAACAGGTTGGGTTTTCAGGATATCCCTGCTTCAGCACAGGTGGTTTAATCAGTGGCTCAGATTGAGCCACCTATGCTGAAGCAGGGATATCCTGAAAACCTGACCGGTTGGTGACCCTTGAGGACTGGAGTTGGCCACTACTGTAGGTAGTTGTTACAATGCTCACTGTGTGTGATGCAAGGAAATCATTTTCAGAGGCGACAGATAGGGAATCCCCAAGCCTCTTCTTCTGGGAGCCCAGCTCCTGCTTTAACACAGCCAAGAAAACAGATATACAGCAAACCATGGCTTTGTTAAATTAATCAGCACACCCATCATATATATATATATATATATATTATTTTTTTTTTACCTGCACAGAATGGAAATACTTTTAATACCAAAAACATAGATTGTAGGTATCTGTTCAGGGACTGTGTCCGTAATAATTCCTATGTGCTGTGTACCTGTAAGGCTGAGTCCCCGCTGGCGCTGAGCGCGCTCATGATGGAGAGCGCTCCAAGCATGAGCGCCGGGTGTCCTGCGTTTACGCGCGCGCGGGGGCATTGCGGGTAGTTGAGCGCGCTGGAAAGTTAAGATTATTTTGTTTACCTAAGCGCCGGTGAGCGTGTGTGCCCGCGCACAGCGTGAGCGGGGACTTACATATATCTATATACGTAAGTAACCGCCGCAAGCGCCCGCCCGCTCAGCGCTAGCGGGAACGCAGCCTAATTGTGAAGCGCTTTTGAGTCCCATTGGGAGAAAAGCCCGATAATAAATAATCAAAACTTTATTTCACATTAAAACACATCCTCTTCTTTAAAGAAAGCAAAGTGTAGTCTTTCACATGAAAAACAAAAAAAGGCTACGGCACTCGCATATTAATAACATCCCCCCCCCCCCCACCTCCCCCCTCCCCACCTCTCGCTGTTATAATTTCCCTCTCTGAAATGTCAAAAAATGCCCTTTAGAAATGTCCCTCCCAGAGACTGGAGGTAATAAGGCACCCTGGGGAGATCTTTATCCTATGCATTCACCTCGCAGAAACCCAGCTGCTCTTCTCTATTCTCCCCCCACCCCCTGCTGTCTTTCTCTGTCACTTCTTTGCCTATTTCTTCTCACTTATTTCTCTCTCCCTCTTCCTCTCTTCCTCTCTCTCTCTCACACTCCTTGATTCCTTCTCTCTCATTTGCTCTGGAGCTTTCCCCCCAGTGCTTTACTTCTGATTACCTTGCCACCCCATTCAACAAGGCTTTGCAGGAGGTGCGGTTTCCGGGGCCCCCAGTCCCTTACTGCTGTAGGTCACCCGGGCTTGTCCTGCAGGTCCCTAAACATTGGTGACAGTGCATGGGGAGAGCAGTTGCACTGTGCTCCAATGCTCACAAAACCAAGGAGCCCGGGCAAGTGATCTATTTTACTGGAGTTACAGGCTCTTTATATATTATTTGTGGTATATGATATAATGTGTATTAGAAAAGGAAACGGGGCAAGTTAAACAGGGCAAAAGACTTGGGCAGAACTTTCACCCTCTGGACATTAACCCTTAAAGTACTCCTTTTTCAGATGTGGCACTGTATATATATATCTCAACACAGTCTATATATCCCATCATACCCTCAGCACTTTATTTATATTTATCAAATGTGTTACCAGGAAGTAATACAGTGAGAGTTACCTCTCGTTTTCATGTATGTCCTGGGCATACAGTTAAGATGACAAATAATACATGGTTACAAATAGATAGTTACATAAGTGCGCAGGGTATACATTATATACAAGACATTGCATGCACAGTTAGAGATAATATATATTATAGGTGTAGATTCCAGGGCTCAGTGATTAACCCCCCAAATTAAAGACAGTGCATTTAATAACACTGCCCACTACCTGCTCTATGGTATAATAAAAGCAAACTGCCCCCACCCCCTGCCTGTGCAAATATTTATGTTCACTCAGACAATGAACACACATCGTTTAACCCCCTCCCTGCTGAAGGGGCCTGCTAAATACAAAACAATGCAACCCCTGCATTGTACACAAGTTGCTGGTGTCTTCAGCACTGAAGTGGTTAAAATCACATCAGGCCTTAAAAAAAAGGTAAAATTCCCTTATATTTACCCTGGAGGAATTTAGACATGTAAGCCCCCCTCACCCCATTCTTAGTTATCACCCATTAGTATGTGTTGTGTTTTAGACTCTCAGTAATAACTCCAGATCATTTGACTCGTGCAAAAAGATTTTGTAACATTCAGACTGATTATGTTGCAGTTCAAACCCCAACAACCCCACTGTATACGTGCAGCCTCACCAGGGGTGCAACGTCACACACATCAGCTGCAGCCTGAACAGGGCAGGAGCACTGCTGACCATCCATCAAATAGGGGTTAGTCACTGGGACCACTTGTTCCCCCCCACCCTGAAACCAACACGCTGCAGGGTGACTGGAGATGTGCGAAATGCTGCTACATATTAAACAGTGCTGGAAGGGTTGATGGTAATGGATACCCCTCACTGGCAGAGAAGGAGTTAAACGTATTCACGGTTTATACCTATTCACATTATATAGGTGGCATGTGCATGGTATATTAGCAGCTGCGTGTCACCAAGCAGGGTAGAAAATTCTCAAAGCTATGGTAAAAAAAACAGCCAGGTACAGACTATTCAATTCTCTTTAATCAGTGTACAGTATTCATCTATATACACACTTATATGCACCCTATATACACACTTATATGCACCCTTTTATACACTATATATACTCCTTCCTGTAATCAATGCATTCATCTACAGTATATACACACTTTTATGCACCCTTATACACTATATATACTCCTTCATGTAATCAATGCTGTGTATGTGCCTACAATATGTGTGTGTGTGTGTGTGTGTGTGTGTGTGTGTGTGTGTGTGTGTGTGTGTGTGTGTGTGTGTGTGTGTGTGTGTGTGTCTCTAATATATATGAGATAGCTACCATATATATGAGAGCTGTGCCTATGAGAGATAGCTGTGCCTATGTGAGAGATAGCTGTGCATATATATGAGAGGTAGCAGTGCATATATATGAGCGATAGCTGTGCCACCTAACCAGAACTATAGAAGGATATCAGCTCCGGAAGGGTATACATCCCTTCACTATAATGAACTCACCTCTTTCTATTCGGATACTATAATAAACTTTGGTATTTTTTTCCCAGTGTGAGTTACATGCTCTTCCAGCACTGAAGTGGTTAATACCGATGACCACTAGGGTCTCTCCCCAAATATAGAAGCCCCTCTTTTGTTCTTGACTCACAGAACAATTAACCCCCCACCGCCCCCAATGCCCTGGCCTCAACAGGGTTAAATGTATCCATTGGCTTACCCTGCTCCTGGATAGGGGTGCCCTGCTCCTGGATTGGGGTGCCCTGGTTCTGGATAGGAGTGCAGTGAGGGTCCTGCGGGCTGCTCTGACACTTCTCTCTGTCCTGTGTCTATATGAGCTTGGAGTCTCTGAGTGTGTGAGCCTCCCTGTCCTGTATATATAGAGGAGCAGCACAGCACCGCCAGGGGGAGGAGGGCACGCTCAGTGTAATACACACACCGCACCTCCCTGGGAAAAGGGAACCAGCCACACATACTGCTACATATGGGAGACTGGGCTAGTGAGGAGGCAGGGAGGGATGTGAGGCTAGTGAGGAGAGGGGAGGCAGGGAGGGATGTGAGGCTAGTGAGAGAGGGGAGGCAGGGAGGCTAGTGAGGAGAGGGGAGGCAGGGAGGGATGTGAGGCTAGTGAGGAGAGGGGAGGCAGGGAGGGATGTGAGGTATGTGAGGAGAGGGGAGGCGGGGAGGGATGTGAGGCTAGTGAGGAGAGGGGAGGCAGGGAGGGATGTGAGGCTAGTGAGGAGAGGGGAGGCAGGGAGGGATGTGAGGTATGTGAGGAGAGGAGAGGGGAGGCAGGGAGGGATGTGAGGCTAGTGAGGAGAGGGGAGGCAGGGAGGGATGTGAGGTATGTGAGGAGAGGGGAGGCAGGGAGGGATGTGAGGCTAGTGAGGAGAGGGGAGGCAGGGAGGGATGTGAGGCTAGTGAGGGGAGGCAGGGAGGGATGTGAGGCTAATGAGGAGAGGGGAGGCAGGGAGGGATGCGAGGCTAGTGAGGCGAGGGGAGGCTAGTGAGGAGAGGGGAGGGATGTGAGGCTAGTGAGGAGAGGGGAGGCAGGGAGGTATGTGAGGCTAGTGAGGAGAGGGGGTATCTAGTGGGGAGGAATGGAAGACTAATAGTGAGAAGAGGGGGAGGCTAGTGAGAGGGGATTCAGGGAGGGATAGTGAGGGCAGGGGGAGGCTTGTGTGGAGAGGGTGGGAGGCTAGTGGTAGCACCCTGCTGCCTGATCACAGCCTGACTATATACTGTACATGGAGCAGTAAGTGTGTGCTTAGCTGGAGCTGATACATTGAGACCTTGCTAGAATTGTTAGATGTTGCTCAGGAATGTGCTCGGATAAATAGAGGAACTGGATAAATTGTGTGTGCGAAACAGGCTCACCCCATGTACTGTATGTTACATGCTATGGTAATTACATACATGTGACGGGACATCATAATCTTGATATATGTAACACAAAGGTAATTACATCACTGTTTATTTATTGTTTTTAATTTTATCCATGTATCTACTGAATAATTTAGTGAGCTACTTAGTGTATACACAAGACAATACAGACATACAATCATAGACACTAGGAATAAAAGGCAGGCAGCAATCACTGAACCAAAGAGCTTACAATCTAAGTGACATGGTGGGAAACATACAGAGAGGTGTATTAATGGTCAACAGAGAAGGTTTCTTAACCCCTTTGCTGCTGGAGCAATAAAACGATAAACTCCAGTTGTGCAGTTATTAGTGATTTGCTGGCAACAGGCGTGTGCCAGGAGATGACGTCACACATGTGAGTATTGAAGGAGCTCATTTAATATCACCTGTGTGCAAAATGACAGGCGGGTGTGAAAGCGGAGCATCCATTAACCAATTCAATGCCAGGGCAATGCAGCTCCCCTGGGTAGCGAAGGGGTTATCGGGTGTGTGTGGTATATATAACATACTGTACATACCCCCAGTGTTTCCCGGTGTTATCTCTCCCGGAGGTAGGAAAATCAGGACTGGATGTGAGGAATACGGACCGGATTGGGTGTGCAGAGAATGGGACACGGGTAGCTGCACCAAGACAGGAGTGCTGAACTCCAGTCCGCAAGGGCCACCAACAGGTCAGGTTTTCAGGATATCCCTGCTTCATGACAGGTGGATCAATCAGTGGCTCAGTCTGAGCTGCTGATTGAGCCACCTGTGCTGAAGCAGGGATTTCCTGAAAACCTGACCTGTTGGTGACCCTTGAGAACTGGAGTTGGCCACCCCTGATCTAACCTCTGTTAGACTACTTAACGTGACGTTTTACAGTTAATATTTATAGTAACACTGTATTCACAAAGGTCAATAATGTAACGTGAAACCATGTTTTCTCCCGTAAGGAGCGTAGCGTGAACTATAACCGGCGTCAGTGATACCGAGATACCAATAATATGCAAATGAGGCGTTATCATATATTCTTCTACTCACTTAAAGCTGCAGTTCAGTTCAGTCAATATCCTGCATGTGTGGGTTTTTTTAATAAATCAGTTCTGTAGTAAGAAAAAATACTTTTAGCATTTTCTGTTTGTAAAAAAACAACTTTGAAAGACCAATTTTCTTGTATTCTATTTTAACAATCATTTACTAAGGCACTGCCCCTTCACTGCCCCTTCAAGCCCTGGCACACCCCTTTGTCAGCCCTGCCCTCCCCCTAGCATGTCAGTGCAGGAGTGCTCATGAATATTCAGGAGCTTCCACTGAGAGAAAGAAGCAGAAGAAAAACAGATCCCTTCACTAATTATGTCACCAAATTTTGCCTATCAATACATGGAGAACGAATTGACCTGCAGCTATACAGTTCTTTAGGTAATTAGAGATTGCACACATGAAACTATTGAAGTAAAAAAATAAAAAAATTAAAAAAAAAGACTGAACTGCAGTTTTAAGTCTGTTTAAGGGTGCAATCCATGCTCCTCCTTTATTTTGACTTAGGTGGGAAGAAGGGGGTCCTGGAATTGAACCACAGTCCTGAGGACCCCCTGGATCATGAGGTACATGCTTACCACCCATGTAAAAAAGGGGGTCGCAGAAACGAGCTCCATGAAATGTTAGCGTTACTCGCATCTAGACCCTGAAATAGGGCTTTTGCGGGGTCTGGATGGTTGTGTCACCACCGTTAGGTATGATTTGGTACGCCAATTCTTGGAGTCAGGAAGGAATTAATTTTTCCCCTTAATGGGGTTTTTTGTTTGCCTTCCTCTGGATCAATAAGTAAGTATAGATATAGAATAAAGTATCTGTTGTCTAAATTTAGCAGAGGTTGAACTTGATGGACGTACGTCTTTTTTCAACCTCATCTACTATGTAACTATGTAACTATGATTTAAATATGTCCTTGTGCGTTTTGCCTTCTCTTCTCTCTATCTCTATTCCAGCTAAAGTCCTATTTCAAGGTCTGGATAGGAGTAACGCCAAGACATACACAGCGGAACGTTATTGGAAGAGAAAAGAACGGTATCCTACAATAATAATGTGATAACTTTATTTCATAATTCATTTTCTCCCAATGGGATTGAACACACACTTGTTTTTCACACAGTAATTTTTACAGAGACTGTCTCTTCCCCATAGACGCCCTCCTACTGTCTCTGTACGTTCTTCCTACCAACACAATTAGATTGTAAGCTCTTCGGAGCAGGGACTCCTCTTCCTAAATGTTACTTGTATGTCTGAAGCACTTCTACCCTTTGTGTCATTAATATTATTTGTTATTTATATGATTGTCACGTATTACTGCTGTGAAGCGCTATGTACATTAATGGCGCTATATAAATAAAGACATACAATACATAGAGCTTACAATCTATGATTTAGGGGCCTGAGGCACAGGGAGATAAAGTGACTTGCCCAAAACCACAAGGAGCTGACACCGGGAATTGATCCAGAGCCCTCCTGATTCAAACTCAGTGTCATTGTTACCAGATTCAGGGACTTTACCCCCTGAGCCCCTCCTTATCATGATGTTACCCCCCCCCCCCCCCCCTCCCAAGCTAATGAGATGAGCAGTACAGATGTTGATTTTGCATATAATTGGCTTTGGGAATATTTTATTAACTCTGGGAATATAAAGTCCGATCCTATTTTAGGGAACGTCCCGTTATGTCCAATGGTTTAACAGGGCTTTGTGCATCCCCCTATGGACTAGACTAGAGCTGACCCCCTGCACAAACTCTAGCTTGTCCAACTACAGGTCGGGTCAGAGGTCACAGCAGAGTATCCCATTGTTAATTGTTTCCTAGGAAAGAGATCTGCAGAACATTGCTCCTGTAACCCTTTGCCTGCCAGAGACCAGCAGCCTCTGTTGTGAATCACTTTAACCCCTTCCCTGCCAGAGATCAATGCAGAGCATTGCTCCGTCTACCCTTCACTAGTAGGCAGAACTGCAGATCATTGCGCCACTAACATCGCTCTGCAATGCGCCTCCGGAGAGGGGGATTTAGACTGACACTGTGGTTTGTTTTCAGTGCCTGGAGTCCATACAAAGCTCCCTTATATTCCGATGTCAGACTGTACACACTGCTGGTGCTGCCCACTGATCCCGGGGGTAACACACGAGTCAGCCTGAGAACATGATCTGTAACTGGGCTTTAACAAGTTGCTGAAAAGTCCCAAATGATGATAATTCAATAAGGCACTACAGGGGTCGGGTTACCATCTGATAAGGCCGCCCCGGGGACTTAATCAGAGAAAGTTTTTTCTGTATTATCCTTTTTGGACTCACAGAAACCAGTTTGTGGGCAGATTTGTATATAATTTGGGGATTAGAACCCCCCGCCCCCCTCCCCCCGTGGCTGTAATCAGGGGTAGGGGGACTCACTTTCGTTCAATTTAATGTATTTTTAAAACCAAGATGCTATTAATCGTTTTAGGCGCTGAGAGGGTTGCTGACTCCAATGGCACTGTGACAGGAGGGACCTCTGTCTATCACTCTCACTGCAAAGTGACACCGACACAAGGGACTTGGGGACCCTGGTATCTGCCCCCCCACTTCAACCTGGCACAGACAGAAAGAACCCATTTACCCTAGAATCTGTCACTAACACTGCAGGGTGACTTAATGACAGAGATAGGAGAGACCTGTGGCCCAAGGTGACACAGTGACACACACAGGAGGGACCTATGAGCTACGGAGCTTGTCATCTGACCACAGGGTGACACAGTGACACAGAAAGAAGGGGCCTGCAGCCAATGGAGCCTGTCTGCCTTACCACGGGGTGACACAGTGACACAGAAAGAAGGGGCCTGCAGCCAATGGAGCCTGTCTGCCTTACCACAGGGTGACACAGTGACACAGAAAGAAGGGGCCTGCAGCCAATGGAGCCTGTCTGCCTTACCACAGGGTGACACAGTGACACAGAAAGAAGGGGCCTGCAGCCAATGGAGCCTGTCTGCCTTACCACAGGGTGACACAGTGACACAGAAAGAAGGGGCCTGCAGCCAATGGAGCCTGTCTGCCTTACCACAGGGTGACACAGTGACACAGAAAGAAGGGGCCTGCAGCCAATGGAGCCTGTCTGCCTTACCACAGGGTGACACAGTGACACAGAAAGAAGGGGCCTGCAGCCAATGGAGCCTGTCTGCTTTACCACGGGGTGACACAGTGACACAGAAAGAAGGGGCCTGCAGCCAATGGAGCCTGTCTGCCTTACCACAGGGTGACACAGTGACACAGAAAGAAGGGGCCTGCAGCCAACGGAGCCTGTCTGCCTTACCACAGGGTGACACAGTGACACAGAAAGAAGGGGCCTGCAGCCAATGGAGCCTGTCTGCCTTACCACGGGGTGACACAGACAGAATGGACCTTTGACCCATGGAGCCTTTCCTCTCACTGTAGGACGGTTACTTACTATCCCATGGATATCACAGAGTGACATGGTCCTAGTCTCTTGTCTGGTGACAGGATATAGATACAGCAGCTGTCAGTCCACTGGGATAACTGAGTTGAAAGGTTTTATGTAACATCAGTGAAGACGCCATCGCCTGAAATCAAAGGGTTTTTATTGGCTGGACCTCGGTGGGAGATGGCAGGGAATGTCCCGTCTTCATCGCAGGACAGAATAACCCCGGGGCCCTCCCTCTTCATGGCCCATTCTGCTGCATTCATGGCCCTGCCCAAAGCTGTCCCTTGTCAGGTTGACTCCCCGGGTTTATTGCCCCTCTATAAATCACATCATTACTGCACTTTCTAATCACAGATATCTTGGGAAGAATGGCCTGCACACACCAATTGTTATTTATTATCAAACCAAAAGGGGCCTTTATCTGGGCAAACAACTAATAAATATCCCCTTCATTTACAGAGAGAAGAGGCACATTTCTACATGGATCCCATTATGTTACACTGAGTTCTATTTGCAGACCTGTATCGGTTGTGATACTTTTTGATAGATCACCATGCGAGTTCCTCATAAATAACATTTGAGTGTATAGAGCTTTCTAAACTTCCCGTCTCTTCTTCATGTGTACAGGGCTTTCCAAACCTCATAGGTCTCTTCTTCATGTGTACAGAGCTTTCCAAATCTCTCAGGTCTCTTCTTCACTTGTACAGAGCTTTCCAAATCTCACAGTTCTCTTCTTCATGTGTACAGAGCTTTCCAAACCTCACAGGTCTCTTCTTCATGTGTACAGATCTTTCCAAACCTCACAGGTCTCTTATTCACGTTTACAGAGCTTTCCAAACCTCACAGGTCTCTTCTTCATGTGTACAGAGCTTTCCAAACCTCACAGGTCTCTTATTCACGTTTACAGAGCTTTCCAAGCCTCACAGGTCTCTTCTTCATGTGTACAGAGCTTTCCAAACCTCACAGGTCTCTTCTTCACGTGTAGAGAGCTGTTCTTTGGCACTCCAGATCACATGCGCTATTTAAGTCTAATCTTGGGAAAGTTTACATCTCATGTAAATCAAGGATGGGCTGTTTGTAAATAATTTGGAAGGGAGTCTTAAGAAAACAAAACACTGACATACCCCCTGCTCTATCTCATCTTTATTTTATTTACACTGGGATTTGTGTAGGCGGAGGGGAGAGGGGGTCATTAACCCATTCTGTGCCAAGGGTCCCTACCTTTCCTGTCCCCCCGGGCACTGCACAGTGTTTATTTATATGGGGTGGGATGTTATGAGGTGGAGGAGAAGGGGGAGGGGACAGGACAGGACATGGTACCCAGCAGGACGAGATGCTGGAGAAGTTGGCAACCCTACAATTATCCCATAGTTGTCCTCGCCTCCTGTGAGGCCGTCTCTAGGCATAACCCAAGCAAATGCAATATTATTTATATTCTCCCCTTTTCAAATACGCTGTTGTTTTACTTGGCTTTGGTATGTAGTCATTTTTAAAGAAAAAAAATCTAATAAGAAGACGAATCTCAAATAGCATTTTAACTTCTCAGTAGTAGAAGGATCTGCAATTCTCTCTCTCTCTCTCTCTCTCTCTCTCCTCTCTCTCTCTCTCTCTCTCTCTCTCTCTCTCTCTCTCTCTCTCTCTCTCTCTCTCTCTCTCTCTCTCTCTCTCTCTCTCTCTCTCTCTCTCTCTCTCTCAGCTCCGCACATGCAGCCGTGGGCCTACAAGTCCCAGGATCCTCTGGGGGTAGCATATACCACATGGTGGTAGCCCAACCAATAGTAGTCGCACAGGCACCCGCGATAACCCCGCAAGTCAGTCGTACGACGGGCAGCAGGATAGCAGGTAGTCTCCAGAGAGCAGTGCCCCAGGACAAGGCCTAGGCTTGCCCCTGAGGCCCCAGCTAGGCCCTGAGCCACCCCAGCGGAGTGTTGCAGGGAAGGCCCCAGATAGGGGCTCTTCCCCTTAGTGCATAGTAGTGCTGTTGCCCCGGTGACCGGACGGCCACGCGGTGCCCTGCGGCCTGGGGCCAGGTCACAGGATTCATAGACATTCCGGTGAGACCCTAATGCTGGAGCTCACCTCGTGAGGAGGATCAGGACCCTAAGGAGTGAGGGGATTGGTGTCGGAGGCTCCGCGTCGTGGTACCTGACTGTTCCTTATCCAACAGCTGCACCTGGGTACAGGAGTGCCCAGGAAGTTATACACGTGCGCCAATGGTTCTCAGGGGTAGCGCTACCTCACACTTTGGGTGGGTTTGCTTGTGCGGACATCGGGTTTTCAGTGCCCAGGGCACCCTCAGTACTTTGGGGGTAATCACTCATGTTATTGTATTGTTGTATTGTACTGTGTGCGTGATTTATGGTTATAGTGTGTACAGTAAAGAAGTTATATTATATTCAGTTGTATAGTGTTTATTGAGTCCTGTGAGGGGTTATCCCACCAATGCTGGGATCCCTCATAGGTGGAGGCGCTGCGCGCAAGGAGAAAGAGTTCACCCCAGGCTCCCAGAGGCAGAGGCTTAGGCCTCCTGTGAGCAAACAGGTACAGCAGCACGTGTAGTTTCCCTTAGGCGCAGGGAAATGGGGCTACATATATATCAGGGGTAGGCTCACCATGAATATGGAAAAAATGTATTTTATTGGCCAAAAGTTATATCAAGGCTCCATAGAGTAGCCGAAACATTGGGACAATAAAATACATTTATTTTTCCATATTTATAGTGTACTTTTCTTATTTTTTGTACTGTAACCTTATAGGTTCTCTGATAACAGCACCCCCTCCAGTAGTGGGGTCTGTACTAGCTAACTGTGTGCCCCAATCCCTTCATAATATTTATTTATGTATATTTATATGTTTTCCCAGCACTAAAGAGGTGAAGGGGTGGTATGTGATATATTACACCCCATGCCCAGTCTCTGCAGTTGGCATTTACCCCCCATACAAACCAAGGACCTTTCATGTTCAGCCAAAATCCTGGTTGTTTTTTTTTTTTTGTCCCAAAAAACTATTTTCCGTTATTAAGTTGTACTATATAGGATGGGGTCCAGATTGGGAAAGAAATAATGTAGAGGAGGCGGGAGGAGACAAGAACAATTACACTGAAGTATATAATGAGTAAGTCATTCAATAAGATCAAACGAGGTTCCTAATACAAATCTATCAACAAGTCACAGACGTTCTGCCAACATTCTAATACATAACAGGAGGGACTGGGGGTGGCCTAAGGAACACTGCTTCCTAATCCAGAAACCTCAAGCGGAAGTGAAGGAAACTCCTGAAGACCAAGGAGGTTTTTTTTATTATCAAGGTTTCCCAGAGTACAAACACTAGGGGCAAAGAACTGCACTAATGTATTTTTTGATGGGATCTTTTTAAAGATTTTCTTTTCCCCTAGTTTTGCACCTGGGAAAAATTAATGAACAGCCCTCAAATGTAAGCAGCTCGGGGACGCTACGAGACTAAGTCATTACCTAATATACACAGTAGGGTATATATTAGCATTCAATTAACCCCCTGTACGTGGGCAGTGCCGGCAAAATACCCCATACTTTCATTTATAAACATGCCGTTTCTCATTTGAATCCTGTGTTAAGAAGGCTTCTGGTTTTTATAATGGAGATCTTATAAACGTTACCTTTGTAATATGTTTTATTATATAGGATGCAAATAAGGCGTCTTTCCCCTCCCCAAACCCCAGTACATGCAGGCGCATTGCTCCACAGGCTTATCAGGCAGTAGAGGGAAATCATGGCAGCTTTGTAGCCCATTCAGACCCTTCCAGAGGTCATAGGGTTAAATCCATATCCCAGGGTTCATGTGGCTGCTCTTTATGATTTAATGCTCCTCCATAAAACTCAATGTTACAGTTCCTAGACCTGTCCTCAGCACGTCTCCAAGACATTACAGCCTCTTGCTGGGCCGAGTTGTAAAAATCTGCATATAAATGTCCAGCATCCTCTCTGCTTCCTACACCTCCAATAGGGCAGCAGCCCCATGCCACATACTAACAACCCTAACCCCTTCCCAGAACTCCCCATCATCTCATAACACTGTCAGCTGCATGCGGGCACGCTGCCGTTTCAAACAACGTTTGCACTTTATTCACGGACTGCCATTTTTGTAACAGAACCCGCAACTACGTGTGAATCGAGGGGCTTGTAGAGAAGGGTACGGGGGTTTTGGGAAAAGTTGCCAAATGGTTTTCCCAGAGCAATCCCAGTGTGCAAAAGTCTGTAGAGAATCAGGAATTACTGTAGACAGCAGAAAAGGAGGGAAGTCACCCAAAAAATGTTTTTCTTACACACAAGGAATGTCTGGTTACATTTGTAGAACAGACCCCTACTCTACCCGTACCTATAATATGTAGCACTGTTTCCCCACCCCCCCCCCACCCCCCAATGGGAGAAAACACAGCATATGCTACTTGGTGTGTAGTGCAATACCTGTTAGGATCAGGAGAGCTGAGCTGATCTGTGATGTAGTGGAGATCAGGACTGGCTTAGATTCGTTCTCTGGGTGTTCAGCGCCTCCAGCTGTAGTGGGTTCCATGGTGTCCAGAAGTCAGTCCCCACTACTGCATACTCTCCCTCCTGCCCATGGACTGATACTTAGACAGGAGTGTCATAACAAGGGTCTTTATTGTATGGCAGGCATCCACTGCAGATCTTCCCTACAGCGATGCAGAGTCTCAGAGGTCCCAGACATCTGGATGGTGAGGGCCCCTGGTTTTACAGGGCCTATGTGGCTGAATCCGATGTTGCCTCAGCCAAAGGCTGAGGGTGAGCACGCTCATCTCGCCATGGGAGAGACTGACAGCTCTCTGCTTCCTCTCTCTTCCAGAGCAGGAACAGGACTCTCACTAACTTGGTCACACCCTCCTAGGAGGATCAAGAAGGGGCGGGCTCGTGGTCTATGCCTATCCCTGATAGGCTTACACAGGCCACGAGTCACTACCTTACTTCTATCACTCTTATGAGGGGCATGAGGGGGGTCAAGAGCCCATTGATTTAACCTGTTATGCCTGCAGCTAACAGGCCTTACATAACAAGGATAACAGGGTGGGGAAAGACAGGCAGAAAAGACATACCCTGTTACAAATATATTTGTGGATATGGCATCTTTTGTTTTGGGACACCCCCTTGCACATGTAAATGTAAGGAATATAAATACATTTGGGGCTGGAAACGCTGCTTAAAGTAAATGTGCTGAAGGAGTTATTAATAATGTCATTGAACAAGAATCACATTCCTGCCCGACCCCCCTTCTGCTTGTCAGCTCCTTAAGTTCAGCTGCAGGCATTGGTTCCACATACACACACTGTGCCTGTGTAACATGCAACAATGTTGCATTTCTTGCCTCTGAGCACGTAATCAGTGAACTGCTACTGCAGCTTCTCCAGTCCTCCCAGTTAATGGACTTTCCCATGTTCTCCCCTGTCTTTTGCTGACAGTTAGTGCAGTCCCACTCAACCTTTAGTGTGACCCCTGCCCCTCACTTCCTTTTCCACCCTAGATTACAGTGAGTACAGACCTGTCTGCATCCACCCCTGGTAAGGCCTTTCTCTCTTACCATAGTCTAACCCCATAGAAGCATCCCACATAGAGAAGCACTCTCTGCCTACACTACACCTACAAGTTCCTGTGTTTTCTGATCCAGCAATAAAATTAAGAAAGACATTAAGGACTTGTCATGCTTTGGAAGAGGGAGGACATGAGTTGAGCTTACTGGAATCATTCATACATCATTCGTGACCCTGGTTCCAGGAAAGTAAGAGAGAGACCGTGTATTAGAGGTCTACGCAGAAGCTATCACTCACAGCCTTCATGCTACAAAAGTGCAGCTCTACACAGCTATACAGCAAACTGCTACAGCTTTCTGCAAAACAAGCAGCAGTTTAAACAGAACAGTGAAAAGATAATTGTGTGCCTTACAGACACTTACAGGAGCTGCTACTCCAGACTCCATTATACAGAGTGGCCTCTACAGCAGTACAAGCAAGCAGCTTACACAGCTATACAGAGCAACCTCTACACCACACAAAGGAAGCACCAAGTAGCTCAAAACTGCAAGCAGCCCGCTGCTTACACAGCTAACAGAGCAGCCTCTGCAACTGCACAGCAGCCTTGCAACAAACAGTGCTTCTCTCACAATACCTAACTGCCTTTTTCTCTGTCTGAGTTCACCCGCTGCTCAGCCCCACAGTGAGGAGCCTACGGACACCTGTGAGTACAGCTACCCCTACGCTGCACGCTGCAGGACACCGCTCGGTATCATCTGAGACAGACGCCCATCGCTGACAAGGTAAAAGACCGCACGCCACACGCACTGGCAAAAGGCCTACACACACCTACAGCATGGCAGAACTCAGAGCCTCACCAGACATCACGCAGGAAAGCGATCTCTCAGACACAGAGACCGCTGCGCAACTGCAACAGGCGCAGGCAGGAGCAAGGCCTAAACGGACAGTCACACTGACACAAAAGGCCCGCGAAAAATACGAGACTGACATTGAAGCGCACCGCGCTAAATTAGAGTTGGCCTGGAACACTACCACACTTGGGATACGCAATGTCGCCGCCGCTGGCAATTCCGTACAACAGCTCGAGCAGGCAATAACTCAATTAAAGATAGATCACTTATGCTACCAAGAGCTATCAGAGGCATATGTCACTTACCTGGCCAGGGCTAACACCGGCGAAAGCCTGCATGAAAGGGACTTACAGCATAACCTTGACTTGACACGTGACAGCCGCGTGCGAACCTCTATCACGGAAGCCGAAAGTAAGAGGAAAGACCTTTTGCTGGAAACTGCATCGCAGCGCTCAAGCACATCCAGACACTCATCAAGGTCAGCAAGATCAGTGCAATCTCACGCGTCTAGCGCAAGCGCGAGCGCTACCAAGGCGCGAGCCACCGCGGAGGCCGCACGTGCCAGGGCCGAATATGGTCGGAGAGAGGCAGCCGTAAGGGCAGAAAAGGCGCGCATAGAAGAGGAGGAGCAGGTCGCCGCCTCCGCCGCCAATGCCGCCGCCACTGCTACCACCGCCGCTGCCAATGCGCGTAGAAAGGCCGAATTAGACGCGGATCTAGAGGCTCTAAGCAAAGAAGAGGACGCCGCTGCCGCCATAGCCCAAGCCGAAGTCCTAGAAGCAGCTGCGAGACAGGACGGCGGAGAGCTACCGTACAGACGGATAGCCTCAGAGGATCCAGCCCAACGCACTGAAGACTACGTAAGGAGCCTCTTCAGTGTAAACACCAGCGCACCATCTCAACACGGAGGGAGTGACACCACAGACAACGAAGACTCGCTAGGACCACGAGGAGAAGACGCTGCTCCGTCAATGGCACACGCTGCCTGGGATAGCCACAGCCGCAACAGTGATCCACACGCCAGAGCGCACACGGATGCACCACAACAGGCTCGTAATCCAGGTACACCCACGCGGGAGAAAACAGCCCCTCACACTGGCCAGCAGCCATCACGCGTCCACGCCAAGGAAGAGGTGACCGCACAGACCGTCCCAGCAACTACCTCAGAACGGGGCAAACGCGCCGATGTCTCAGGTCTGACAGACATAGCCAAGTACATGATCCGGCGCGACTTGGTGCACGCAGGACTCATCAGCTTCGACGACCGCCCTGAGAACTACCGGACGTGGAAGTTCACGTTCAAAGACGCAATCGACAGCTTGGACTTCTCAGCAAGGGAAGAGCTCAACCTGTTAGTTAAGTTCCTGGGGAACGTATCCAGGGAGCAAGCGCAGAGACTTCGGACGGCAAACGCACATCAACCCCAAGTAGGTCTGGACCTAGTGTGGGAAAGGCTAGAAGAGACCTATGGCAGCCCTCAAGCAGTCGAGGATTCACTCTTCAAAAGAATCGAGAGCTTCCCAAAGATCACGAATAAAGACTACTCGAAGTTACGAGATCTTGGAGACCTGCTGCAAGAACTGGAGTTCGCAAGGAAAGACCATTCCTTAATAGGTCTCAATGCCCTAGATTCAGCTCGTGGAGTGAGACCCATCCTGGAGAAGCTACCCTTCAACCTCCAAGAAAGGTGGCTTTCACAAGGTTCCAAATACAAAAGGGAGAAGCAGGTTGTCTTCCCCCCATTCTCATTCTTCGTGAGCTTCATCCGTGAAGCGGCAAGGACAAGGAACGATCCCAGTTTCATCTTAGGTGCGCAAACCACATACAGTGCGAGCAGCCTGAAGAACGAGAGACCAGCGACGAGATATGGTAACCCCCAAACACCCGTCTCGGCCCACAGGACGGACGTGCCTCCCACGACCCAAACTACTCCCGATCAGTCGGTCGCCGGAGACAAGGAACCAAGGGACCCAAACAGGGAATGTCCCATACACAAGAAGCCACACCCACTCAACAAGTGCTTTGGGTTAAGGATGAAGTCCCTAGAGGAACGCAAGAGGTTACTTGGAGAATTCGGAGTTTGCTTCAAGTGCTGCGGTTCCACGACTCACCTAGCCAGGGACTGCAAGGAAGAGATCAAATGCACAGTGTGCGAGAGTGACAAGCACGTGACAGCGTTACACCCAGAGGCGATGACACTCCACCAACTCAAGAACCCATCCTCCATAGCGGAGCATGGAGGGGAGAAAGAAGAAGGAGAGTCAACATCCGTCACATCTCAGCGCACTGAAGTTTGCGGAAAAGAAGGTGACAAAATGTCCTGCTCCAAAATATGCCTTCTCGCAGTGCACCCCCAGGGACAACCTGAGAAGGCTATTCGGATGTACGTAATCCTCGACGACCAGAGCAACCGATCACTGGTCAGGTCAGAGTTCTTCGACATGTTTAACATACAAGATGGTGCTTCTCCTTACACTCTCAGAACGTGCGCAGGGCAAATGGAGACCACAGGGAGAAGAGTGAATGGCTACACCATATGTTCAATAGACGGCAAAGTGAACATGCCCCTTCCCACACTCATCGAGTGCAACCACATGGCCACAAACAGGGACGAGATACCCACACCAGACGTGGCACTCCATTACCCCCACCTCAAAGGAATAGCCAACCACATCCGGCCGGTGGAACAAGACGCCAAGATCCTGCTGCTGCTCGGTAGGGACATCATGAGGGTACATAAAGTCCGTAAACAGCACAACGGACCCCACAACGCGCCATACGCCCAAAGACTCGACCTAGGATGGGTGATAGTGGGCAACTCGTGCACTAACAAAAAGCACGGGCAAGACTACGTCGATGCCCGCAGAACGGAGGTGACAGAATGTGGACACACATCTCTCTCTGAACCATGTCTTGGCCATCTCCAAGTGACCGAAGGGCCAAGTGAAGAGGAAAGACAAGGTCATACCCCTGAGACCAACAAAGACATCCTCACGCCGATGGGATGCGACAATGGCTTAGGATGCTCAGCAGTCCAGACAGCCAAGGATGATGAGTTGACTCCACCGAAGGAAGAGAGTAACCTCCCAAAGGTGACCAACAAAGGGATCGTCCTAAAAACAACAAACAATCAGACAATACTCCCGCGAGCAAGGGCACAATTAAGACGTACAGTTGTTCCTCTCCACAGAGTATCAAGCAACAGAGCAACCAATTGCCACGGCTGGCATAGCCGCAAAAGATTGCGCCCCACAGGCGAAGCCACAGTGTCAAAAGGACTGTTCGTTCAAACACGTAAAAGGGGACAGTTGCAGAGATATTTCCCAAAAGGATTTACAAGGACAAAAGAGACTGTTCTTCGTCATGTCCAGGGAGAAAACAACCTCCCGATGGCAGTCAACAAAGAAACACAAAAGCGTTTCACCAAACTACGCGGAGATGTTCTCGTGCAAGAGAAATGTACCGATGAACTACGGTGCACAGCGTTCCAGACAACAAGGAACGATGACAAACAAACACCATCGAGGGAAGATAGAGGATTCCCGAGGTTAACTGTCAAGGAGCTCTCTAAAGACGGACTAAGCAGTCGGGTGACTCCGCTACCATTCCGTTCACCAAGGAGGTGCTTCCCAAACAATGGAGAACATGCCATCTCTAGGTTCACCTCGCACCTCTGCGGCCCACAAAGGGAACCAGAGACCAAAAACAACTTTGTGGTCTTCATCCAGAAGATATTCTTTACCGGCCACGCAAAGCCAGCACCTCTAATGGAGGAAGGCGAAGAATGTCGGTACCTCCAATCACCTGGGGC
The DNA here is from genome assembly GCF_040206685.1 of Ascaphus truei. Lineage (NCBI taxonomy): Eukaryota > Metazoa > Chordata > Amphibia > Anura > Ascaphidae > Ascaphus > Ascaphus truei. The sequence goes on from NC_134489.1 coordinate 23,222,188, forward strand.
CTACCACCCTCAGGAACCCGATCAAATCCGGGTAATGTTCAACCCCAGCGCTCAGCTTCAGGGAGTCTCCCTGAACGACGCCCCCTTTATTGGATTACATTCGACAACCAGTTTTCCAGGGACAGTAATCCGCTCCCACAAGGAGCCAAAAGCCCTCTCCTTCTGCCAAACGCCAGGTGATAGAGCAACAGGCTGCCACGGTTGGTATACCTACAAGGGGATACACTCTGTGGGTGAAACTACAGAGACAAAAGGACTGCTCTCTTACAAGACTAAAAGGAAACAGTGCCAGAGACTTTTACACAAAGACATTGTGATGCAACCAGCAAACCTGGAGCTGTGCATCCACCCTGCATCCTTTGCCAAAGAACCTTGGCCAAGGGACCTTGATACCAGTGATACTGGCCGGTGTCACATCGCTATGTGGACATGGACTCTTGCATTGTTTGAGAATGTGATGTTATCTTTGTTATGCATTGCACATATGTTCCACATATTCCAGTTATATAGTGGTATCTCCAGATACCAGACGGGGAGTGTCATGGAACAAGAATCACATTCCTGCCCGACCCCCCTTCTGCTTGTCAGCTCCTTAAGTTCAGCTGCAGGCATTGGTTCCACATACACACACTGTGCCTGTGTAACATGCAACAATGTTGCATTTCTTGCCTCTGAGCACGTAATCAGTGAACTGCTACTGCAGCTTCTCCAGTCCTCCCAGTTAATGGACTTTCCCATGTTCTCCCCTGTCTTTTGCTGACAGTTAGTGCAGTCCCACTCAACCTTTAGTGTGACCCCTGCCCCTCACTTCCTTTTCCACCCTAGATTACAGTGAGTACAGACCTGTCTGCATCCACCCCTGGTAAGGCCTTTCTCTCTTACCATAGTCTAACCCCATAGAAGCATCCCACATAGAGAAGCACTCTCTGCCTACACTACACCTACAAGTTCCTGTGTTTTCTGATCCAGCAATAAAATTAAGAAAGACATTAAGGACTTGTCATGCTTTGGAAGAGGGAGGACATGAGTTGAGCTTACTGGAATCATTCATACATCATTCGTGACCCTGGTTCCAGGAAAAATAAGGAGAAAAAACAACAAGCATGTATTTATGTTGTGTTGGGAATCTTTAAGATGGCTTCTATCTTGTGATACCTTGCTATTTAGTGTACATGCTTGCTCGCCTATTACCCTCACTGCTCCAATGTAAACTGTGCCTCACTTACCCGGCACGAGAGGAGGTGAGAAGAAAAAATCTACAGTATGTACTGTACATGGGAGTAGAATCAAGTTTATGTGAATACAATGATGGGTGTCCTGGAACAGGATTGTCTAATTTCCTGTGCCCCTTTGCAGCTCATAGGATTTGTCTCCCTAGTTCAGCTGCCTGTTATTTCCCCTGTCCCAGCAGCTAGCTGCATGTGTAAGGCACCATTATTGATACTTATGTTCTTTACACAGCCCTAGTCAGTGTTGGTTGCCTTAGCAACCTCCTATTCTCCTAAACTGAGAGTGGGCTCTTCCACCCCCTTGTCTCTGTTCATAGTTAGTCTGATCCTGAGACTATTCCTGTTTCCCAGAAACCCTTACACTTCCTGTCTAACCTCGCTGACTGAGTAAGTACATCTCATGCTATTCACCTCCAGGCAAGGATTACCGTTTTTTTACCTTTCCCTACTATCAAGCACCCTCACTATAGAGAAGCTCTCTCTCACTACACTATCATCTACAAGTGCCTTTGTGTGTCTATTTTTTCCCCAATAAAGTGAAGAAAAAACAAAGAACTTGTTGTGCTTGTAAAAGGAACGAGTTAAGCTATCTGGCCATACTTATATCCAGGGTATACCCTGTGACTCCAGAATAATGGGGTTCAGAAAACCATGGCCCCTTTTATTTTTCGTCATATCTTGCAGAAATATCAGGCAATTGTCATGAAAATGTGAGCAATTATAGGTCTGTCACAGGAGATTATTACATGCAAGAATTATTTGATAATCTAATAATTATTCTGTGGAATTGATGACGGCGTGATAACCTCATCAAGTGCATCGTTACAAAGTGGGGTTTGGGGTTTATCACAGAAACACATTATAAAGCGCTGGAGACAGAGGAGGAATTATGGTCCCAAACGCTGACATGAAATGTATCCTGATGAAGGGCGGTGCTGGGAGGACTGAAAAAACTAATTCGTAAAACAAGGAATTGCTCAGGAGTGGGAGCAGCTGGATCAGCGCGTTATCGATGGTGCAATCAGACGTGGCGTTCTCGTCTCCGGGCGCGTTCCAGCAGGGGGAGGACATTTGGAAACATACTTTGAACTCAGACTTTTATATTAATCTTCGTTTTTCAGATTAGATTTAATCAGTTGAACACTTTTACGCGTTACGGAGGAAAATACTACTATCTCACGTTTAATGAACACGAACCTCCCGCAGTGCATCTGATACTCGCTGGCAAAATACAGCGACATCAATTTACTTAACAGCAGTTGATTGGCTACATTGTGCTTCATATATAGTGTTAATCGACACAACAGACCTACAATTGTGCACATTTTCATGGGGACTGAGTGAGAAGTCTATAAAATATGATGAAAAACATAAAGAGTCCTTTTTTTCCTGAACAGAGTGTATATAAAAAGGCATACTCAGCATACTCAGCATATTTCTTACAGTAAATGTAAAAAATGGGCAACATTTTACTTAGAAGGTTCTCAAAATCAGGTAAAATTTGCACTTTTCTGGGGGGAGAAAATGGAGCACAAATTTGAACGTTCGCAAACCAAATTGACGAAGATTAACCTTTACAGTGCCGGAGGTACATTGAGCACTTATGGACATGTGATCGCACCAGGAAGTGGAAGTTGGGCGGTCTCTAGTCAGTCCCTAGAAAACGAGCATGTCCCCATGACGTACCTGGTACTGTACATCATTAGGGTGCTGCAAAGTTTCAAAGGTCAATTTTCAGGTCACATGACCCTTTAAACACTGCCATTTTTGCTATATTTTGGGGAAATTGGGGAAATTGTCGAAAATCTTGAGCACTGTAATTTTTTGCAATTTTTTTGGTGTGAAGTTAATACAGAATGCTGATTATTATTTTTTAGCCGAGCACCTTTGAAGACATTTGCACATCTCCAGCAAATCCCCTTCTATTGTGTGGGGAGTGGGGGACTGACATACATTGATATGGGACTAAAGAGGAAAAGTAAGCACAGCCATCATTTAGATTTTCAACAGGGGTTCCTAGGGACCCTTGTGCTGCCTTGGGCATCTCTAAAGTGTTCCCTGCAATTTTCAGGCGAGTTGAAAATTGTACCAAATACAGAAGAATTTACAATGCATTTGATCTGACGCGTTATTAGAGAGGTCTTCCAAAAGAACCAGAGGAGCGCCGCTTGCAGCCATGTAAAAATAAAAAGACATCACATACAGTAGTATAGAAATGTCATAAAGTGAATATAATAATAGTGTGGCGGGCTCACGAATGGCTACTCACATACCAGCAGCAAAAAGGAGCAGTCATCCAACTTTGAGGGGTGGATGTTCCCTACGGTTAGTGCAGCAACTACCAGCAAACGATCTCCAAGAAAGAGAGAACAGACCATATAGTGTAGACAGCAAAAATATATTCTTAGAACATAATACAAATGGAGGCTTACACTTAGGATGATAAAAAACAGCGTGATCAGCAGCGGATAACAGGTACACAGTGGGTCGCGATCTCCCTGTGTACCGTGTTGGTGCCTGCTACTCCGGAACGCTTCCGCATCCACGCCGGCGGCTCGCGTCACTTCCAGTGCGTCGGAGACCTCCGGACTCTATGGTGAAGGCGCGTTCTCGGTCTTCCCTCTGGATGATGGTTGTCTGGACACTCTACGCGTTTCGCCGTTTAGATGTACGATGCCGTACGAAGCCGTACGACGAAGACGTACAGCACAGGTGGGTCAGTCAAAATGACTGAGCCGCTGATTGACCCCCGACTAGAGTTGGGAAACACTGGCCTAGTCAATCATATTCCAGGAACAACATTGCCCACAATGCTGTGCAAGAACTGAATTAAATAACCCCAATCAAGCGATTGATTACAGGAGAGCAGATCGAGCTGCACCTTAGCTAATCACGTGTCAGTGTGCAGATTGTATTGATGCGCATATTGAATGGGGGAAATATATATATATATATATTTTAACTGCAGCTTGAGTTGCAGCTGTAAAGGTGTAAGTGTTTAGGGTGAGGAGTCACCTTTATTAATTTCAAGTTAGGGAAAGTGTCCCCTTCTGAAGACAGGGCCACATATGCCGAACAAAGAGGATGTGCATGATACCCATGCCAGGGGATTCCTCGAGAAGGGCCGCCCCAGAGTATTATTTAGGGTCTGCATAAGCCCATATAGCCCACTGGCAAGCCAAAGTAGGGACTAGGAGGGACCTGCTTTTGGGGTCCTTGATAGAAGTGAACCCCTGCTAGCAAACCTTATGTCCACATTTTAATCTGGTCTGTAACTGTTACATACGCCTATAATATACATATTCTCTAACTGTGCATGCAATGTATTGTATATAATGTACTAGCTTTTATACCTGGCTTCGCCCGGGGAATGGATCCCCCCCCCCCCCTCCCGCGGGTACATCTTCCCCCGCTGCCGCCACATCCCCCCCCGCTGCCGGAACATCTCCCCGCGCCCCTTTCCCCCCGCTATCGGCACATCTCCCCGCGCTGCTTTAGGCTGCGGTCACGCTGCCGCTGAGCTCGCTCATGCTTGAGAGCGGTGACGTCACCAGCTCTCCAAGCATGAGCGATCGGCTGTCCTGCAATTTTTTTAGAGCAGGAGCAGGGGGCGTGTCATTGGCTGGATAGGGGCTGTCTCTGTGTGTGTATGTGTGTGTGTGTGTCTCCATTTTTCCTCTACAACCTTCCCTCCCCTCTCCCCCCCATTGCTCTCTCTCTCCCCCAATTGCTCTCTCTCTCCCCCCATTGCTCTCTCTCCCCCCCATTGCTCTCTCTCTCCCCCCATTGCTCTCTCTCCCCCCCCCATTGCTCTCTCTCCCCCAATTGCTCTCTCTCTCCCCCCATTGCTCTCTCTCTCCCCCCATTGCTCTCCCCCCCCCCCCCCCAAAATGAAAAACCGGGACACATTAAAAAATCTTATACTATATCAGTGAAAGCACTGTATGCCTGGATGTGCTGTGTCCCTAGGGGAAATCTCATTGGTCCCTTGGGCCGCCCCCGCACACCTCTCATTGGCCTGAGGCGGAGTGACGGGCCACACACACACACACACACACACACACACAACACAGCAGCTCTATACACACACACACACATACACAACACAGCAGCTCTATACACACACACACACACACACAACACAGCAGCTCTACACACACACACACATCAGCTACACACACACACCCCCCCCCTCTGTCCGCTCCCCCCCCCCCATCACGTGCGCCGCCCTGCACTGGCTCCGGATGGGAAGCGCAGCCCTCCTTCCCCAGCCGCTCCCTTACCTCCCCGGCACTACCTCCCCCTAAGGTAAGTCTCAGCGGGTCCCGCCTCAGCTTATGGCGCCAGTAACTCTCCGCGCAGCCTCGCGCCTCAGGCCCACACAGGGCGCTTCCTGCCGCCGCCTGCACGCCTCACTCAGCCGGACGGCACATCGGGGGACCAAGCGGGCGCCGGGGGGGGGGGGGGGGAGCGCGAGTCTCAGGCCCACACAGGGCGCTTCCTGCCGCCGCCTGCACGCCTCACTCAGCCGGACGGCACATCGGGGGACCAAGCGGGCGCCGGGGGGGGGGAGCGCGAGTCACGGAACGGGGGGGGGGGAGCGCGAGTCTCAGGCCCACACAGGTCGCTTCCTGCCGCCGCCTGCACGCCTCACTCAGCCGGATGGCACATCGGGGGACCAAGCGGGCGCCGGGGGGGGGAGCGCCCGCTTGGTCGCGCGAGTCCCCCCCACTCCCCTTTCCCCCCCCACTCCCCTTTCCCCCCCCCCACACACCCCCACTCCCCTTTCTTCACCCCCTCCCCTTTCTCCCCCCCTCCCCTTTCTCCCCCCCTCCCCTTTCTCCCCCCCCGCTCCCCTTTCTCCCCCCCCCGCTCCCCTTTCTCCCCCCCCCCCGCTCCCCTTTCTCCCCCCCCCCGCTCCCCTTTCTCCCCCCCCCGCTCCCCTTTCTCCCCCCCCGCTCCCCTTTCTCCCCCCCCCCGCTCCCCTTTCTCCCCCCCCCGCTCCCC